>NW_021703765.1:85540354-85581627 GCF_005190385.1 Monodon monoceros | reverse complement strand
GACATCATCCTCATCACCATAGATGACATCATCCTCATCACCATCCTCAGAGCAGACAGTTATGGAGCAATAACCCTGTGCAGACCTTGTTCTCTAAGCACCTACCTATGATAATTCATTGAATTCTTACAACAACCCTAATGAGATATATGCTAATATTTTTAATTGAAGTATAGTTGATTTACAATATTGTGTTAGTTTCAGGTGTACAGAAAAGAGATTCAGTGTTTTTTTTTTCAGATTATCTTCCATTATAGTTTATTACAAGATATCAAATATAATTCCCTGTGCTATACAGTAAATTCTTGTCGCTTTTCTATTTTATGTATAGTAGTTTGCAACTGTTAATCCCATACTCCTAATTTATTCTTCCTCCCCTCCATTTCCCCTTTAATAACCATAAGTTTGTTTTCTATGTCTGTGAGTCTTTTTCTATTTTGTATATCGATTCTTTTGTATTTTTAGATTCCACATGTAAGTGATATCTTATAGTATTTGTTTTTGTCTGACTTACTTCACTAAGTATAATATTCTCTAGGTCTATCCATGTTGCTAAAAATGGCATTATTTCATTCTTTTTTATGGCAGAGTACTACTCCATTGTATATATATGTGCCACATCTTCTTTATCCATTCCTCTGTTGATGGACATTTAGGTTGTTTCCATGTCTTGGCTACTGTAAATAGTTCTGCAGTGAACATTGGGGTGCATGTATCTTTTTTAATTAGAGTTTTCATCTTTTCTGGATATATGCCCAGGAGTGGGATGCTAGAGATACACACTATTTTTAATCCCTGCTTTGCAGATAAGGAAACTGAAGCCCAAAGAGGTGAAGTAAGATGCGTAAGATCAAACAGGTTTTGAGTAGGGAGATGAGGATCAGGAAGTCTTGCTCTAGATCCACATCCTTCACCACTACACTGTACAGCCTCTCTATGTCCTAAATATTCCAAAAGAAAAATGTTTCATAAGAAAGAAGTGTACGTTTATATATATATATAAATTCATTTACATATTTATTTATGGCTGCGTTGGATTTTCGTTGCTGCATGCAGGCTTTCTCTAGTTGCAGCGAGCGGGGGCTACTGCAGTGAAGACGTTGCGGTGCGCAGGCTTCTCATTGCGGTGGCTTCTCTTGTTGCGGAGCACGGGCTCTAGGCGCGTGGGCTTCAGTTGTTGTGGCTTGCCGGCTCTAGAGCACAGGCTCAGTAGTTGTGGCGCACGGGCTTAGTTGCTCCGCAGCATGCGGGATCTTCCTGGACCAGGGCTGGAACCCGTGTCCCCTGCATCGGCAAGTGGATTCTTAACCACTGTGCCACAAGGGAAGTCCCAGAAGTGTAAGTTTTTAAAGGTTACTACTACCTTGATATTATATTCCATTAGTGCACAAATACGTAGTTATCACCAGCACACACACAACTTATGGTTGCCTCAATTTTGTTTTTTTTTCAAACATACACACAGTCTCACATTCGCACGCGCCACTGAAGGAATTAAGTTTTTACACTGGTTTCATGTGCAATGATTCAAAGACTTTGGAAATGGAAATCTTCCCAGTCTCATAGCATCTTCCTCTCAAGAGAATGCTTCTTTCTTTTCCTATTAAAACAAAAAACAAAAAAAAACCCTTCATATTCCATCTCTGCTTGAGCCTTTTAACAATAGTCCCTTCCCATTTGCCACCATAATAAGGCATGGAAATAGCTGGCCAATATGTCCAGCGATATTCTCAGTAAGGAAAAAATAGTACCACTCACACTTTGCTTTGCCTGAAATAAAGTCTGAGGCACCTTAGGAAGAATTTTAAATTTGTGAGTCCATGTGGAATAAGAAAACAAAATCAATGTGCAGTGAAAGTGTTTATAACAATTCATAAGGCACACAATTTTTTTCTATTTGATGGGGGAAATGGGATGTATAGGCCATTACATGTAAACTTTTGGCAGGATCTCAAGAATGATGAATACAAGGAAACATCAATGTAACGAGGAGGTAGCAAAGCTTCTCCATATGCTACTTTCCCAGTAAAATGTGTTGCCAACTAGGTTATGCTATAGTTGCAGAGAAAAGAATTCATGCTAGATTTGGAGGGTTTGGTTATTTTTTGCCATGTTACCTAAGCCAAATATGAACTAATACGCAGTACCCATAGTGACCACTGTGCCGTCAAATAAGTCATGATTTAAACTGTATACAGACTGTTGACCTTTTTGGTCTTTTGCAAGGTTGAAAGAAATAGTGAAGAAAGGGCACCTTGGAGGGTGCTGCAGCCAGAAAGAAACACAGCAAGAGAGTGGAAAAAATCTGCCATGGAATCTCTGCCAGTGAGCGCCGTATCTGTTGCCAACCCATCTGATAGAGGCAAAAGGAAAATGTACTACTGGTCCACTGGAGGGAAAGGCCAGTGGGGCTTTCTGGCTGCTGACACAGCCGAATCCAGGAGCTTGAATGACCTCCTGTCATTAGGCTTTGCCCTCCCAATGTCAGCTGTATTCCCAGACCCTGTCCTTGTGGTAAAGAGATGTGGGAGGATGCTAGCAGCTCCAGGCCTAGGTTCCCTCTCTGACTCATTGTGATTATGTTTTCAGACCAGTTTCGGACAAAAATCATAGAAAAAGCATGACAGTTGAAATCTCAGTTAGCAAGAAATGGGAGAGGGCATAGTGACCAATTAATTTAGGCAAATGAGCATATGGGAGGACAAGGGGGTCTCACAGCAGAGAATGAAATGGAGCAGGACCCTGTGGGACCCTCCAAGGAACAAATCCTTTCTGTGTCCCCCATTTCTTGTTTATAGGAAATAGGCTTCTTTCAGCCTCCTTGACCTTCCCTAAGTTCCAAAGGGGAGATTCAAACAGCTGCTAATCAGGGAAGGGAGGGGATGCAGAGACAAAGGAGGAGCAGTTAAGACACCACAGTACAGGATGGGCAGCGTCCTGGCTCCTCCTCAAGGAATATATGTAATAATATCTTTGCGTTCTTCTGCAGAACGAGTCCCCCACCCAGGTGGAAAATGGCAACTTCAGGCCGAGGGCAAGATTCCGCCCTGTTACCTCACCACCAACCAATCAGAAGAAAGCCTGCACACAGCAGAAGATAACAAAGGCTCTGACCCCTCCCCAAATGATTCTCCTTTTAAAAACTTTCATGGTCGAGCAGAATCTTTGGAGTTGGTTTCTTGGACACCTGTCTGCCTTCTCCCCAGGTTGCCGGCCTCCTGAATGCAGCAAACTTTCCTTTGCAACCAACGCTTGTCTCTCGAGTATTGGCTTTCAAGCAGCGAGCAGTCAAACCTGGGTTAAGAAATAAGAACACTCCCGTTTTTCCAAAAAGGAGCCCTGACTTGCTCCCGACATTTAAGGGGGAAACCTCAAAATGACTGGGATTTTACGAAGCTTAAAAATATCCGAGGGGGACTTCCCTGGTGGCGCAGTGGTTAAGAATCCGCCTGCCAATGCAGGGGACACGGGTTCGAGCCCTGGTCCAGGAAGATCCCACATGCCGCGGAGCAACTAACCCCGTGCACCACAACTACTGAGGCTGCGCTCTAGAGCCCGCGAGCCACAACTACTGAGCCCGCGTGCCACAACTACTGAAGCCTGCGTGCCTAGAGCCCGTGATCTGCAACAAGAGTAGCCCCCGCTCACCGCAACTAGAGAAAGCCCGCGTGCAGCAATGAAGACCTAAGGCAGCCAAAAATAAATGAGTAAATAAATAAATTTATAAAAACAAAACAAAAAAAATATCTGAGGACTTCCCTGGTGGCGCAGTGGTTAAGAATCCTCCTGCCAACGCAGGGGACACGGGTTTGATCACTGGTCTGGGAAGATCCCACATGCTGCGGAGCAACTAAGCCCGGGCGCCACAACTACTGAAGCACACGCACCCTAGAGCCCGCACACTGCAACTACTGAGCCTGCGTGCTGCAACTGCTGAAGCCCACGTGTCTCCACAACAAAAGAAGCCACTGTAATGAAAAGGCTGCGCACCGCAACAAAGAGTAGCCCCCGCTCGCCACAACTAGAGAAAGCCCATGTGCAGCAACGAAGACCCAATGCAGCCAAAAAAGAAAAAAAAAGAAAAAAAAAAGAAAACAAATGTTACACATTCCCTGGTAATGGAAGCAAGTCAAATTATATGAATTTTAGAGGCCCCAGAATTCCCCAAATGCTTTAGAAATGGCTAAATAAACAGATGTACGTTCATGTTTTGTTTTGTGGTGTTGTGTAGCTGCTAAAAGAATGAATAAGGTCTACAGGTACCAATGTAGTAAGATGTCCAAGAAATACTGCATGAAAGAAACAAGTTACTGAACCACTGATATAAGGCACACCATTTATGTAAAGTACATGCACACACACACATACCATTATTTTTCTCTGGATACAGTCAACTGAAAAACAATGCACAATCTAAAAGTTGAGAATCATGTTTTATTTGGTGGCCTTACTATAGCCCGGGATGGCAGCCTCTCTGAGAGCTCTGAGGGACCACTCCACAGAGTTCGGGGAGGAGCCAGGATGTAGAGGAGTTTTGCTGGAAAAACACATGTAGTCGATCATCAAAAAAATATTACTGCCTCACAAAAAAACAGACATCTCAAGTTAATGATATTGGTGTTTTTCTATGTATGGGAAGATGCAAGCATCTGGGCTCATTGAAGTGATACCTTTGATGTGCACCTTAGCTGTCTAGGGCCAGTGTCCTGCTTTTCTCCATCCTGAATCCCCTCAGGGCAGCTGCTGTGGATGACGCTTTATGGCTGCAACATCCTTTGTTTACTGAAGTGGCAGGTGACATTCTTCTTCCACAGAACATATAAATGTGTGTAAAGGCACAGGGGAAGTTCTGGAAGCATAGGCAGCAAGCTCAGAGAAGAATGGACCTCTGGAAACAGAGACAGGGGCCAGCAGTCAAAGAGGTCTAGTCTTATACGGAACATTTCACGTCTTCACAAGAAGAATGGCTCCAGCACATGACAACTAAATCCTGTCTCCTGAAAGTTTAGAGCATACAGGAGGACTTCTCATTTTAAGAAACCAGCTTGACTATGGAGAACAGTATGGAGGCTCCTTAAAAAACTAAAAATAGAGTTGCCATGGGATCCAGCAATCCCACTCCTGGGCATACATCTGGACAAAACTATAATTCAAAAAGATACACGCACCCCTGTGTTCATAGCAGGACTATTCACAATAGCCAGGACAAGGAAGCGACCTAAATGTCCACCGACAGATGAATGGATAAAGAAGATGTGGTGCATATACACAATGGAATATTACTCAGCCATAAAAAAGAATGAAATAATGTCATTTGTAGCAACATGGATGGACCTAGAGATTATTATACTAAGTGAAGTAAGACAAAGTATCATATGATATCCTTTATATGTGGAATCCAAAATACGGCACACATGAAATTATCTATGAAACAGAAGCAGACGCAGGTATAGAGAACAGACTTGTGGTTGCCAGGGGGGAGGGTACTGGGGAAGGTAATGATTGGCAGTTTGGGGTTAGCGGATGCAAACTATTGTATAGAGAATGGTCCTACTGTAGAGCACAGGGAACTGTGTTCACTATCCTGTGATAAACCGTAATGGAAAAGAATATGAAAAAATATATATGCATGTACACAAATACACATCTATATACACATATATGTAACTGAATCGTTGTGCTGTGCACCAGAAACAGAACACTGTAAATCAACTCTACTTCAACAAAATACGTTTTTTAAAAACCAGCTTGTTGCACTGTTTTTCATTATAGATTCAATTCTTCACTCATCCTTTGTTTTCCCAAATACGTGTAATTCACCCATAGGAGGTTCAAGAACTTGAGTGAGATCAAGCAACAGCAGAGGAACAGCCCTCCCCCCAAACCACATAAACTAAATGTACCCCTTACTTCCGCTCAGAAGCAGAAAATAAAGAACGTTCTTTACCAATTTTAAGACTTTAAAGTAGCAGATGAAAGAATGTCATAGGTTATCAAAGCTTCTGACCTCTATTTACTTCTATATTCAGCTCAAGCTTCTTCAGATGAAAAACTGTTTGTTTGGGCAACGTCGGCGGCCCTGTTGCAGTGTCTGCCTCTTCTTTAGGAAGAAACTGGTCTGTGTTTGGAAAACCACAGTCCCTACTTTTTACTGCCTGGTTGGACGTGTTGGAATCAGCCATCCGTCAAAAACGAGGATGGTACGTGGCTCACTGTTGAGTGCTGGAAGGAACACAGATTAATACAACAGATGACTCCTGACCCAAAGAATTCACAGTCCTGCTGGAAAGACCAAGTGGACCCACACGAGCGAGAGTAAGGACCACGGAAGTGGTGAGTGATGGGCAGCCGTCAACCTAAATGTAACAGGGAGGAGCCACTTTTGACTTCTTGTTGGATCTGTTTCTTTGACTTTAGCTTTTGCTGTTCGTTGCTTTTGTTCTTATAATCATACATCGTGGCCTGCCTCAGGGAAGCCCACCCGCCAGTGGATGGCTGCAAGAAAGAAGAAAGACTGATAGCTCTTTTCCTTTACTTCCCCCCCACCTCTCCCTCTCTATTCTGCCTGTTACTTTACTTCCCTCTCTGATTCTATAAAAGAAACTGGCCTCCAGACCCCAGAAGATGGTTTTCTGGAGACACTATTCTGCCATCGTCTCGGTCAGCCAGCTTTCTGAATACAGTCGTGTTCATTGCCTCAACGCCTCATCTCCCAATTTCCTGTCCTGTCCTGCGGCGAGCAGAGCGAGCTTGGACTCCGTAACGTGAGGGCGTCTCTACTCACACGCAGCCTCTGTGGGAGGAAGATGACGTGGTGGCAGTGGTGGCAGGCAAAGGGTATCTCATCTGCCTGACAGTTGAGAGGTCAGCAGAGGATTTCGCCGGATCAGCGGGCGCCAGTACTAGGTAGGATAACATTTCTGGTATCCGTTGGTGGGTTCTCTCCGTTCCCCCGTCTTCCCCCACCTCCCACATGGTTGTCCACCTGCGCCACGACCTCTCCAAGTCACTCTGCCTCCAGGCCAGACACACAGGCTTGAGTCACCTGATGGAAAAGCAAACTAAGGCTTCAAGTCTCGTTGTGTTTTCCCCTGGGCTGTGTGTGAAAGGTGGCAGACCGGCAAAGATGGTGGCAACGGAGGGTGTCAGTCCTGCATCTGGCTTCAGTTGGGTCCCCAAGGAGCTGGAGCCCACCCTTCACGCAGAGGGGCTGCCCAGCTGGGGCTGGTGTCCCTGCGAGCACGTGACGAGGTGCTCCTGGGAGGGCAGAGAGAAGCTGGAAAGCTCGGGGTAGAGAGCCGCGTCTGACCCTTCAAAAAAGAAGAGATGCAAAGGGCCAACAAGCACGTGAACACATAGATGTTCAACCACATTAGTCATTAGGAAGATGCAAACTGAGACCGCCATGATTGCCCACCGTACACACTCCAGCATGGCTAAAATCACAAAGACGGGCTACCCCAACTGTTGGCAAGGTCGTGGCAGAGTCTGAACTCTCGCACACTGCTGGGAGCATGAGCTAAGGGACACTGGCGAGGACGGACCGCGTCTGCTAGAATGAGGGAGGAAAGGACACTGGTTGGCTTCTGGGCAGCAGAAAAGCAATCAGCGCCTGCCCTGGAGGTTCCGCAGCTTTTCCTGGGGATCCTGGGGACACAGTAGTTCCTGCTCTGGAGGCTCCGCAGCTTTTCCTGGGGGTCCTGGGGACACAGTAGTTCCTGCCAGGTAGACATGAGGGCTCAGGTTTCAGGATCTTCTGATTTCTGTGGGGCTTTTGGAGAAGCTGGAAATTCTAAATTTTGTGTAAAACGCTTTGATTTTTCAACATTGGCAACTAATTCGAATATTCTGAAAAGATGTATGCAGGCCCAATAGGCCCAAGGGCTACCAGTTTTCAGTCTCCGTAAAAGAGGATATTGACCAATTTTTAAAACATTTTTATTTATTTATTTTTGGCTGCGTTGGGTCTTCGCTGCTGCGCACAGGCTTTCTCTAGTTGTGGCGAGCGGGGGTACTCTTCGTTGCGGTGCGCGGGCTTCTTATTGTGGTGGCTTCTCACTGTGGTGGCTTCTCTTGTTGTGGAGCACAGGCTCTAGGTGCGCGGGCTTCAGTAGTTGTGGCGCGTGGGCTCAGTAGTTGTGGAGCACGGGCTTAGTTACTCTGTGGCATGTGGGATCTTCCCGGACCAGGGCTCCAACCCATGTCCCCTGCATTGGCAGGCGGACTCTTAACCACTGCACCACCAGGGAAGTCCCTGATCAATTTAAAAAAGGGATTTGACAAAGAAAATAATACCGCTTGGGTCAAAGGCCCTCACAGACGTTTAAATGCAAGGAGATGCATGGTGACATCTCCCCTCCCCCATTCCAGGCTCAGGGTCAAATATTTTTTATTAGAGGTGCATATTGATGAGCACGACCTTGCCAAGTAGTGACCAGCCTCGGATGCTTCTTACAAGACCTGTCAAGCACCCGAGATTCTTGGAGCTTTCTAATCTCTGCTCCCATAATGGCCCTGAGTGATACAAAACGGCGTTCTGTGAACATTAAAACATTCATTCTAGGAAAACAGAACCGTCAACTCCGAAAAAGACCATTCCTACTTTTTGCTTTCTTGATCGTTTCTCGTTCCCCCATGGAGTTAAACACTGCTTCGATTTAAAATAGAAAGCAATTAACAGACAAATCCACCATCTTCAGCTAAGGAGCTTCCTTCAGATGCAACGTTTCTGAAGAAACAGATAAAAGCCAGGCTGAAGTGATCACATTGTGTGAGGCTATTCCTTTTATATCTGTTGAAAGTGATCTCAGACAAATTTTCTTCGCCAAGAAAGCCAACGCCTAGTACACTTGTACTTTATTTGCTTGGCATCCCTCGGGCCCTTCATTTTTTTGGTAATTAGGGAAATATTTGATGATAACCGCCCGCACTTGAGCCAGGCTCTCCCTCTTCCCTTCCTCCCTCCACCCCTTCCAGCTTTTCCCCAAATTGTGTCTCCCTGGGAAATCCAACCTCTCACCCCTGCTGCTTCCTTTTACTACCTATGGCTTATCTTGATTCAAATCTAGACTTTCATTCCAAACCCTCCCAATGAAAAGGAGAGTATATTCCAAGTGAAGGCCAGAGCCCAGCAATCCTTAAGTTGGGTCGTGATGGAAAAAGGCAGCCGGGCTTTGGGGTTGACAACCTGGGTGTGAGTCCTAGCTCTGATTCTTGCTGGCTGATGGAAGCCCTCTGCAGCCTGTTAAGTGAGTGTTCTCGTGCATAAAGTGCAAAGAGGGACATTCACTCCGAAGGGTTGTGCTGAGGATGAAATGAGATTATATTAGCCAAGTGCCTAACGTCTAATAGTCCCTCAACAAATGCCGGTACCCACCCTGTCTCCTCAGATTCCCAGGACGCCACACACTCATGTCCAACCCCAGGAGCTGATACCGGTTCCTTTTTATCTGTGCCGGAGCCAAGCATCCTCTCCCTGAGAGCGCCCTCTAGCAGGGCCTGACAGTGTTCACCTGTATTCTTTTGCTTCTGTTTCCCGGCATCCCTTGAAGTGACACTGGTCTCGTCACCAGTTCTGGGAATGTGAGCAGAAAGGGCGTGTGTCACCTGTCTCCCCTGTTCCCATGCAGGTCAGGCCTTTAAGAGGTACTTGGGGCAGCTTCCCCATCTCTCTGCTTGAAGGCAGAGGGCACTGAGGCCCAGGTTGGAAGGGCGTGCACCCCTGAATCTCTGCACGGCAGAGCATCACCAACGAGGAACATGTATCTAGACTTTCCCGTGGGAAAGAAAGAAATTTTTGTCATCTTAATTGTTTTGGAGGAATTTGCCATTGTACATGGGTGCAGCAGGAGGCGACATTTATCCCCACCCTGGAGGATGAAGGGGACAAGACCCTCCATTTCCCCACCTCGGCAGGGTCAGGGAAGCCCGTGTGTGACCTGGGATCTGCGAGTGTGGTCCTCCACCCGGGCCTCTGCGTCCCAGGGAGCAATGGCCGGTGCGTGCTCACGCTGCAACCTCGCCATGCTTCCTGCAGCCCAGCCTTCCCAAGCCCCCTCTGTTGGTTCTATTTTCCAAGCCTGACCCTCCAGCCCCACGATGGCTCTGAACCCTCCACATCCTTTCAAAACTTTCCCTTTTGCACAAGAGAGCCAGGGTCGGTCCGTGGCTCGCAACCAAGTTCCCTGACTAATACGCTTGATATCAGCAGGGAAAAAATGTTTACACACACTTAGTCTGTTCTCAGTCAAGCCGGCCACCCCTCCTCCCCACAACTAGATGGGACGCAACGGCCAAGCGGCACGCCCTTGGCAAGGTCTGCAGGAACATGTCTTGCGAATTTACGACAGTCCCGACGGCCAGGCCTGGTCATCGTTTGGCCATGAAGCGCGCACTGGCAGAGAAGGGCCGGTGAAGGTGGTGCTGAATTCCACAAGCAGTGTGTGATTTCTGAGCCTAAGTGATAGAACCTGATTCCACTAGGAGAAAGGTCAGGGGAGCTCACGCCTCCACCTGAAGACGGCACCCCTGGGACCTCGGTGAACCCTCGACGCCGTTTTGTTCCATGGATCACCCTGCGACGGAGTCACCAGCACGCGTCCAGAGGCAGTTTGGAGAATCCCCGCCACCAGCTGGTTCTCCTTATGCCCCCTCAGCCCCCGAATCCGAAAGACAGCCTAGCTCTCTGCGAGGTAGGACAGCGCCAACTCCGGGAACAAGCAAGTCCAAAATCACCAGTGCCCGTGCACATTCACCTGCTGGTGGCACAGACCCCAAATGGCCGTCCTACTCAGCAGGCAGCTTCCCTGCGTGCGGTGACCAGGGACCCAGGGACCCAGGGACCCACGGGCCTCCCTCAAGCCAGTGGACAGGACCCCGAGGAAGCGGCTGCCGGTGTGGAACGATTTCCACGTCAGGCCTGGAAGCGTCGCGTCCAGTCTGCTCGCTTCCACCAGCCACACCTACCTGCCCCGGGAGCCAGGACATCAACCCGGTGCCCACCAAGAAAGGAAAGATGGGACCCCCGCACGGACCCCCAGGCTGGGCGAGCCCCTCTCCCACCACCTGCTCTGAGCAGCACGTGTCCGACGGGACCGGCACATCCGAGGCCACCTGTCCACCCCGCGGAGCCAAGTCCAGGACAGGACGAGCGACGCGTGACTCCAGCTGACGGCTCTGATTTCAGTGCAGGGAAATAGACGAGCTTTTTTTTCCGGTGCTGGAGGGGGAGCCGCAGGGATGCTCGCGCGCTGGTGTCCACCCTGAACGATTGCACCCTTGCGGAAGCTGGCTGAGCCCCTCTGCCCTGAGATTATGGGGAGATCGGAAGCTCACTGTCTCCAGCTAAAGAAACAAACAGAAGAAAATGTAAGACAGGAAACAGCTATCCTCACGCACTGGTTCAAAGAGAGCCCTTCACAGCTCTGACCTTGACACTGGCAGGAAAGTCGCCACCTTCCTCCTCTCCGGAGGGCTGTTTGCCAGCTGCTCCTTCCTCTGAAGGTGGAAAGGATGGGCAGCCTGATGCCTCTGAGATGCGATGGAACCTATCTGGCCACCTGTCCCCAAACCACCCACAGCGCTCCAGTGGACGGCTTCTTCCTGCTCTCCCTCAGATCTAATTCAGGATTTAATTACTTTTACCATCTGGCAAAGCGTCTGTGTGTCTGCCAGAACCCCTGCAACATATCCGGGTGGGAATTAACATCCACAGTAGTGCTGGGAGGTGTCAGCCACACACTCCGGATGAGAGGCGAGATGGGGCAGGCAGGTGCCCTTCACCCTCTCCGTCTGTCATTGTCACCTGGAAACCGACAAGGACTGAAGCCAGACAAGCGGGATACAGTGTATGTGGGCTGTTTGCGAAGGTTTCTGCCAAGGTATCTGGAATCTCAGCGTCAGGATTCAATGGCAACACAGTTTCAGTCCTGGGAGCCACAAGCCCGCTGGTCTGCTGCCCCCACGTGGAGATGCCTGCACGCCTCCCGGCTCCCTGGGTCCCGTGACGTACTCACATTTTGCAAAGATAAGCCTGTCCCATGGAGACAGGCTGCACTTACTGTAAAGGCAGGGCGCCTGAGACCCCACTTCCCCTTAGTACGCGGTAGCCTTACGTTGACCCCCTGGGCAGGACCACCCAGCGCTCCAGCAGGAAGAGCATCCCGCCAGGTCCCTGCCGTCCCCTCCAGCCGAGGCTCCAGATATCCCCCTCTCACTGTGTCCCAACCACGTGGACCTTCCAGCTCTTCACAGAGACCCGGGGCCCTCCTGCCCGGGGCCTTGCACACATGGCTCCCTTGTGCTCCCCCCAGCACCACCACCTAAGAGACCCTCAGCCGATCACCCCTCGCCCCGCAGACCACAGCTCTCGGGCTCCATCCTGACTTCTGAAACAGCTCACAAGCTGTTACATGTGTCCAAGGCTCTCTGCCGTGCTTCGTTGCTTGTGGCATTGAAAGCTAGGAATCGCCCATCTCTGTGATTTTGTGTCTCCCAAACGAAAATAATAACCCTAACAGGACAGGGGTCAATTTCAAGTTTACTAGCCATTCCCCTCCAGCCACTCGGACATGTGGTGGGAGCTCAGTGCTCTTGAATGATGGAAGCGGATGAAAAGGGTAGGTGGTGTGAGACAGGCTACGTCCTTGTAGAAGTCATCTCCCCAGGATGCCCACCTCGCTGTACCTCAACGCTAAGTGTGGTCCGAGAAACATAGACTCAGAATCTGCCGGGAGCTGGTCAGAAACGCAGACCCTCAGGCCACCCTCCGACCTGCCGAGTCAGAAGCTGCTGCCAGACGGGCTCCCAGGTGACTCCCGCGCTCCTTAGAAAACGCATGTAAACAAGGAAGAAGCTGTAGCTTTTCTCTCCGAGTCTTTCTGCTAAAATCTTGCCCCGTTCTTCTTTCCAAGCATCTAACAACCTCTGAGGTCTTAGGAACCCCCAAAGCAGCAGCCTTTGGCAGAGAGAGCTGTGCTGCACTACGAAGCACCTGACTCCTCAAAGGACTTTCCAGCTTCAGACATTCGCCTGGTGCTTCCACCGTTAACTCGCTCCCCTAAGCCCTGCTGCAAAGTCTGGCTCGCTGGACTGACTTTTTATTTTCAGCTCTTAGTCTGCCAGAGACACAATCTCATTTAGGCTTAGAGCATTCAATAATGTCAGGACGCAGGTCCAAAGTGCATGATCATCTCCCTAAAAACCTCCCTGCGATGTGGTGTGTGTGACTGTAAGCATTGGAGGACCAGCCTCGGCTTGAATACGGCTCCAGCCCTGCGTGCCGAGCCCCGGGCTTCACCCGCTCCCTCCCTGGAGGTCCTCGGCTCAAGCAGCCGAGTGTAAAGCATTTCTAGTCACCCGTGCCTCTGCCTGGCATTTCAGGAGACACATCAGCCTGTCCCACCCAGCCCACCCCGAGTCCCAGTGCTCTGGAGCGCTGACAGTGGTCCCGGCAGTGAACAAACAGCCTAGGCAAGAGCTAAGGAAACTGACACGGAAAGGCACGTGGTCCTGTGGTCCAGCCCAGGCAGCCAGACGGCACTGGTCCCCTGGTACACACCCGGGTGGCCTCTTTTCCCTAATAGCTTACAAATCTGTTTTGCGGTCACTCATAACAGGAGGTTCACTCATGTCCCCTTTCCAGACGGTAAACTGGAGGGGTGATTATCATGGACAATTTTGTTTTGTTTTGTTTTGTTTTGTTTTGTTTAACAGAGTCTCACTGTGTGTGTCCAGAAGCGTGGAGCATGAGTGCCTCCTGGTGGCTCTTAGGGGAATTCATCCAGTAACTGCCTGAGTGACTCCTAACTGAACCGGATAGAGCGCTCTGCACCCGTGGGATGGGACACCAGGTACTTGGAAGAAGTAGATGGACGCCTGACAGTCCAGCCCAGGCCCCCAGGACGGGCACTTCTGCTTTGCTCGCCGATGGTCCTGAGTGTCTGCAACAGGGTCTGACACAGGTGCTCAATACACAGCGTTAAATGGATACATGAAAATACAAGACCAGGAGGGACCGCGGTAAAAGCTGCTACGGCCGAGGGTGACCGGGGAGAGGGGACCAGAGTCGCGGAGGCGCCCCTCTGAGATGCCGCATGGCCTGACACTGGGATCCCGAGAAGGAGCCCAGCGTGAAGCCCTTATGGGGCTGGAAGCTCCCTGCGGGAGCTGGGTACCACACAAGCCGTGGAGGTGCCCGCTGTGCCCCCAAGGAGGTCTGCGCTCTCATCCTAACGGAACCTGTGGAATTCACCAGGGTGAAAGAGTGCAGGTGTGACTGAGCTAGGAGCTCGGGATGGGAGAGGGTCCTGGACCATCCTGGTGCCCCAGTGTCATCACAAGGTCCTTGTGAGAGGGAGGGGGAAGGTCAGAGTCAGAGACGTGAGGACAGAAGCAGAGGTCGGAGGGCTTTGAGGGGGCAGCCACAAGCCAAGGGATTGGACCTCTTGAAGCTGAAAAAGGCAAGAAAACCTTTCCTCCTGAAGCCTCCAGAAGGATTGCAGACCTGCCAACCCCTGGACTTTTGACTCTGACCTCCAGAACTGTAAGAGACTAAATTTATCTTAAGCCACTAAAGAGAGAGAGAGAGAGATTACAGGGAAACATAGACCAGGCAGAGAAAAGCAGCAGAGCAAAAGCCCCCGGGGTCCAGGAGGCTGGTGCATCTGAGGACCAGGGAACAGGCCGGAGAGGGAGAGAGTGCAGGAGGAAAGCACCAGCCAAGTCAGGCAGGGCTGACCGCGGGAAGGCTGGGTTTCGCTCTCGGGGGGCTTTGTGTAGTGTACTTACATAGATCCTTTAAACTTTAAGGAGATCACTCGCAAGGTTTTCCTTTTATTTAACAGAATTTTGTTTCTTGGCCTCGGGAGACATGGTGGATCTGAATTTGCTTATGAAAGAGGCGGAGCTACAGCCCTGCACACGTTCATCACACGAGGACACCACGCACAGGCCCGGTGGTGCAGACAACCACTGGCAAACTGTCTGATGACATAAGCACTTCATCATTCTGAATAGAAGAGAACCATCTTAGTGATTTTCCAAACTTGACTGATGGTAAGGTAATTCTAGGGGACTTTTTTTTTTTAAGCTGACATTTAAAATTTTTATTTATTTTTGGCTATGTTGGGTCTTTGGTGCTGCGCTCAGGCTTTCTCTAGCTGTGGTGAGCGGGGGCTACTCTTTTTGTGGTGCGCGGGCTTCTCATTGCAGTGGCTTCTCTTGTTGCAGAGCACGGGCTCTGGGCGTGCGGGCTTCAGTAGTTGTGGCACGTGGGCTCAGTAGCTGTGGGTCGTGGGCTCTAGAGCACAGGCTCAGTAGCTGTGGTGCACGGACTTAGTTGCTCCGCGGCATGTGGGATCTTCCCCAACCAGGGCTCGAACCTGTGTCCCCTGCATTGGCAGGCAGATTCTTAACCACTGCACCACCAGGGAAGTCCTAGTGGACTTTTTAAAAGGACAGATTCCCAGACCCATCCTCTGAAGATTCTGACTCACTAAGTATGGGGTGGAGCCTGGGAATTTCTACATTCAACTATACCCCAGGTGTTTTAGAAATAGAAAATCTGAACACACCAATCATGACAAAGGTTCTTAACTGAATCGGCAATCAAAAGCCTCCCAACAAAGAAAATTCCAGAGCCAGAGGGCTTCCCTGGTGAATTCTACAACCACTTAAAGAAGAATTAACACCCATTTTTCTCAAACTCTTCTGAAAAATAGAAAAGGAGGGAACACTTCCGAACTCATTTTACAAGGCCAGCATTACCCTGATATCAAAGCCAGACAAGGACATTACAGGAAAAGAAAGTCACAGTTGACCCTCGTCAGGGGTGCCACCTCGGCCCCCTGCACCCTGTACAGTCGAAAATCCACATATAACTTTTGACTTCTCAGAAACTTAGCTACTAATAGCCTACTGTTGAGTGGAAGCCTTACTGAAAACACAAAGTTGATTAACATGTACTGTGCATGTTATATGTATTATATACTGTATTCTTAAAATAAGCTAGAGAAAAGAAAATGTTATTAAGAAAATCATAAGCAAGAGAAAATGCATTTATAATACTGACTGTGTTAACATGGTAAGTTTACAACATCTATGAGATGAATGTCCATCTGTCTGCCAGTACTTACATCAATGTTGCCTTACATGATACAAAACACTATAGATGTTATGTGTTACTAACACTTGACATCAAAAGTGAAAAGGTAGGACTTCCCTGGTGGTCCAGTGGTTAAGAATCCACCTGGCAATGCAGCGGACTCGGGTTCGAACCCTGGTCCGGGAAGATCCCACACGCCGCAGAGCAACTAAGCCCGTGCGCCACAACTACTGAGCCCGCGAGCCACAACTACTGAAGCCCACGCGCCTAGAGCCCGTGCTCTGCAACAAGAGAAGCCACCGCAGTGAGAAGCCCGCGCACCACAACGAAGAGTAGCCCCCGCTCGCCGCAAGTAGAGAAAGCCCAGGTGCAGCAACGAAGACCCAACACGGCCAAAAATAAATAAATTAATTAATTTTTTAAAAGTGTATAAAAAGTGTATAAAAAAAAGTGAAAAGATAATGTGAAAAAGGAATTTATTTACAGATGTAACAGTTCAGGCCTTGATAATGAAGAAGCTGCCATATACTTTATGGTCACCTAGTGTGATCAGCGTGATTGCTTCATGGTGGCCCCGCCTACACACTAACGAATGAGTCATTATAAAATTTTTACGGCCTACAGCATTACAGTCACTCATAACACAGTATTAGAAACATTGTTACATTTTTCAAAAACCTCTTACCAGGATGATAGGCTGACGTGCAGTTTCTCCAGTTATGAGAGGGAAGGTCGTGCTGCAGACGCAAAGTCTTAAAGCAGTAGGAAACTAGCACGTTAGTGATTTTATATCAGATACCACTCAGTTTAAGTAAGGATGACTAGCGTCTACATATGTTTTATGCATTCACGACATACCTAAGTTTTTCTTTTTTTGATATTTCTAGGCTACAGGGTTTATCAGCAGGCCCAGACGAGCTGTGAGACACCTTGGACCCCTCGGCCAGCCACGTCAGGAAGCATCCCTGTCCACCAGCAGGCTGACACTAGATCTGGGACCCCCAGCTTTGCAAGCACCCACACCCGAGCTCGGCTCTGCCCACCAGTGGGCTAGCGCTAGCCCCAGGACCCCCCGGCGTCTGCAGCCTCCACACAAGGCAGGGCCTGACAACCAACCAGCCCACGGGCTGGCCACGCCAACCAAAACACCTCACGCCCGTCAGAATGGCTGTTTTCTAAAAGCTAAGAAAGATGTGCTGGCAAGGGTGCGGAGAAAAGGGAAGCCTCAGGCACTGTTGGTGGGAACGTAAACTGCAATATAAACTATGCAAAACAGTATGGAGAGTCCTCAAAAAATTAAACACAGAACTACTATATGATTTCACAGTTCCACTCCTGGATCTATAGCCAAAGAAAACAAAAGCACTAATCAGAAAAGATATACACACCTCTATATATTCATTGCAGCATTATTTACAAGAGTCAGAATACAGAAGCAACCTAAGTGCCCATCACTGGATGAGATGAATGGATAAAGAAGATGTGGGAGATATATATATATATATTGGACCAAAAAGTTCATTCAGGTTTTTCTGTGCCATCTTATGGAAAACCTGAACGAAACTTTTGGCCAACCCAATATAATTGAATATTACTCAGCCATAAAAGAATGAAATCTTGGGAACTCCCTGGCGGTGCAGTGGTTAGGACTCTGCGCTTTCACTGCCGAGGGCCCTGGTTCAATCCCTAGTCGGGGAGCTAAGATCCTGCAAGCCGCAAGGTATGGCCAAAAAAAAAGAGAATGAAATCTTGCCATTTGCGACAACATGGATAGACCCAGAGGGCGTTATGCTAAGTGACACAAGTCAGACAGAGAAAGACAAATACTCTATGATTTTACTAACATGCGGAATCTAAAAAACAAACCAAATAAACAAAACAAACAGTTATAGATACAGAGAACAAACAGGTGGTTGCCGGGGGTGGGGGGGGGCGCATGGGGAGAGGGAAGAAATAGGTGGGGGAGATTAGGAGGTACCAACTTCCAGGTGCACAGTAAGTGAGTCACAGGAATGCAATGTACGGCGTGGAGAGTGCTCAACAGCGATGCAATAGCTCTGGACGGCAACATATTTGTAACTAGACATCACGGTGATCATTCTGAAAGGCATAGAAATATCAAATTACTATGCATGTAACAGAAAATGACACAGTGTAGTAGGTCAATTATGCTTCAAAAACCAACAAATAAAAAAACTCAGAGAAAAAGAGATCGGTTTTGTGGTTACCAGAGGCAAGGGGTGGGAGGCGGGGGACCTGGATGAAGGTGGTCAAAGGTACAAACTCCCAGGTACAAGGTAAATAAGTACTAGTGATGTAATGTACAACACCATAAATGTAATTAGTGCTGCTGTACATTCTATATGAAAGTAAAGTGAGTAAATCCTAAGAGCTCTCATCACAAGGAAAAGTTTTTCCTGTTTCTTTAATTTTGTATCTATATGAGATTCACCAAACTTATTGTGATCATCTTTTCATGATGTATGTAAGTCAAATCATTCTGCTGTACACTTGAAACTTATGGAGTGCTGTATGTCAATTATATCTCAATAAAACTGGAAGGAAGGGCTTCCCTGGTGGCGCAGTGGTTGAGAGTCCGCCTGCCGATGCAGGGGACACGGGTTCGTGCCCCAGTCCGGGAGGATCCCACGTGCCGCGGAGCGGCTGGGCCCGTGAGCCATGGCCGAGCCTGCGCGTCCGGAGCCTGTGCTCCGCAACGGGAGAGGCCACAACAGTGAGAGGTCTGCGTACCGCAAAAAAAAAAAAAAAGAAAAAATTCTGCATATAAGTGGACCCGTGCCGTTCAAACCTGTGTTGGTCAAGGGTCAACTGTATAAGGCCCACATCCCTGATGAACACAGACGCAAAGATCCTCAATAAAATGTTAGCAAATCGAATTCAACAGTACCTTCAAGGGACAATGATCAAGTGGGATTTATTCCAGGGATGCAAGGATGTTTCAACATCTACAAATCAATCAAGGTGATACACCACATTAACGAAAGGAATGATAAAGAGCATATGATCATCTCAGTAGATGCCAAAAAATGTTTGACAAAATCCAACTTCCTTTCATGAGAAAATTCTCAACATGGATATAGAGAGAACATACCTTGACGCAATTAAGGCGTATGTGACCAGCCCAGGGAATTTCTTTCTAGTACCAGTTTGCTGGCAGTTTCAATCAGGAATGCTACTGGATTTTGTCAAATGCTCACCAGGATTCTACTGGGATGATCGTATGAGGTATATATACCATCTTGAACAAATGAAATGTGGCTACAATAAGTATTTTCACATCATTTTCTAATAATTCTGTGTCATTTTCTGGATTGTGATCAATGTTCTCCTTATTACGGGTCACATTTCTCCCACTTCTTGGCATGTCTTGTAGTTTCTTATTGGTCGCCAAGCACTGTAAACTTTACATTGTTGATTGTTGGATGTTTTTGTATCCTATAAATATTCTCAAGCTGTGTTCTGGGATGTATTCAGTTATCTGGAAAAATTTAACCCCTCTGGGTCTTGATTTCAAGTTTTTAGGCAAAATTAGAGCTGCTTTTAGGTCCAAGTCCAACTTTGTACCATTTCTGAAGCAAATTCTTTTGAGTACGTTACCTCATGCCCAGAAACTATGCAGTTTTCCTTTCCTTTCCTAGAAGCTGGTGGGACAGGAACTCTTCCCAGCCTTGTGTGTGCTCTGAGATTTGTTCTCTCTCAGAGAACTGGGTGGTTCTTTCCCTGCCTTGGATGTGTCAGGACTCCACCCTCACACTCTAGTTGCTTCTGGTGTATTTGAGGAGCTCATCTCACATGTTCTCCATCTCTCTGAGATCACCGTTTTTCACTGCTTGAAGTTCCAAGTCTTAAAAACCACTGTTGTATCTATTTTGCCCAACTTTTCACTTGTTTGGGGTGTTTGTGTAGAGGGGAGGGAGAGAAATCCAGTCTCTATCACTCCCTTTGGGATAGAAGCAGAAGTTGAGACTTCTCATTACAGGAAAATAAATACTCTTTAAGCCACTTTTAGATGTTCTGTCATGTGCAATAGAAAGAAAGACAAAAAAAACCCTGACAAAGACGACCACCATGTTGAACTGTTTCATTTTACTTTGTTAAAGTGTCTTCAATTACGTCAATTGAAGATTCACCCGGTTTACTAACAATCCTTTTTTAAATGTCAGTACTTCCAGTAAGAGCAAAGAGCTATCAACTCTTTCTCATATGAATGCAAATTGTTTCTGACTGCTTCCCATCTAATAGCTGGCTGAGATTAGCCAGACTGACAATGAAAAATTTAGTTTGGGGCGGGGTGGGGGGACGAGGCGAGAAATGGTCTGAAATTTGGAGAGGAGATAGAGCAAGCTTCGGGAGAAAAATACATCCTGGGGGGGAAGAAGGGAGAGTTTTGTTCTGTTCGAGGATACTGGCGAGAAATATTTAAATGAAGAGCCCGAAAGGTGTCCAATCATTAGGCTTGAGCATATGAACCTGCCATTTTGCAGGTCAAAAGGGAAACTATCGGACTCCCCCGGCGGTCCAGCGGTTAGGACTCCGCGCTTCCAATGCAGGGGGCGTGGGTTCGACCCCCGGTCCGGAGCTGAGATGCCATGCGGTGCAGCCAACACTACCACCAACCAAAAAACCAGGTAAACTATCAGTGATTTCATGCCGTGCAACAAAATATTTTTTTCAAAACGTTGCAGTGAGCTGACTGGTCTGCTGCTCCCAGGAGGGAGAACACTGGCTGGTACAGGCTAGCCATCCTGTGAGCGAGTTTATTTATGTATCCCCCCGTGGTCCTGACGCTAGGGATAAAGCCCTCAGGAAGACAGAAGAACTCATGTGGAGCCTGTGACAAGGCTGGGAAACGGCGGTCAAGCGGTGCACTTGTGCAGAGCCAGCCATGTAAAAACCTTTCAGGTAAACGGGATGGAAAAGAAGGGCATGAGCGTGGCGTATTCATGGGACAGAGAGAATAATGATGTGCCTGGAGCGATGGGGACAGTCATTGCCGATAAACTGAAGAAGCAAGATAAGGCTTTATATTTTATTCTCGGAGACATCCGACGTCACCAGGAGTGACTAAGTCCCATGGTTTGCCCTCTTTCAAAAATAATACAATGGAATGTTACTCAGCCATAAAAAGAAATGAAATTGAGCTATTTGTAATGAGGTGGATAGACCTAGAGTCTGTCATACAGAGTGAAGTAAGTCAGAAAGAGAAAGACAAACACCGTATGCTAACACATATATATGGAATCTAAGGGGGAAAAATGTCATGAAGAACCTAGGGGTAAGACAGGAATAAAGACACAGACTTACTAGAGAATGGACTTGAGGATATGGGGAGGGAGAAGGGTGAGCTGTGACGAAGCGAGAGAGAGGCATGGACATATATACACTACCAAACGTAAGGTAGATAGCTAGTGGGAAGCAGCCGCATAGCACAGGGAGATCAGCTCGGTGCTTTGTGACCACCTAGAGGGGTGGGATAGGGAGGGTGGGAGGGAGAGAGACGCAAGAGGGAAGAGATATGGGAACATATGTATATGCATAACTGATTCACTTTGTTATAAAGCAGAAACTAACACACCATTGTAAAGCAATTATACTCCAATAAAGATGTAAAAAATAAAAAAATAAAAAAATAACTCTACCACCTGGTTAAGTAAGACATTCCCGGACTAACCTAGGAACTTAACTCTCACTACTTCTCACTCCCCCATGACACACAACCTGATATTTAAAGTTGGGTGAGTGTGAGTCTTCGCTTTAGAAACATAAATCTGCTCCCAAGTTGGAGAATAACTCTATTTAAATAAAGCAGAAAGAGAAACTCCCATCTTCCTGGAATATATTGCTATTTAATGACCTATAAGACAGAGGTCCAACTTGACCATGGGCTCTTAAGAGATGAGAGAGAGAGTGTCAAACGTTTTAGCAGAGAATCTGAGAGTTTCAGAGACAGTGCTGCTGTGCACCGAGGAGATAACACCTCCCGTTCCTTCTTTCTGGTCTTTTCCGTGAGGGGGACACGGACTTATTGTGCCCCCCTCCTAAACTTCAGTATTTGAGGGATTTTTCTATCTGCATCAAAAAGGTCAGATACCACAAAGACCACACTGATGACCTATCTTCTCTAAAAACACTTTCAGTTCAGATCTTCCGACATCAGGCACCCTTATCATTTCAAGACTGCTTGACATTTAGGGCCTTAGGTACAAGGTTGAAGTCAGTAGACAAATTCCTTATATAATTCCAGACTAGAGAAAATAGTAAAGAATTCTCATTTCATTTTAAGAAGACATCGCACACAGGGAACAATATTCAACATCCTGTGATAAACCGTAACGGAAAAGAATATGAAAAAGAATGTATGTGTATAACTGAGTCACTTCGCTGTACAGCAGAAATTAACACAACATTATAAATTAACTATACCTCAATAAATTTTTTTAAATAGAAGACAGAACAGCTTTTTCCTGACATTTAAGAGCACAGTGTATGTCAACCCTCTTCTAAGTGTTTTACGTGTAGTAACTCATTTAATCCTCGTGGCAATCCAGAGAAGTATTACCTGTATTCTCACTTTACAGATGAGGCCACGAAAAGGGAAAGAGTAAGTATTCCGTGGACACACAGCCAGCGAGTGGGGACAATGGGGCCCAAACGCAGGCAGTCTGTTCCCAAAGCCTGGCACTAAAACCTGATCATGGTAATATAAAACCAGAAAACAACTGATCCATCCCCCTCAGAGAGACACAAAAATTAACAAAGACGATGCAGAAGTGCACCACATAAATCCTACAACCAATGTTTTGTAGTTTGTAGTTTGTAGTTTCCAGAAACTCCAGAATGATCGATATTAAGAAATCTATCACAGACATAGAGAACAGACCTGTGGTTGCCGGGGGCGGGGGTGGAGGGGAAGGATGGATTGAGAGTTTGGGGTTAGTAGATGCAAACCATTACATACAGGATGGATAAACAACAAGGTCCTACTGTAGAGCACAGGGAACTATATTCACTATCCTGTGATAAACCATCATGGAAAAGAATATTTAAAAAAGAATGTGTGTGTGTGTGTGTGTGTGCGTGTGTGTATATATATGTGTATGTATAACTGAATCACTTCATTGTACAGCAGAAATTAACACATTGTAAATCAACTATACTTCAATAAAATAAAAAAAGAAATCTATCGACATTAAAAAATTACATCAAAGGAGGAAAAAACAAATTATTTTAAGTAGATGATGAAAAGGCAATCGTTAGAGTTTGGTAATCGTTTCTAATAAAATCTCTATAAATAAAATTCTTAAATATGTTAAAATTTCTTTGCCAAAGACCAAGAGTAAAGATCATTTACAGTAGGAAATACTAATGCTTTTTCCATTAAAATAAGGAACAAGACATTGATACGAATAATTGCCATTATTATTCAAATTGATTAGTGGTTCCAGAATACTGAAAACTATGAGAAAATACAATAATCAATATAAATGTTAGAAACATCATAATAGTCTCTTTCTGCTAAATGTGATTGAATACTCGGAAGAAAAGCAAAAGACCTGTAAAATAAAGGAGTGTGTTAGAGCCATTGGATTAAAGATAAATAAAGTTTAAAAACTTTTTTTCTTCATGTTAGCAATAACCACCTAAAACTTAAAATGGAGAAAAACATTCCATTTGTCTAATGGAATGCAAATTTTAAAAGAAAGTTAAAATAAAAGTATAAGATCAATTTTAAAATGTGTCTTATTATGAAATAACATCTTCACAAGTAGAAAAATATTCTGTGAAACTCACAGAAACAGAGAGATAGTTGCAGGGGCAGGAGGTGGGAGAAATGGGGAGATGTCGGTCCAAGGGTACAAATTTCCAGTTATAAGAATAGGTTCTGGGATCTAAGGTACAGCGTGGTGACTATAGTCAACAACACTGTACTGTGTACAGTAAGTCTCCTACATACGAACCTTCAAGTTGCGAACTTTCAAAGATGTGAACGTGCGTGCGCACGTCCAATCATGTAAGCTAGTTCACGTGTCTGGCGTACATTGTCACGTGTGTGCGTCCTCTACAATTGGTGGTGCTTTACTGTACAGCACTGTTGCTGTGCAACATGAGGAGCTTACTCATGACAACCTGATGGAACTGGAGGCCCAGAGACAGGATGAAGAGGGACA
Source organism: Monodon monoceros (assembly GCF_005190385.1). Classification (NCBI taxonomy): domain Eukaryota; kingdom Metazoa; phylum Chordata; class Mammalia; order Artiodactyla; family Monodontidae; genus Monodon; species Monodon monoceros. The sequence continues at coordinate 85,557,336 of NW_021703765.1, read as the reverse complement.
GGAGGAAGAAGTAACTGAAGAACCAAAGAGATTCACGGCGCAGGAAGTGGCAGGGGATTTTCTTTATCTGAGGCGGCACTGTTAGATTTTGAGACACAGGACCCGAACGTAGAACGGTACACGAAGGTTGCAGCTACCGTTCAGAATGCAATCCAGTGCTACCGTGTCATCTACGACGAGGAAGAAGGAGCTACTACCCAGACATCACTGGATCGTTTTTTCAAGAGGGTGGATAGACTTGAATCCAGCAAGGAACCAGCACCTGAGCCGTCCGCGTCAGGCGTGAGTGCAATTGCAGCTCGCCCTCCATCTTCTATGGCTGACGGTCCTTCAGCTCTACCATCTCCCACCTCCTCTCCCTCCTCCAGTCAGTAACTCTTCCTGCCTGTTCACGCGATGCCAGCCCCTGTGTGCCAGCTGCTGTACGGCACTTACTGTACTTTTCAAGGGACTGCACCGTAAGATTAAAAATGTTCCTTTTTTGTGTTTGTTTGTTTTTTATGCAGTATTTGTGTGAAAAGTATTATAAACCTATTACAGTACAGTACTATGTAGCCAACTGTGTTAGTTGGGTACCTTGGCTGACTTTGTTGGACTTAACGAATAAATTGGACTTACGAACGCGCTCTCGGAATGGAACTCGTTCATATGTAGGGGACTTACTGTACTTGAAGTTTGCTACAAGAGAGTAGATCTTAAATGTCCTCACCATAACAAAACCGACAACAAAAAATGTACATATATATGATGGAATACTACTTGGCCATAAAAAAGAATGAAATATATGCCATTCACAGCAACAAAGAAGGACCTAGAGATGATCATACTGAGGTAAGTCAGAAAGAGAAAGACAAATACATGTGATATCACTTATATGTGGAATCTAAAATATGGCACAAATGAACCTATCTACAAACAGAAACAGACTCACACACATAGAGAACAGACTAGTGCTTGTCAAGGGGGAGGGAGAGGTGGGAGAGCCATGGAGTGGGAGTTTGGGGTTAGCAGATGCAAACTATTATATATCAAATGGATAAAACAACAAGGTCTTACTGTATAGCACAGGGAACTATATTAATATCCTGTGAAAAACCATAATGGAAAAGAATATTTTAAAAAGAATATATATATGTATATATATATAAACAGAATCACTTTGCTGTACAGCAGAAATTAACACAACTGTAAATCAACTATACTTCAATAAAATAAAATTTTTTAATGATAATTATGTGAGGTGGTGGAGATGTTAATTAACTCTGTCGTGGCCATAATTTTGCAATATATACAAGTATCAAATCATCACATTGTAAACCTTAAACTTACACAATATTATATATATATATATGTATCTCAATAAAGCTGGAAAAATTAAAACACCACCATTTGGGAACTGTTTAAAAATAGCTCATAAATATTTAGAATTAATACAAAATAAATTTTCACATTATACAGAAAATGACAACTCTGAAACAGAAGCAATGGAAACCAATGAAAGCATTAGACAAAAATATTCTGTCTAACATAATTTGTGAACAATTAATTTTTTCAATATCTAAATTAAAGTTAAAGAAATTAGAAAAATATCAAAAAATTCCAGAGAAAGAAGAAGGAATTAATGAAGAGGAAATAAAATGTTAATTAAGAAATGTACAAATGTGAGTGCTATCTTAAAAATCCAAGAACTTATGTTTTTTCATTAATCTAAGAAAAACAATAGGATATTCAAATGTAAAATAAATGATAAAGGAGAATTAATTGCAGAGAAAGAAAACTGAAGAAAACTGGAGGGAACAGTTGTTTACATCTATGGAAATACACTAGAAGACCTAAATGAAATATTTATTTCTCAAAGAAAGTGTAATCTACCAAAACTGCTTTCATAAGAATTGTTATATTAGCATAGAAAGTGATAGAAAAAGCCCTTAATATCCTCAGGTGACTATGGTTCCAGAGGATAAACCAATGCAACAGGAATTCTCTCATTCATTGCTGGTGGGAACGCAGCCACTGTGGAAGACAATCTGACAGTTTCTTATAAACTAATTATCCTTTTATCGTAAAATCCACCAATCACACTTCTTGGTATTTACCCAATGAAGATGAAAAACTGATGTCCAAACAAATGTTTATAGTAGCTTTATTCATACCTGCCAAAAATTGGAAGCAACCAAGATGTCCTTCAGGGGACTCCTCTGGCAGTCCAGTGGTTAAGACTCTGAGCTCTCACTGCTCAGCGTCTTGGTTCAATCCCTGGTCAGGGAACTAAGATCCCACAAGCTGTGAGGCACAGCCAAAATATTCAAAATTTTAAAAAATTTTAAATAAGATATCCTTCAGGAGGTGGATGGATAAACTGTGGTCCATCCAGACAATGGAATATTATTCCGGGCCAAAAAGCAATGAGCTACCCCCCAGTCTGAAAAGGCTACCTGCTGTATGATTCCCACTGTAAGTAAAAAGTGGTTCATTCTTCCTGGTGTAAGAGAATTGCAGAGTAAAACCACGCTGAATCACTATTTTTCACTGATCATAATGGCGAAATTACAAAAGTTGAATAACACACACTGTAATTGAAGCTACGGGAGAATAAGAACTCAATTTTGCCAGGGGAAAGGTACCCTGAAATAACCACTAGGGAAGGCAGGTAAGTAATAGCTATCAAAGTTAATCGGTGACCATGATTCCACCCCTAGGAACTTATCCTGTAGATATATATGCACACACACAAAATAACAAACGCACAAGGATATACTTACTGCAGTGTTTGTCATAGTAAAATATAAATAACCCAGATACCCTCAACGGAAGACTGGTTACAGAAATTCTGATGCATCCTTACAGCTGCAATGCGATGCAACTATTTACAGAGAGATCTTGGGACTTCCCTGGCGGGCCAGTGGTTAAGACTCTGACCCTCCACTGCAGGGGGCACAAGTTCGATCCCTGGTGGGGAACTAAGATCTCACATGCTGCGTGGTGCAGCCCAAACCAAAAAGAGACAGAGAGAGATCTCTTATACAATGTGAAATGATCTCCAATGTGAAACGATCTCCAATGTGAAACGATCTCCAAGGTCTATTGGTAGGCAGAAAAAAGTCAAATGCATATTGTGTAAGTAAGGTGACTTTTGTGGGTTTTTCAATGAGAAAAATAAAAGTCTATATTATGTTTGTTTATGCATAAACAAATTATGGGAGGATACATAAAGACACTAATAAAAGCCGTTACCTGCTGAGGTGAGACAGGAACGGCCAGGATGGGGGGTTTTCACCAGGGTGCCTTTTAGTGTGTCTTCATTTTTGGACCAAATGAATGTATTACGCATTCCCTGTTCAAATCATTAAAAGCATTAAAACCTCATTAAATCTGTATACACACACAGTGTGGTACGTGGAACGATATCCTACCAGTTTGTCACCATTGATTACTCGTGGGAGGAGGACGGAAGAAAAAGAGAATGACTGTCCTTTTTTAAAGTGCAAGAGAAAAAGAACATGAATGGTGACATGAACAACGAGGCCAAAAAAGGTGCTTGTCTCAGAACATGTGATTTCAGATGGCTTTTATATTAATATACGTATAGAGAGATAGATAGATAGTCTGGGTTTTTTATATAATTAACATCTACTATTGTGTAATCAAAAACTGGTTATTTTCATTTCATAGAAAATTTTCAACAAATCAAAAATACCACTTATTTCTCAAAAGGAAAAACCAAAGAAGATTTTATACCATAGAAGGAAAACATTTAGCCCATCTTTAGAAAGAAAATTTACAAATCAGAAATATGGATATCTTCTTTTAAAAAGAGAATTTTCTTTTCTTACTGAGACACCTTACTATATTCTTAGGTAGAAATAACACATTCCAAATTGTATTTGGGTCTTACCCTATACTTTTTTACTCTCTTAGAAAGAAATCCTCAGGACCAGTATGCCTGACATTCAGTTTCGAGGCTTGGGAAACATTATTGAGATAATTATATGGTCATGAAATAATGTCTACTGTGAAACTTAGTGGTTTATAAATGCATTCGTTAATTGTTGACACTAGATCATGCTAGATAGGGTTCATTATATGATTCTATTTTCTGTACGTCTGGATATCTTTCTTAAGAAAAAGTTTTAAATTGTACAATACAAAATGAGTTAGCTGACGTAAATGATTCAAGAGTAAAGCTGCTGAGATGCATTCCAGCTCTGTGTGATTTGAGAATCACAAGAAAAATTCACTATTCTCTTCTTACATCAGCAGTCTTTTAAAAAGAAAGTAATTTCTCACAGTTTTCCCTGGAAACCGAGACACACAATGCTTTTGTTATCTTCCGTAAAAATAAAATTTTAAATGGATGATGAATAAAATATGTCAATTCTGGTCATTGTGGGAACTAAACTGCATTATGAAATGTTCAGGGAAACTCATACAGTGTGAGGACATGATGAATTGCAGCATTTCTCTTTGTCAGCCCGGCCGCTCCTACCCTTACAGTAACTACCACAACCCAGATGATCTGTGAAAATGGAAGAAAGAAATCAGTCCTACGGAGGAAAGAACTGGGGCCCGTAGATTTCATGTGGTCTGAACCCATGTCTCCTTAGCTCAAAAGCACTTTCTTTTTTCCACTTCCCCAAATCACCTCTGCACAAATGACGCACAGTAAATCCCTCTGGAATCAGTAAGTAATATAAACTGTCAATGAACGGTGGCAAAGTGGAGAATGCTCATTGCGTGTTGTGACTTAAGATCAAGCAGACTTTGCATAGCAAAGAAAATCATCAGCAAACCGAAAAGACAACCTACGGAACGGGAGAGAGCATTTGCAAACGATGCGGCCAACAGGGGATTAATCTCCAAAATATACAAACAGCTCATACAACTTAATACCAAAAAAAATCCAATCAAAACATGAGCAGAAGATCTAAACAGGCATTTCTCCAAAGAAGACATACAGATGGCCAACAAACGCATGAAAAGATGCTCAACATCGCTAATTATTAGAGAAATGCAAATCAACTCTACAGTGAGGTAGCACCTCACACCGGGCAGCATGGCCATCATCAAAAAATCTACAAACAATAAATGCTGGAGAGGGTGTGGAGAGAAGGGAACCCTCCTGCACTGTTGGTGGGAATGTAAATTGATACAGCCACTATGGAGAACAGTATGGAGGTTCCTTTAGAAACTAAAAATAGAGCTACCATATGATCCAACAATCCCACCCCTGGGCATATATCCAGAGAAAACTCTAATTCAAAAAGATACATGCACCCCAATGTTCACTGCAGCTCTATTTACAATAGCCAAGACATGGAAGCAACCTAAGTGTCCATCATGGATGAATGGATAAAGAAGATGTGGTACATACATACAGTGGAATATTACTCAGCCATAAAAAGAATAGAATAATACCATCTGCAGCAACATGGAGGGACCTAGAGATGATCCTACTAAGTGAAGTCAGTCAGACAGAGACAAATACCATACGATGTCACTTATATGTGAAATCTAAAAAAAATGATACAAATGAACTTATTTACCAAACAGAAATAGACTTACAAACATAGAAAACAAACATGGTTACCAAAGGGGAAAGGGTGGGGAGGGATAAATTAGGAGTTTGGGATGAGCAGATACAAGCTTCTATATATAAAATAAATAAACAACAAGGACCTACTGCATAGCACAGAGAACTATACTCAGTATCTTGTAATAACCTATAATGGAAAAGAACCTAAAGCAGTATATATAGATATATATATCACTTTGCTGTACACCTGAAACTAACACAACATTGAAAATCCACTATATTTCCAGTAAAATTGTTTTAAAAGCCAAGCAGACTGCCTGAGTCAAAATCCTGACTCCATCGCCGTGAAGCTTGGACAAGGTCTTAATCTTCCAAACATCCATTCTTTCTCTTCTAAAATGAGGAAAGCAATAGTATGGATCTATTAGGATTGTTAAAAGGATTAAATGACATGTCAGGAAGGTACTCATTGTGTCTGGTTCATACATGTCATAAATACTAGTTGTCTTTATTATATATATATATATGTTTTTATATATATTTAACACTAATAATATATATTTTATTTACATATCACATAAAAATAGATACAAACAAAATATATATTATTAGTGTTACCACTAATATATATCAAAAAGCTATGCCTTCCATGAAGAAACTGAGTTATTTTTAACTCAAATCAAAACCAATTTATCACCGTCTTAGTCTTTTAGAGGCTATAGAGATTCTACCTAGTTGTACAAATTTGCAGGATCAGTTGTTTTGTTATTTTCCAATGCATTGCACACTCAGGCCCTTTCTGGACTTTTTTTTGTATTTGCTTGAGTTTGGGTGAAAGAAAACACTGACAGTATGTATGTGAGAGTTGTTTTAATCTTAAGAAGCAAAAGAAGAGAGTTCTTTGAAATAAAATCCCCATTTAAGACTTTTCAAAGGCATGCATGTTCACATTGTTGATAGCTCTAAAAATGTCATCTTTTCAGAGTCCCTGTCACAGTGCCAGGCCTAGCATATGACAAAAGGCCCAGAATGACCACCGTGTCCTAGCTGTGAGGCCTTGTCTGGTGACAGGATCACTCTGAGAGTCAAACAATGTACAGGAGGGCCTCATCACCCCATATTCCTAATAAGAGGTTGTGAAAGGGGTCAAACGCCAAAACACAACATTTTTCACAAATGACGTTTTTTTTTAAAAATTAATTAATTTATTTATTTGGCTGCATCGGGTCTCTTCTCTCTAGTTGAGGCGTGAGAGCTCAGTAGTTGCAGTGTGAGAGCTTAGTTGCCCCGCGGCATGTGGGATCTTTGTTCCCCGACCAGGGATCGAACCCACATCCCCTGCATTGGGGTGGGGGTGGGGGGCAGATTCTTAACCACTGCACCACCAGGGAAGTCCCACAAATGACCATTTTTAAAATGACTCCTGAACATCCCTCCCTGCTTAGGGCCTGCATCTGTCATGGCCCAAGCCAGGAGGCAAACACCTCCCATCTTAGTGACTCCAGCCCTCTCCGACTAATGGAATTACAGTAAAAATTCAGCAGCAGGGCTTTCCTGGTGACGCAGTGGTTAAGAATCCGCCTGCCAATGCACGGGACATGGGTTCGAGCCCTGGTCCGGGAAGATCCCACATGCCGCGGAGTAACTAAGCCCGTGCGCCACAACTACTGAGCCTGCGCTCTGGAACCCGCGAGCCACAACTACTGAGCCCACGTGCCACAACTACTGAAGCCCGCGCACCTAGAGCCCGTGCTGTGCAGCAAGAGAAGCCACCGCAATGAGACACCCGCGCACCACAACAAAGATCCAACGCAGCCAAAACTAAATAAATAAATAAATTTATTTTGTTTTAAAAATCAGTAGTAGTAAAAATCTCCTTCAATTTTAAGTCCTGCAACAGATGCAAGGTTTGATAAACTGGATAAAAGGCATGTTGAAGAACTGCCCAAGTTTCATGCAAGGTTACCAAAAAATAAGTTATCTGGCAGAATTTGACCAGCTACAATTGCAGAAAAGAAATCAACAGGGGTGATCGGTGCTCCAAAAGGGAATGATTCAAATCCTGAAAGACTAATCAAGGCCTAATCAGATATTTTTACGAAAAAAATTTATGATTATGCTGTGAAAATTAAGTGTGAATTGAAGCACAGACTCTAACTACCATACACATTGTATTCCTCCCCAATGAACACAGTTCATTTCTGGAGAATTAGTATATAATTTCAGTTACAAACTCAATGGCGTTAGATGGAAAACTTGTCATAATTTTTAGTTTCATTTTTCAAAATAAAGCCGTAATCATTTTTCACTCGTCACTTGAAAATGTTGATCCTTGTTTTAAACATTTATCTCAAGCGACTACTTTTAATACCTATTAGACTACAAGGACATAAATCAAAGAGCTTTATTAAACTAGAGTATTGTAAGGATTTAATATTGCCAAATATTTGGTGATTTAATCTTAAAATGATCACTAACCACAAAATCTGCATCTTTCTCAACATCGCAGTGATATTATTGCTACAAAAAGCACCGTTCCAAGCCTGTCGTCTTCATACTCCTACGACAGTTCTCAATCGTCTGACATAAAAATCCGACTCTGGATTTGGATTTCGAGGTCAGGCCAGGTCCCCCACACTTAACCTATACAGATACCATTCCCTCTGTGCTGGCTTCTCGTTAAAATAAAGATAAAGGTCCTAAAATAAAGTTGAGAGTCTCACTATTTCAAACTCCACTCAATTTCTATAGAATGAAAATAATGAAAACTTTTAAAACCTGAAGATCTACAGATTTCTATGTTACATAAAAACTGTATAAAATGTACTGAGCCCTCTCTACACACACACACACACACACACACACACACACACACACACACACTCATACACACTCTCAAATGGAAGTACTGCTAAAGCAGATACGTTTTCTGTCTCAGTCACAGGTAATGATGATTTAAAACCATGAAGTACCACTAATAACAGAATTCACAAATTCAAATGCCTACAAACCCATGCCTGGGCTGGGTGTAAGCAAATACACGAAAATCTGTCAGCAGCGGGAGTACTGACCACCAAGAGAACCCATCCCATCCACGTGGGAATAAGAGAGGGGTCCCCAGATCTTTCCAAATCTCAAGAGAAAGAGAAAATCTAAATTTTTATGTAAAATTTTATAAAATGAATAACTTTTTAACAATGATTGTGGCCAAAACAGAAATAAACAAACCTAACTCTGTACCAAGTTGATGGTATAAGCAAAAAGAGAAGAAGTATTTCAAGTGGTTTTAAAACATTGTATTTTGACCACATGCTGTTAGTGGGAAAGAAAACACATACACAGAAGGAGATGGTAAACTACATTCGGTGTTATTCTCATAAGTGGTAATATTGGCATTGTTATTCTAGATCTATGAGATGCAGTAGGATAAAGCATTAACAGTGCTAAAAACCAAGATTTCAGCATAAAAAGATGTAACTATAAAATCAAAGAAGTAAAAAGTGCAGTCTTAATGTTTACTTGAAAATAACAGTATGAACTATTTTTCCCTTTCAGGAAAGACTTGTTTCCTACCTTTGTCAACTGAAAGGCTAGAAGCAATGGCAAACTAGTAACAACAAACGGTCCTAGCACTCAGATTCTGGGCTCTAACGAGCATCTCTCTAGGACTTCCTGGAGAAATCTGAGGTCTGCAACAGGAAATGTATGGAAGGACCTTAGGATATCTTGTCCCACCTCAAGCAAAAATGTTATTAAAAGAGAGAAGGGTCGTATCAAAATTACACAGGAACTAACTGGATGGGGTCGCCACGGGATAAAGATAGTACAAGTTGACCGTCAAAAAAGAACGTAAGGCCTACAATATATCGAAGCATACCAGATATATTAAAATATATGTGTCCCTAATGATACGACAAAGGAAAAACAGAACCTCATTGGTCAGCATCAAATAATTACTCAGATAATTTATGGAGGAGAGGACTTAAGTATTTATTCTGTCTGTCCCACATGGACCATACTTCAGGGCAACCAAACAGTTGACGAAGAGAAGTTATTCCTGATAAAGAGGCCAGCCAACAAATCTAGGAGGAGTGACAGAACGAGGAAATGGCCTTTCTTCCATCCCTAATGAACCGATGGATCTAGAACTGGTCAATGACTGCTAAAGCCATCAGGTGAAAGATTGAGGCAGAACGCTTATCAGTTAGATTTTCATTACAGAAATTTTCATCCACGTGCCAAAGCAGACTTTCAAAAAACTTATCACAGCAAAACCAAATTAACCGTAACTCCTTCTAGGGTCATCAAATATATAACCAATGCTCGGATTTCTTGGATTGTCTACCAAACACATAATTTTTTAGACTTTGTCAAAATCCATATCCAAACGAGGGCCACAGATTGCTTCCAATTCATGTTGATCTTAAGTGTCTGTTAAGCTATCATTTCTCCCTTGGTTTTTTTTTTTTTTCCTAGAAGGAGTTTGTTCTGTTCAGTTTTTTTTCGTATTCTGGATTTTGCAGACTTGATCTGAACAGTGTGATTTGACATATTCCTCTGATCCCATATTTTTATAAATTGGTGGTTAAGTTTAAGAGCTTGATTCGATCGATTTTTCAGGTTAAACTTTTGGGCAGTAATATTTCACAGGTGGGGCTTTGGATAATGGTGTCGGCCATGGTGGCATATTTTTACTCTGCCTCTGCCTATGAAAACCGACAGAGAACCTAGGGTAGCAAAACAAAAAGTATTACAGCATCTCAAGAAAAACAAAGAAACAAAAAACCAGGCTGGGGACAAATCACTGGCTCCTGGATGGTCCATTTAGTACCAGCACCTTTGATGGGAAAAGGGAAAGAAAAGACAACAGGGCCACTGCAGGGTCTGAAAGCAGAATCCCAAAGTAGTCAACAAGCTCGTCACCGAGAGGCAGAAAGTGACCAGTTTGAGAACAGCAACTGAGAGGCATCCCACACACCAGAAGGTGGTGCTTCAAGGACCAGCAGGGACTGGAGCATCTTTATCTTATGAATACATGAAACTAACAAGCTGTATGAGCTGGACGTTCGTGGCCCTCAAACTCCATGTGTTGAAGCCCTAACCCCCAGGGTGGCTGTATGTGGAGAAGGAGCCTACAGGGAGGTAACTGAGGTTAAGTTAGGTCATGAGGGTGGGGCTGTAATGGGATAGAATTGGTGGCCTTATAAGAAGAGGAAGAGGGAAATCTCTCTCCCTCCGGAGAGCACTCAGAGAAAAGGCTCTGTGAGGACAAAGGGCCGTCTGCACACCAGGAAGCGTTCACTAGAAGCTGAACCCTGCAGAACCCTTCAGAACTGTGAGAAAGTAAAAGTACCTTGTTACAGCAGCCTGAGCAGGCACAGTCCCACGCTGAGCAGAAGCTTCTAGGAGTGGATTCCCAAGTAGGCAGGGCTGGGACAAGAAGCAAAAGGAAAACCAGAGTCCAAATAAAAGCAGGAAAGGGTAAGAACCAGGAAATTTCCAAGTAGGGAGCTATTTCTTAAACATCACGAATCCCACAGAAAATCGGCTGTAATCCACCCCTCCCTTCTGAAAGTGCAGGACACTAAGCTCCCAAAGATAAGCAAGAGAGAGGGATGATGGTGGAACCTCATACAAGACAGTATCTGAAAGAGAAAGAGAGAAAATAAGTAAATAAAATAACGCACCTGCAGACAAGGAAATGATGCCGGAAAGAGGCCTCCTCTAAAAAAGATTAAAACTATAGCCGTAATATTTCAAAATGAGCAAAAGGAAATTGAAAATGATGTCAGATATTAAAAAAATAAATCAGGCCCCAGAAGAGGAGGCTGACAATGCCTTTAAAAGTGTTTTTCTTGAAGTAGAGCTGATTTACAATGTTGTGTTAATTTCTGCTGTACAGCAAAGTGACTCAGTTACACACACACACACACACACACACACACACACACATTCTTTTTCAGATTCTTTTCCATGATGGTTTATCACAGGATATTGAATAGAGTTCCCAGTGCTATACAGTAGGACCCTGTTGTTTATCCATTCTATATATAATAGTTTGCATCTGCTAATCCCAAACTCCCAATCCATCCCTCCCCTCCCCCTTGGCAACCACAAGTCTGTTCCCTACGTCTGTGAGTCTGTTTCTGTCATAGAGAAGTTCATTTGTGTCGTATTTTAGATTCCACATATAAGTGATATCATATGGTATTTGCCTTTCTCTGTCTGACTTATTTCACTTAGTACAATCATCTCTAGGTCCATCCATGTTGCTGCAAATCAGACAATGCCTTTCAAAACACAATGATTTTCATAAACTGCGACCAGATAATCCCCTGCCCATTTCTAAGGAAAAAAAGTTCAAACCGTATATACAAAAATGTTCATTGCAGTTATGGAAAAAATGGGAATAAGTTGGTTATTAGCAATGATTTGAAAAGTACATAATCATTTTTAATAGAGTGTGTGATCATTAGGGTAAATGATCACCCCAAGACCATCCCCCACCTCGGCCCTGCTGCCGTGCGAACAGAAGCCCAGGTTTGCTCTGGGTCTGCGTCAGGCCCGTCTCTTTCCAAGCACCCCCTTTTGTATCTCCCACAACCAGACGAAAGGGTCTGAGGGACTCTGCCTCTTGGCTGCTCTAGCCCCAGGTTTTGAGTCAGAAGTAGTCATAGAGAGACAGCGTTCCTAATCCCGGCAAGGGCAGGGACAGTGGCACTGCTTCTGGAATCGAGGCATCAGTGGCAGAGGGTCTAGGCAGAAGCCCCCAGGTATTCAGAGGAAGTGATGATTGAGTTGGGAACTAGAGTTTTAAGTCACCAGCTTATTAATAGTTCTGTGTGATGACAAAGTTTACCTTCTAACACAATCCCATAAGTAGAGGGCCTCAAATCATGAAGACTCAGGTAACAAGACGCCTTATATTTCCTACCCACTCATCCTTCTTCAGTAGGCCCAGTGGGACTTGATAGCAACCAAACGGCCAAACGTGGTCTTAGAAAAGAACAGGTTGGGATGTCCCTGGTGGTGCAGTGGTTAGGAATCCGCCTGCCAATGCAGGGGACACGGGTTCGAGCCCTGGTCTGGGGAGATCCCACATGCCGCGGAGCAACTAGGCCCATGCACCACAACTACTGAGCCTGCGCTCTAGAGCCTGCGAGCCACAACTACTGAGCCCACGCGCCTAGAGCCCGTGCTCCACAACAAGAGAAGCCACCGCAGTGAGACACTTGCGCACCGCAACAGAGACCCAACGCAACCAAAAGAACAGGCCACCTTAGCCCCACTATTTAATTACTGGCAACAATTCGTAAAAGGTAAGATTATGCCTAAAGGGGTAAAATTGCTCACAAAAAGTTAGCTCCCTTCCAGAACTGGACCATCATGTGGTTTTTTGGTTTTGTTTTTGAGATTTAAGCTTTCCACATCCTTTTTCCTCAGGGCAGTTTTCTTTGGTTAGCCCTATTCTTCTTCCAGATCTTCTCCCTATAATCCAATCCCAACACCAGTCAATATTTTCTGAGCTCCAAATTGGAGCATAACACAATATAAATACTTGAAAAGGGGGTAAGAGTACACACCTCACTTTGAGTGTCTGTGAAAACACAAAACATGAATTCACAGAATAAGTAGCAGCAAGGAAACTATTTAATAAAATGTGTTTAATTCAGCACAGACTAGTATGTTTGCATCTTGCATCAATCAGACACGGGGATAGAAAGTCGAAGATGATATGGCAAAACACACACGCAAAAGGTTTTTAAAATAATTTTGATTTTCCACCCATCTTCAAAAGTTAAAATTTAGAAACATGACAGTTTTAGTAGTACATGGAGGTGAAAGGACGTGGAAGTTCAATGCATTTGGAAATAAGAGCTAGACCCTTTCTGAAAACCAAACGAAGAGCCGAGAACAGAGAAACATAACCCGAACAAACAAAAGAATGTGTCTGACAATGGGATGGCCCATCCACGCTCTGGGTTACTAGGTAATTACTGAAAGTGGTGTAAAACCATCTGATGTGGAAAAGCCCCTAATAAAAAATGGAAAATGTTTATGAAACAATATTATAGTATAATCAATCCCACTCTTTGAGGGAAGATTTGAAATGTCGACAAAATGTCGACAAGTTACCTCTGAATGGTAAACGGAAAATGTGGTGGCTGTGTATGTTTTAACTGTTCAAATCCCTAAACTTTTAATCCATAAAGTATATGACATTTTTCTCTTTGGGAAAAAAAAGGTCAGACGTGTGAGGAAATAAAAAAGCAAACGTTACTCACCCCCAAATGGCCCATGAGTTCACTCTGCCAGGCTGGCTTCAGTGTTGTCTAGAATAAAGGATGCTTCCTAACAGTTTGGTTTCCCATCTTTCATGCCTAGGGGATCACAACATAACCATCTTGCCTGACCGACAGTTTTGTCTGTAAACAACTGGCCTTGAATTCGTAACTTTAGGTTTAAGTCTCACCGCTACTGCTTGGGGAAGCTCAATTTTTTTAAGACCCCCTTGTCTTAAGAAGCAAATTTATTTACAACAGCCAAGATACGGAATCAACCTCAGTGTCCATCGGCAGATGAATGGATAAGGAAAATGTAGTGTGTGTGTATATATCTATCTATACATCCATCCATCCATACATACATATATGACAGAAAATTGTTCAGCCTTAAAAAAGAAGGAAATCCTGTCATTTACAATATGAATGAACCTCAAGGACGTTATGCTCAGTGAAATAAGCCAGAGACAGAAAGACAAAGTGTACGGCAATAGGCGCATGTGGAATCTAAAAAAGAAAGGTGAACTTGTAGAAGCAGAGTAGGAAGGCGGCTGCCAGGGGCTGGGGAGAAGTGCGCAAGAGGGAAATGGGGAGATGTTGGTCAAAGGGCACCAAGTTTCAGTTATGCCAGACGAATGGGGCCTGGAGATCAAAGGTACTGCATGGTGACTGTAGTTAATACTACTTCATTGTACGCTTGAAACGTGCTGAGAGTAATCCGAAATGTTCTTACTACACACAAAAAATAACTGTGAGGTGATGGATGGTGGACAGTATATCAAACCACCGCAGTGCACACCGCACACACACACAATCTGTGTCAATTATACCTCAGCGAAGTTCGGGAAGAAACGCGAGTGTGGTGGGTAGCAAAAAAGAGGGGGCCTGGCACTCCCAGCCGATATTCATTCAATTTAGTTTTCGCTGAGACGCTTGTTGGAGGAACAGAGGCTTTGTCCACGGTGTCACCCTCCCTTCTCTGAACTATTGCAGCGAAAGTCGAGAATGGACTTGAGTGGGGCAAGCCTGGACTGTCACTGGCCCGTGGGAGCCCACTCCTGCTGCCACAGCTTCTAAAACGTCACTCTGACCCTCCTCCAGGGGCTCCCCACGGAGTCCCAAGTATCGAAATCTGTACCTGGGCTTGAAAACCCCCGTCTATGGCTCTCCAGCCACGTTCTCTGCCCCGGGGTTTTGTTCCCTTTGCCTCACGTGCTTTTCTCTCTCGAATACCTTCAGATCACCGCCCTTCCTCCCAGGACTCAGATTCAATTCCTGTCATGCTTTCACAGCGTTGTCTAAGTTTCCATCTGAGTACTCACTATGGTCATTAACATTTCTGCAGATGCCTCCTGACTGCCCGCCTCCCAAGACGAAAGCTGCCTGGCCAGCCATGATATCCCTGGTCACGGAGCTCAGAACTTAGGGGGTGAACTGCCCACATTACAGAAAGACTACCCATCTGGGGTAGCTTCTCCTTTGCTTCTTAAAGGCAGGGGACTGACTGAAAACCAACTCAATTCAAGGGTCCTCTTCCACTTCCTACGGTTCAACCTGAGGCACCAGACCGTGCAACAGCACTGTCCTAACTTAGTTACTGGACAACTGGCAAAGCTCCCGACGGGCCCCTCTTTCCCCACTCCTGTAAAGACAAGCTGGAATAAAAGGACCAAAGACAGTGCAAACTACAAATTCCGGGAGGCAAAAACTTCAAAACCACCAGACTGTAATAGCGTAAAATCCCCCCTGCCCCTTCCCACCCTAATCCCATCGACCCCAGCCCTATCTCCAACCCCTAAGTTCCTTTCCTCCTTAGGGTTCAGAGATTTAATAACACCAGGAACATGAGGGAGCAAAGACTCGCTCCTTGGCCCCACGGCGATTCGGCCGCCGAAGGAGACCACCTCTAACACAAATCTACCATCCCGATGCGGCCCGAGGCGGTCCAGTGATACAGCCACGGCAGGGACCCCCCGACCCAGTTTAAAACCCAACGCGTGAGCTGTAAAGGAGCTGCAGCACTTAACTGGTGGGCTTACTTCAGGAAAGAGAAAGGAGGTTCTGCAAAAGAACACTGCAAAGCCCAGAAAGGCAGGACCCACGCGTGCAAGGCCTTGCGGCAGCGTGGATCAGGTCAGAGGCGCTTCCCAAGGACCGCTCAGGGCGCTGTAATGGGAAGGTGCAACGGGCCAGGGCCGCCTTTCACCCCAACACGGCTCTAGGTGGGAAGCATGTGCTGCTAGTGACGTGTCCGCCCGGCAGGGCGCTTTAGACCGAGCCCAGGTTACTGTCAGGCAGGGTGCCTAGAGCTCGCACACAGCTGAAGGCGTCTGAAGGCGTCCTCGATACGTAAGGTCACTCGTCTCCGAGGCACGACTCCCGAGTCAGACAATTTCTTCATGTTTTTACAAAAGGGACCAGAAATTCTCACTACCTGGTGCACATGATCAGCCAGGCAACTGGTCTTACAAGTTCAATGCATTTTCGGCCATCTCTGCCCTTTCCTAGGTATTGAGAACGATGGGACCAAGACCCATTCTGTGGGGTCTTAAAAATTGGCCAGGGCACATCATGAAACTGTCTTCAAAAGCACTGTATGCTTTTACTCCGACCAATTCTGTTCTTAGAAGCCATTTCTAGCTTGGCTTTCAACTGAAGGTTCCCCCGTTAGAGACCAGATTTCAAACTGAGGGGAAAACGTCCCCATTTGTATAAACGAGACAGAAACGTATTCCCCGCAAGATAACTGAACACCAGATGATTCAGAAAATCCAGGCAAAGTAGAAGCAATGTATTTGGCAATTTTTTTCTTCTGACGAATGACGTAAATTCTCTCCCACCTCCAAGTAGCTTGCAAGATTTAACTGTTACATTTAAGATTCAGCGTATTTGTCATTCTACATGAGGTTACACACACATACCCTTCGTGTAAGTTATCTCATCCTGGTCATGGGAAGAAACTTCACATCTGTTAAGGTCTGGTTCTGAGTATAGCATAGCATATACAGCAATTCAAATCTATTAATATTTATTCAATATTTTAACAAATTAAAACGCATCCAGTTTTACCCTTTATATTTCAGTTCTCCACATACTGACGTGATCCCTCCCTAGCTTTTTGGTAGGAAAGTAATCGTTTAAGGATAACTGGACACCTAAAGAACTTT
>NW_021703765.1:85536080-85540344 GCF_005190385.1 Monodon monoceros | reverse complement strand
AACTGGACACCTGAAGAACTTTTAGGTAGGAAAGTAATCGTTTAAGGGTAACTGGACACCTGAAGAACTTTGGTAAACTGCCCTAGAGTACAGTAGTACTTACATGAGCAAAGCAGCTCTTACTTTGACTTCTAATTGCTACAGTATGGTGTCGATGGGATCAAACTCAGGCAAGACGGACTCAATTCATGTTTACATGTGGAAACCATACGAACGTAAGTGGTTAACCTATTGAGACTTTGGCAGTCTTGTTTCCCTTCACTGAGAAGCCAATCTAAGCCCTACTTTTCTGTTGCAGCACGCTGCTGTGTCCTTGCACCGCCCACAAAAATTCTTTGTGGGGAGAAAACCCACCAAAGCTGTGATGTGTCCAATGAAATCCTTAATCTTTGACATCTTTAAAGCTTGGGAGTACTTGACAACAGCAGGTAAACGTGGAACATCTTCCTAGAATACCAACTTTACGTTAAACATGTTAATGCTGAAACAAAAGGCAAGTAAACGCACAATTTATATTCATTTTTAACAGATGAGACGTCCCTCAAGTTCCCGCAACCATCTGTATGGTTTCATCAGACTTTGAGAAGCTCTACATTAGAACATGGTTACTTTTGCCATAAAAGCAACTATAATTCTTAAGATCTCTATTTGAAACGTCTAAAACAGGTACCACTTTTATTCTGACAGGTCACACAAATCTCAAACAAGCTCCTCCCTAGGTGTGACACTACCTAGGCCAAAAGACAGGTGGGGTAGGTATTATCTTAGCCTAACTGCATTGACAGTATTTACACCTCTTAACGACTTACCGAATACAATACTGTTGACCTGTCATTTCATTTATGTGAAATGATTCACATGTACAGAAAATTAGAAGAATTTAACCTAACAGACTTCAAATTAAGTAGTAATAGCAAAGGCAATTCAGATACTAACATGGCACAATTTTCCCTGTTAGTGGTTTTAAAATGCTCATTTAAACGAGGGATGAGTTCATTTGCTTAGATATTTGAAATACAACTTTATTCTGATTCTAAACGAAAAGGAATGGGAATGACAGTAACAAACAAGATTCCACCACTGGATATTGTGATGTGACTGTAGCAGTCTTATATTTGAAACTTAAGGAGGAAAGAACTGTGTTCCAAAACACCTAAATATGCAGGTCCAAAAAAATGAAGTTTTTTGTTTTTTTTTTTTTAACTGCCACATTCACTCCAAAGCCCATCCATCTCCTTCAGCATCCCAAACATCAAGCACATGTTCTGCTTAGCTATATAATAAAGTGGCAAACACGCTGCACCACTGACATCACAGGACAGTTGCCTATAAAACTAGACTTCTGACGCTGGGCTCCAGCTTCACTTTTCTCACAGGTCATCATCTTCATCCGGGAGGGCAGTTGTCTGAGCAACCTAGACACAGAGATGAAAACGTTGTCATGCTCCAGATGAAAACCACTAGGAACCTAAAAGCATTCACTACCGAGCCGCACACACCGTACCTCTAGATCGTGCTCGTACTGCGCTGCCAACGCTGGGTCCATGACCACCTCTGGCGGGGCAAGAGCAGGCATGGCGACGAACTCCAAGTTAGGGTCTCCGATCAGTTTTCTAGCAAGCCAGAGGAAGGGCTTTTCAAAATTGTAGTTACTTTTGGCGGAGATGTCATAGTACTGTTTAAATGAGAGGTAAAATTAATTTTAAAAACCCATACATCAAAGACATTGATGAAGCACTTTAATGGACTTATAATTTTACCTAAGGATCATAAATCCAGTAAGTTCTAAGAAACATACCTGAAGATTCTTCTTTCGGTGGAAGACAATCGACTTTGCCTTAACCTTTCTGTCCTTAATATCCACTTTGTTGCCACACAACACGATGGGGATGTTCTCACACACTCGTACCAGATCTCTATGCCAGTTAGGCACATTCTTGTAAGTAACCCTCGATGTTACATCAAACATTATGATGGCACATTGAGCTGAAAGGAGCATTTACAGTAAATTAGTGTCGGCCTAAGAATTTGCTACATGGATGAAGCATGCTAAGAACTATGGACTCACAGTCTCAGGCCTAAGTCCAGGTCAGCCACGTTTCTCTACGCATTTTCAAGATCTCTACCAATTCCAAAAATCTCAAACCATTTTAATACACAGTATTATTTAAAAGTCCATTTTACTGTACATGAAACCATGAAAGACCAGTTTACCATATGAAATCTCTCTACCTGTAATATTTCGTAAGTTCTGCCTCATCCCAAAAAAGTATCCAGTAGATCAACGATAAATCAGCATTCCAGGGAACTCACCTCCCATATTCTGAGGATCTAGCAATCTACTCTTTAAAAACGTTCTTAAATGGCTGAACACACTAGGATATAGTGTGCCTATTTTTAAAAGCTCAGTTAAGTCTCTATGTCGACCTGCAGAAACAGCCATGATAAAGCTGGTAAGCCACTGAGTATGCGTGATACATTAGACAGATTTTTAGCTGAAGAATGGGGGCGGGGAGAGGAAGAATCTTTGCAGTTGCACGCCCTCTCGTAAGGCAAAAGACACGGAAAGATTCCCAACGATTTTCTTGAGGAGAGAAAGTCTTACATTGAGCATTTTCTTTGTTCATCTTTTTGCTGGGTATAATGAGATGCATTTATTTCCTTTGCACTTTTAAAATCAAGCACTCTGAAAAAAATATTCTGCAAGACCTAGTGAAATTAAAAAGAAACCGGCTGGTCTTATACAACATTTTATAAGATAGAAAGCCTAGTGCCTCTGGTCCAGGATCTGGTCAAACTGTTTACCACCTTTTTAATGGAGTGCAGAAGAAATGATCATCGACTACCACCAAAATATATACCCAAACCTAAGTTTTCAAATACTGGGGCTGCAGCAACACCTTGTCTGTTGCTTCCAGTTTTTAAATTAAGAGCCTCAACATACATCGCATCACCTCTTTCAAAACAGTGCCTACGGAGACGCAAGCATGCAATCAAATGGCACCAGACAACCTTCACAGGATCTCCTCCCCTCCGACTGAGGGTCAGCTCTCAGGAGCCAGCCCACCTCCTGAATCGAAGCGCATCGCGCAATGGCCAGTTCAGTCAGCATGAGGCACGTGCCTGCCGGAACAGACCTGATGATCTGTAAGCAGCCTTGGACGGGAAGCTACAAATCCTCTCATAGGCGGCCGGTTACGAGGCAGATACCTACCTTGGATGTAATAGCCATCTCTCAGTCCACCAAATTTCTCCTGGCCAGCTGTATCCCATACGTTGAACTTAATGGGTCCTCTGTTGGTATGGAACACAAGGGGATGGACCTCAACGCCCAAGGTGGCTGAAACATAAGCGTGGAAAGTTAGTCAGTGACCTCATCCATCTCCCACATGTTTTCACACGCCGTTTCCCCCACGTACCTACATACTTCTTCTCAAATTCACCAGTCAGATGGCGTTTCACAAATGTAGTTTTCCCAGTACCGCCGTCACCAACCAATACGAGCTGTTGGGAAACACATCTTTGAAGTAAACACCGGAACGGGTCTCAGGACCTCGGGATTGTGACACTGTCCCGGTGCTCTGGACCGCCGTCTCACAGGGAAGAACTCTACATGCCCCCTGAGCACACCTAAGACAAAGCATCTTAAGACAGCAGCCCCGTCCCATCTCACGAATGACCCGAACCGGCGGAGCTCCGAGCCCAGCTTCCCCGCGCGCAGGGCGGGGCTCGCCCCCCCCCCCCCCCCCCCCCCCCCCCCCCCAGTCGTCAGGGGACCGAAGGCACTGCCGCAGCACCAGCACGCTGGCCGGCGAGGCGGGCCAACGGCAGCCGGCCGCGGTCACGAAGCAGGCCCCGCCGTTAAGGCCGTCCGGACGCGGGGCCCCCCTTTCCTAGGGCCGCCCTTCCTCCCGACCCCCTCGGATACCCACCTTGAACTGCACTTGGGGCTCTCCTTGCGCAGCCATCGCGATGCTACTGCGGGCAGAGGAGAAAGAAGTGAGGCCGCATGGCCGGACCCGCCCCACGTGCCCGGGCCCACAAAGGCCTCCACCCCGGAGCCCGGCAGCCCGCACCCCACCCCCACCCCGACACACACACACACGCACACGCGCGCGCGGGGGCCGCGAGGGCGCGCGACGGCGATGGCGGCGAGGCGCTGCTCCGCGGCGAGGCTCCCCCGGCCGCCGGGGCCCGGCTCGCGCCCGCTCGGCGCCGAGGCCCCGGCGCGAAAAGCGCCCGGTGAGTGTGTCGGGGTGGGGGG
>NW_021703765.1:85278139-85535680 GCF_005190385.1 Monodon monoceros | reverse complement strand
TCTCTCCTGCAGCCCCGCGGCCCGGCCGCCCGGCCTCCCCTCCGCCCCGGCCGCCCGCCCGGCCCACCGCGGCTCGGGTCCCGGCGCCCTCGCGGCCAGAGAGGAAGGAAGGCCCTCCTCCCGGAGCCCGGGGTCCCCACGCAGCCACTGCCTCACGGCCGCCTCCCGCCGCCGCCGCTGAGACGCCCCGATCCCCGCCCCCGCCCCGGCACCGCAGCCCCCGCCCCGGCCCCACTACCTTCCAGAAGCGTCTCCGAGCCCGTCTGACTGAGGGCTGGAAAGATGGCGGAAGCGCAATTCAAATGCCCGGAGACGCAGCCGACGCCGGCGCGCGCCGAGGGAGGGCGGGGCAACGGCGCCGCGTCGCTCCCACGTGACCCCTCGCGCACGCGCACGCACGCCGCCCCGGCTCCGGCGGCTGTGCCCGTTGGCCTGGCGCATAGGGAGAGGCTCCCGGCGCGCCGGGCGCGGGAGGCTAGGCGGTCGCGCGCACGCACGCCGGCCCGCGGGACCACGTGCGCCAGCCCGGAGGGCGGGTTCCCGCGCGCGCATGCGCCGACGGTGACGAGGCGCGCCCAGCTGCCACCGCGGGAACAGAAGTGGAAGGAGAGGGCCGAGGCCCCCTTGGGCGGGAAACTCGCGGGGTGGCCCACACAAAGGCCCTGCCCCTGCGTACAAACACGGCACGGCGGGCCCGGGGCGGGCGCCATGTTGGGGTGCGGGCCTCCCTACCCGCCCTTCCCTCCGGCCCTTTCTCCGCGCCCCCGTCTCGGTCAGGACCTTCTGGGAAGTAAAGGAAGCAGAGACCGATGCTTTTCCCACCTTGGAAAGACGGCCACCTTATTCTTAGAGCATCTAAGTGGTCGGCAGCCTTTGTGGCCCTAATTCTGCAAACAGGATGATGAAATTTAGTGTTTCCCACCGTGGCAGCTCTTCTCATCTTAGTGACAAACCAGGGATGCAATCCATGAGTATTTAGGTTCCAGGGTCAAGGGTCCAGACAAGAACTGTTCACGCATAGAACTTACCTTCTCCTGGGGCATAGCCTCCTCTCAGTATTGTCAAAGATGGAAAATGAGGTACACCTCCAGCTCAACAAGTGTGGGTTATTATCCTTCATTGGCTTTCAGCAAAGATGTTGGCGGAAGGGAGTCCTCCAAACTCACATCCTAACTATAAAAGGCCAGTTTGGGGCATTTGTCTGAACAGCCACGGATTCTTAAACTCATATGGTGGCCCCTCTCCCCAAGCAAGCATCCACGGCTGGCAGCAAGAGCAGACAGCTAATGGCCCCATCAGGATAGTCAAGTTCCCTGGGAAAGATGCCACCATGGGGAGTCCTCCCAGAGCAAAGAGAACCCAAAATGACAAGGAGTTGGCTACCTAGTCCTGAGCACACTTGCAGACAAGTCTGCTGGGAACGCAAGTGATGCAAATTGGGCACAACAGATCTGAGAACCTGCCCGCTGGGAACTCAGGTCCGAGGGTCCCTAAGGACCCTCAGGCAAACACCAAGCCGACCTCGATGCCGCTGGTGGGAGTGTAAACTGGTTTGGCCACTTGGGAAGGTAGAAACATAAAACACATATAAGTGTCCGTGACTTATGACCTTTATAGTTCCATTTCTAGGGAGATGCCCTAGAGTTCAATTCACACATATGCCCAAGAAGACAAATATCACAATGATCACTGCAACATTATTTATAATAGCAAAAGGTTAAACTTACATAAATGTCCATCAGGGAAATTTATAAATAAAATCTATTATCTAGACTATGGACTTACTGTACAGCATTTAAAAAGAATGAAGCTCATCTAATCAGCAGGGTTAGGTAGATCTCAAAAGGCTAATGTTGAGAAAAAAGAAGCAAGTTCAAGGAAGATGTGATAATAGCTTTATACAGTCTATACATAACTTTATAGAGGTTATACATATAGTATAACACTGCTTATGTTTTTTACAAATACACAGAAACCATATTAGTTCTTGAATGTAGGTTTTAAAAAATTGAGTGCAAGGATATAGACTGAGTTCTGATGGCTGTCGCTTCAAGAAATGGTGAAAAGGATTCTGATAGAACGATGAGAGGTCAACGAAGATTGTAACTTTATCTGCGATGTCTGCTTCTTCTTTTCTAAAAGGTGATTTGAAGCAAATATGACAGCCTATTAACCATTATATAATTCTGGGTGGTGAGAACACGTTTATACCTTTTGTCATTCAAAAAAAATTTCTTCCGACAAAAATGCTAAGGGGCTATATACCAAACCAAGAGTACTAGCTGTTCTAGACAGAGCTCCTGAGTGATCGGTTCGTTTGCAGTTCACAGAGGTACTCACTTGTCTCTGGCGTCCGGTGTGGATTGCAAGCTGATGCTTAACCTGTAGTTTAAATAAATTGCTGCCAAATACCAAAAACAATGTTGCAAAAATCGTACAAGGAATTTCAGAATCCATTACCTTTGATTTCCCCAAACGTTAACATTATTTACTTGATCATTTGTCTTTACCATCCTAGCCTGCTGTGTCACAGTATATATATCGTACATACATTTTTCTGTAGATCATATATATACATATGATTTTTTTCCCACTGCGATGTTTGAAACTAAATAGCAAACAGGACACCCCTCTGTGTGTACTGCTTAAAACCTCAGGACATTCTGTTACATAATCACGGCACACTTACCAAAATTGGGAAATTCATATTGTTATCGAATATCGAATGTTATCGAATATCGAACTATCAAATGTACAGGACTTAATTGGCAGTTTTCTCCCTCCTGCCCTTATCTGGTGCAGGATCCTCCAGGATTACACGTTACGTTGACCTGTCCTGCTAGTCCCTAACTCTTTGTTTTCAATTGAAGTATAGTTTATTTACAATGTTGTGTTAGTTTCTGCTGTACAGCAAAGTGATTCAGTTATACACATATACATTCTTTTTCTTTTTAAATATTTATTTATTTTTGGCTGCGTTGGGTCTTCATTGCTGCGCGAGGGCTTTTCTCTAGTTGCAGCGAGCAGGGGCTACTCTTCGTTGCTGTGTGTGGGCTTCTCATTGTGATGGCTTTTCTTGTTGCGGAGCACGGGCTCTAGGCACACAGGCTTCAGTAGTTGTGGCACATGGGCTCAGTAGTTGTAGCACATGGGCTCTAGAGCGCAGGCTCAGTAGTTGCGGTTCACGGGCTTAGTTGCTCCGCAGCATGTGGGATCTTCCCGGGCCAGGGCTCGAACCCATGTCCCCTGCATTGGCAGGTGAATTCTTAACCACTGCGCCCCCAGGGAAGCCCCACATATACATTCTTCTTTTTTTTTCTTTTCTGGCCGCGCCTCGAGGCATGCAGGATCTTAGTACCCCCGACCAGGGGTCGAACCTGCGCTCCCTGCAGTGGAATTGCAGAGCCTCAACCACTGGACCTCTCTGTGCTATACAGTTGGACCTTTTTTTTGTTTTGGGCTGCACCACATGGCTTATGGAATTATAGTTCCCCAACCAGGGATCGAACCTGGGCCCTTGGCAGTGAAAGTGTGGAGTCCTAACCACTGGACTGCCAGGGAATGCCCCAGTTGGACCTTGTTGTTTATCCATTCTGTATATAAAAGCTTACATCTACTGACCCCAACCTCCCACTCCATCCCTCCCCCAACCTCCTCCCGCTTGGCAACCACCAGCCTGTTCTCTATGTCCATGAGTCTGTTTCTGTTTCGTAGATACGTTCATTTGTGTCATATTTTAGATTCCATATATAAGTGATATCCTATGGTATTTGTCTTTCTCTTTCTGTCTAGTCTCTTTGAATCCAGGACAGTACCTTCCTCTTTGTCTTTCATGGCCTGGACCCTTTTGCTGAGTATTTCATAGGCCCATTGCTTTGTAGAAGGTCCCTCCATTTGGACGTGTCTCATATTTCCTCAGGACTAGATTCAGGGTATGCAGTTTGGGTCGAGACACCCCAGAAGTGATGCTATGTCCTTCTCAGTGCATCTTATCGGGAGGCACAGAGTGATCTTCTGAAAACATATCAGACCATCCTTCTCCCCTCTTAACCCCTGCAATGCTTTCCTATCTATCACACTCAGATAACTGAAACCCAAGGCCAGCCAGGTCCTACATGACCTATTTTGTACCTATCTCTCTGCCCCATCTCAGGTCTCTCTCCATGTAATTCTGCTGTAACCACACAAACCTTTCTGAATCTTTCCTCGGCCAAGTTCATTCCTGCCCCAGGGCCTTTGCAGTTACTGGTCCTTCTGCCTAAAATGCTCTTCCTCCACATCTTTGCGTGACTAGCTCCTTCTCACCCTTCAGGGTGAGATGCACAGATCACGTGCTACTTCTTAGCGTTAGCACAGAAATTGTCTTCCTTAAAATCAAAAGGGTGAGGATTGCATATATTATTGCCATATGGCCCTTTGATCCCACAGAATGGTGCAGACGATATGCTTTGACGGTCCATGAACGAATCCAGCCTTCAGAGCTGTTGTTTGTCCTACACTGGTTGGGGAAGAGCAGCACGCTTTATATCTGAACGACTTCCCAGCGTTTTTAAATGTGATGGTTCTGGGAGTTCCCTGGTGGCCCAGTGCTTAGGATTCCGGGCTTTCACTGCCATGGCCCGGGTTCAATTGCTGGTAGGGGAACTGAGATCCCACAAGCCGCGCACCGCGGCCAAAAAAAAAAGTGATGATTTTAAAATGAGTCCACAATTCTTTGATATGTCTCCCCTCAAAAACTTGAGCTTAATTCTCCTCTCCTGGAGCATGGGCTGCGTTTAGTGACTCACTTCTAACCAATGGAGGGTGTCACAATGGACAGTGTGACTTCTGAATCTAAGTCATTGAGGCTCTGCGGCTTCCACCTTGCTCTCTGAGGTCACTCATTCTGGAAGCCAGTCACCATACGGTGAGGACAGGCACAGCCCTATGGACAGATTCATGGAACAAGGAGCTGAGGCCCCCTGCAAAGAGCCAGTAGGAGCTTGCTGGCCTGTGGGGGAACATCAGGGAAGTGGATCTGCCAGCCCCACTCAGGCCTATGTCTTACCTGCAATTTCTTGAGCCCTGAGTCAGAACCCCACAGTTAAACCACTCCTGAATTGCTGGAAACTGTGTGAGATAATACTGTGCATTGTTGCTTCAAGCTATTAACTTCTAGGGTAATTTGCTCTGCAGTGATAGATAACTAACACAAAAAGTGAGGATATTTCCTGTAAAAATCCAGATACCTGGTTTCTGTTGAACATCTAGACGGGAAAGCACTGGGCCTGATTTCTTGCATTGCCACGCTGTCTGGAGGTAAATACCGCTGCCCCCCACGACTGGGGCAGACACTGCCATTTGCCTCGGACCCCAACATTCCCCATCATGTCTCCAACTTGAGACCTGGTGTCATTTGCTATTGGTCACTTGTCATCTGACACCCAGCCTGCTCTACTCACTGACCTGCCTGCACCCTGAGATGTCTGAATTCACAACCTCTCGTTGAGTGAGTCTGAGACACAGTGACGAAAAAATACAGATTCATTAATTCATTCAGTTGATGTTTACAGAGCACCTCGAGGGACCAGGCACTCCCTGAGGACGGGGGCAGCGAACAAAGCAGACCCACAGGGTCCTGGGCTTACGGATCTTTCGTCCTAGAAGGAAGAACAAGACATGGACTGGCCATGTAAGGGAGATGAGTGACACAGTGATCATTGCTCAGGGGAGAAATGCAGCAAGTAAAGAAGATACAAATGCCAGAGGCAGGGGGCGACAGTGAGGCAGGGTGACCAACAGACCTCCCCTAAGATGGTGACATTTGAGCAGAGACCTGCAGGTGAGGGAAGGAGCCACAGAGGTGTGGGAGGGAAGAGAATTCGGGGCTGGGGGTGGTGGTGGGGAGGGCAGGGCAGAGGCACTGAGGCCGAGGCTGCCAGGAGACGTGCAGCTGGAGGGCACCAGCTCAGAGAGCACAGGAGGGGCTCACACTTGGCTGTATTTCTGTGTAAACTCAGGGTCTCCACAGGAGTGCAAGGGGCCTCTTGTGTCAGGAACAACGGTTGTTTCTTTTTAGCAAGAAGGACTTTAAAAGCTGCCTGTTGGCAGTCCACAGTAGGACAGAGCCCTCTCTGTGAAAGAGGCTTTTATTCTGTGTCCCAGGTCACTTTAGGAGGGTGTAGTCTGTGGAAAGAGGCTAGGAAATGCCATAAGAAAACAGAATTATATAGTAGGGTATAACAGGGCTTCTCAGAGGTTGAGACAGGCCTGGACATTTTAGGCCTATCTACCTATCTATCTATCTGTCCATCTGTCTGTGTATCTATCTAGATCTCTAGTATTTATATTTACTTCCAGATATAGGTAGAGAGACACCTAGTAGCTATATACAGTTGACCCTTGGACAACAGGGGTTTGAGCTGCATGGGTCCACTCATACACAAATTTTTTTCAACAGTAAAAATTGCAACCATATGATATCACTTATACGTGGAATCTAAAGTACGACACACGTGAACATATCTACCAAACAGAAACAGACTCACAGACCTAGAGAACACATTTGTGGTTGCCAAGGGGGAGTGGGAGGGGGAGGGGTGGATTGGGAGTCTGGGGTTAGCAGATGCAAACTATTATACATAAAATAGATAAACCACAAGGTCCTACTGTATAACACATGGAACTATAGTCAATATCCTGTGATAAGCCAGATTGGAAAAGGATATGGAAAAGAATGTGTATATATATATACATTCAGTATTCAGTACATGTATAACTGAATCACTTTGCTGTACAGTAGACATAACGCAACATTGCAAATCAAGAATCCACCTGCCAATGCAGGGGACAAGGGTTCGAGCCCTGGTCCGGGAAGGTCCCACACGCCGTGGAGCAACTAAGCCCGTGAACCACAACTACTGAGCCTGCACTCTAGAGCCCACGAGCCACAACTACTGAGCCCACGAGCCACAACTACTGAAGCCCACGCGCCTAGAGTCCGTGCTCCGCAACAAGAGAAGCCACCGCAATGAGAAGCCCTGGCAGCGCAATGAAGAGTAGCCTCGCTCGCTGCAACTAGAGAAAGCTCGCGCGCAGCAACAAAGACCCAACGCAGCCAAAGATAGATAAATTAATAAAAAAAAAATGCAGTACTACATGATCCGTAGTTGGTTCAATCCACAGATTAGGAGGAACCACGGACACAGAGGATTATGTAAGTTATACGTGGATTTTTGCCTTCGTGGAGGGTGGGCACTCCTAACCTCTGCATTGTTCAAGGGTCAACTGTAATATATATATACATAGTATAGTATCTGTACAGTATCTGTATCTATAGATAGATATTTATACATGTGGATATATAGGTGTATAATTTTAAGTGTGTATGAAAAATTCCACTATATTTGTTTTCGAGTATGTATTTAATCGAATATATATCTAAAATTTCAATATGTATATTTTTTCAGGGTTTCAAAAATTGTGGTACTTTTAAAAAATATCTTTATTGGAGTATAATCGCTTTACAATGGTGTGTTACTTTCTGCTGTATAACAAAGTGAATCAGCTATATGAATACATATATCCCCATATCCCCTCCCTCTTGCGTCTCCCTCCCACCCTCCCTATCCCACCCCTCTAGGTGGTCACAAAGCACCGAGCTGGTCTCCCTGTGCTATGCGGCTGCTTCCCACTACCTACCTATTTTGCATTTGGTAGTGTGTATATGTCCATGCCACTCTCTCACTTCATCCCAGCTTCCCCTTTCCCCTCTGTGTCCTCAAGTCCATTCTCTACGTCTGCGTCTTTATTTCTGCCCTGCCACTAGGTTCATCTGTACTGTTTTTTTAGATTCCATATATATGTGTTAGCATATGGTACTTGTTTTTCTCTTTCTGACTTACTTCACCCTCTATGACAGACTCTAGGTCCGTCCATCTCACTACAAATAACTCAAAAAATTGTGGTACATTTTGGATACTTCCTTTGCACAAACTAACTCTTATAAGACAGAGTAATCACTAATATAGCATCCCTGTGCTATTTATAAGATAATTCCAGGGTGTACTGGTTTCCTAGGGCTGCTATAACAAACTACCACCAACTGGGTGCCTTAAAATAACATAGCTTTAGTCTCTCACAGTTCTGGAAGTCTGAAATTAAGGTCTTCACGGCAGGGCCATGATCTCTGGAGCCTCTCGGGGAGAATCTTTTCCAGGCCCTTCTCTTGGCTGCAGGTCTGCTGGCATCTTTGGGGCCCCTCAGTTTGCAGAGAAAACTGCAATGCTTCCTCTGACATCACATAGCATTCTTCCTGTGTCCCTGCCTCCGTGTGTGTCTGTGTCCTAATCTCCTCTTCTTATAAGATGAGGACCCGTCCTCGGCCTCCTCTTAACTTGATTACATCTGCAAAAACCCAATTTTCAAATAAGGTCATATTCACAGGTACAGGGGTTAGGTGTATCTTTCTGGGGCAGACACAATTCAACCCGTAGCACAGGGTTTACGAAATATATGAATTCACAGTATGCTTTGGTAGAATGGATCAGACCTGGGGTTCAAGCTTAAGGCAGTGTGATGACTGCTTTCTTCTGCCAGTGCTGACAGCACGTGTCAGGACTGCCTGGATGTATACACCTCACTTAGATGGAGGCCGGTGAAGCAGCAGGACTCTGTGTCTTCTTACATAATAGTCACTACACTGGTGAATCCCAAGTTGTTCAGATCTTACACTACCAAGAGTCATTTGTTTTGAAGCTTTTTTCTCACTAAAACAATGCAGCAGTTAATATCCTTAAACATATCTATTTACATCCCGGGGCTATTGTTGTTATGGAATTTTAATTGATTAATTAATTAAGGCCACGCTCGTGGCTTGCAGGATCATATTTCCCTGACTAAGGATCGAACCCGGGCCCCCAGCAGTGAAAGCACAGAGTCCTAACTGCTGGACCACCAGGGGATGCCAGTCATGGAAATTTAGATTCATCAAGAGGAATTGCTAGGTCAAAGGGATGTCTATTTTCTATTTTCCCTAGAAGTTGGGAAAATAGTGTTGAATTGTAGTTTTGATTTGCTTTTCCTGATTATCAGGGATATGTGTATCTCTTTGGTCCCCATGTGCCATTTCAGCCTCGTAGCTCAAAGAGTGTCTCCTCAGGAGTGATCTGATGATAGCATTTCAAGTATTTTTTTTTCTTTTGGATAATATCAATGCTAAAACAGAAGTCATGAGTCAGGATCTGTGGAGTATGTCATCCTGTTTCCTTTCCACTCACATAAGCGAATACATTAAATAATTCTCTGAAACATAAGCCAAGAGTATGTGTCGTAGGCAGAAAAATGGCCCCCAGAGATGTCCATGCTCTAGTCCCAGGAGCCTGTTGTGACTATGTTATCTTCCATGGCAGATGGGACTTGGCAGGTATGATTAATGGTAAGGACCTTGAGTGCAGAGGCCATCCAGGTGGGCCTCGTCTGATCACAGGAGTCCTACAAAGTGGAGCACAGGCTGTGTTCAGAGTAAAACATGCGATAATGGAAGAAAGGTCAGACCGATGCTACACTGCTGGCTTTGAAGATGAAGCAAGGGGCCGGGAGTCAAGGAGCATGGGTACCTCTAGGAGCTGGAAAAGGGAAGAGCCTCCAGAAAAGGCTGATTTTAGCTCAGTGAGACATCTGGCCCCTATGACTGTAAGATAATAAATTTTTGTTGTTTTAAGCCACTAATATAGTGGTAATTATAGCAGCAGTAGAAGATTAAGACAATATGTGACATCATAAGCCTGTTTCCAGCTAATGTATTCAGTCCCATCTTTAAAAGGGTAGCCTAGGGGCTTCCCAGGTGGCGCAGTGGTTGAGAGTCCGCCTGCTGATGCAGGGGACGCGGGTTCGTGCCCCGGTCCGGGAAGCTCCCACGTGCCGTGGAGCGGCTGGGCCCGTGAGCCATGGCCGCCGAGCCTGCGCGTCTGGAGCCTGTGCTCCGCAACGGGAGAGGCCACAGCAGTGAGAGGCCCGCGTACCGCAAAAAAAAAAAAAAAGGGTAGCCTGTTTCTAAACTTTGCATAATGATAAATTAAACAAGGCTATTGCATTTCCAAATACCTTAAAAGATTCATCCTCATTTAAATGTACATTCTGTATCTGGGTCAGGAGAAGACAAAGTGAATTCTAACACAGTCTTCAACTGACAGTCAGAGCAAACAATCCTGTGGTCAACTGACAGTCTTTTTTTTTTTTTTAATATAAGTTTATTTATTTATTTTTGGCTGCGTTGGGTCTTTGTTGCTGCATGCGGGCTTTCTCTAGTTGTGGCGAGCGGGGGCTACTCTTTGTTGTGGTGCGCAGGCTTCTCATTGCAGGGGCTTCTCTTGTGTGGAGCACGGGCTCTAGGTGCGCGGGATCACTAGTTGTAGCTCGCGGGCTCAGTAGTTGTGGCACACGGGCTCAGTAGCTGTGGCTTGCAGGCTCTAGAGCTCAGGCTCAGTAGTTGTGACGCATGGGCTTAGTTGCTCTGTGGCATGTAGGATCTTCCCAGACCAGGGCTCGAACCCGTGTCCCCTGCACTGGCAGGCAGATTCTTAACCACGGCGCCACCAGGGAAGACCGACAATCATTTTTTAGAGGTCTGAATTTGAATGGATTTTTAAAATGTCCCCTAGTATTTCCTTAAGTCAAATAAAAATAAGTTAACTGATTGTTTCTCGGCTTAGGAGGTGGTGGTTATGGCGGCTGCTGCTACGGATACTGTACAAGACTGGGGTGCGGGGAGCCGTGGAGGACTGTCTGCCATGCTCCAGCTGCTATCTTTCCCTTTTAAAAGAGACTCAGGCTGACAGAGATGGTTCTGCCAGCACCCCCTATTCCCGCCGCCTGGGCCATGAACAGCTGAGCAAGAGTGGACCCCAAAAGGTGGGAGAAGAGTCGAAGAGGCAAAAAGCCATGTGTTCAACAAGGTCTTGGTGCTCCGGCCGAGAATCAGGCCTGAGCCTCGGAGGCGGTAGAGCCAAGTTCACGACATTGGACCACCAGAGACCTCCCGGCCCCACGAAATATCAAACGGTGAAAGCTCTCCCAGAGATCTCCGTCTCAACACTAAGACCCAGCTCCACTCAATGACCAGCAAGCTCCAGTGTTGGACACCCCATGCCAAGCAACTGGCAAGACAGGAACACAACCCCACCCATTAGCAGAGAGACTGCCTAAAATCTAAATAAGGTCACAGACACCCCAAAACACACCACCAGATGTGGACCTGCCCACCAGAAAGACAGGATCCAGCCTCATCCACCAGAACACAGGCACCAGTCCCCTCCACCAGGAAGCCTACACAGCCCACTGAACCAACCTTACCCACTGGGGGCAGACACCAAAAACAACGGGAACTACGAACCTGCAACCTGCAAAAAGGAGACCCCAAACACAGTAAGTTAAGCAAAATGGGAAGCCAGAGAAACATGTAGCAGATGAAGTAGCAAAGTAAAAACCCACCAGACCTAACAAATGAAGAGGAAATAGGCAGTCTACCTGAAAAAGAATTCAGAGTAATGATAGTAAAGATGATAAAAATCTTGGAATTAGAATGGAGAAAATACAAGAAACGTTTAACAAGGACTTAGAAGAACTAAAGAGCAAACAAACAATGATGAATTACACAATAAATGAAATTAAAAGCTCTCTAGAAGGAATCAATAGCAGAATAACTGAGGCAGAAGAACGGATAAGTGACCTGGAAGATAAAATAGTGGAAATAACTACCGCAGAGCAGAATAAAGAAAAAAAGAGTAAAAAGAATTGAGGACAGTCTCAGAGACCTCTGGGACAACATTAAACACAACAACATTTGAATTATAGGGGCCCCAGAAAAAGAAGAGAAAAAGAAAGGGACTGAGAAGATATTTGAAGAGATTATAGTTGAAAACTTCCCTAATATGAGAAAGGAAATAGTCAATCAAGTCCAGGAAGCACAGAGAGTCCCATACAGGATAAATCCAAGGAGAAACACACCAAGACACATATTAATCAACCTATCAAAAATTAAATACAAAGAAAAAATATTAAAAGTAGCAAGGGAAAAGCAACAATTAACCTACAAGGGAATCCCCATAAGTTTAACAGCTGATCTTTCAGCAGAAGCTCTGCAAGCCAGAAGGGAGTGGCAGGACATACTTAAAGTGATGAAAGGGAAAAGACCATAACCAAGATTACTCTACCCAGCAAGGCTCTCATTCAGGTTCGATGGAGAAATTAAAACCTTTACAAACAAGCAAAAGCTAAGAGAGTTCAGCACCACCAAAACAGCTTTACAACAAATGCTAAAGGAACTTCTCTAGGCAGGAAACATGAGAGAAGGAAAAGACCTACAAAAGCAAACCCTAAACAATTAAGAAAATGGTAATAGAAACGTACATATCAATAATTACCTTAAATGTAAATGGATTAAATGCTCCAACCAAAAGACATAGACTGACTGAATGGATATGAAAACAAGACCCATATATATGCTGTCTACAAGAGACGCACTTCAGACCTAGGGACACATACAGACAGAAAGTGAAGGAATGGAAAAAGATATTCCATGCAAATGGAAATCAAAAGAAAGCTGGAGTAGCAATTCTCATATCAGATGAAATAGACTTTAAAATAAAGAATATTACAAGAGACAAAGGACACTACATAATGATCAAGGAATCAATCCAAGAAGAAGATACAACAGTTAAAGATATTTATGCACCCAACATAGGAGCACCTCAATACATAAGGCAAATGCTAACAGCCATAAAAGGGGAAATCGACAGTAACACAATAATAGTAGGGGACTTTAACACCCCACTTTCACCAATTGACAGGTCATCCAAAATGAAAATAAATAAGGAAACACAATCTTCAAATGAGACTTTAGACAAGATGGACTTAATTGATATTTATAGGACATTCCATCCAAAAATAACAGAATACACTTTCTTCTCAAGTGCTCGTGGAACATTCTTCAGGATAGATCATATCTTGGGTCACAAATCAAGCCTTGGTAAATTTAAGAAAATTGACATCATATCAGGTGTCTTTTCCAACCAAAATGCTATAAGAGTAGATATCAATTACAGGGAAAAAAATCTGTAAAAAATACAAACACATGGAGGCTAAACAATACACTACTAAATAACCAAGAGATCACTGAAGATATAAAAGAGGAAATCAAAAAATACCTGGAAACAAATGACAATGAAAACACGACAACCCAAAACCTATGGGATGCAGCAAAAGCAGTTCTAAGAGGGAAGTTTATAGCAACACAAGCCTACCTCAAGAAACAGGAAAAATCTCAAGTAAACAACCTAACCTTACACCTAAAGCAATTAGAGAAAGAAGAACAAAAAAACCCCAAAGTATCCAATAAAGATGTTAAAAAAAAAAAACCCAAAATTAGCAGAAGGAAAGAAATCATAAAGATTAGATCAGAAATAAATGAAAAAGAAGTGAAGGAAACGATAGCAAAGATCAATAAAATTAAAAGCTAGTTCTTTGAAAAGATAAACAAAATTGATAAACCATTAGCCAGACTCATGAAGAAAAAAAGGGAAAAGATTCAAATCAATAGAATTAGAAGTGAAAAAGGAGAAGTAAAAACTGACACTGCAGAAATACACAGGATCATGAGAGATTACTACAACCAACTATATGCCAATAAAATGGACAACCTGGAAGAAATGGACAAATTCTTAGAAAAGCACAACCTTCCAAGACTGAACCAGGAAGAAATAGAAAATGTAAACAAACCAATTACAAGCACTGAAATTGAAACTGTGGTTAAAAATCTTCCAACAACAAAAGCCCAGGACCAGATGGCTTCACAGGCGAATTCTATCAAACATTTAGAGAAGAGCTAACGCCTATCCTTCTCAAACTCTTCCAAAATATGGCAGAAGGAGGAACACTCTCAAACTCATTCTACGAGGCCACCATTACCCAGATACCAAAACTAGACAAAGATGTCACAAAGAAAGAAAATTACAGGCCAATATCACTGATGAACATAGAGGCAAAAATCCTCAACAAACTACTAGCAAACAGAATCCAACAGCACATTAAAAGATCATACACCATGATAAAGTGGGGTTTATCCCAGGGATGCAAGAATTCTTCAATATACGCAAATCAATCAGTGTGATAAACCATATTAACAAATTGAAGGAGAAAAACCATATGATCATCTCAATAGATGCAGAAAAAGCTTTTGACAAAATTCAACACCCATTTATGTTAAAAAGAAAGTAGGCATAGAGGGAACTTACCTTAACATAATAAAGGCCATGTATGACAAAACCACAGCCAACATCATTCTCAATGGTGAAAAACTGAAACCATTTCCCCTAAGATCAGAAACAAGACAAGGTTGCCCACTCTCACCACTTTTATTCAACATAGTTTTGGAAGTTTTAGCCACAGCAATCAGAGAAGAAAAAAATAAATAAATAAAAGGAATCCAAATCGGAAAAGAAGAAGTAAAGCTGTCACTGTTTGCAGATGACATGATGCTGTAAATAGAGAATCCTAAAGATGCTACCAGAAAACTACTAGAGCTAATCAATTAATTTGGTAAAGTAGCAGGATACAAAATTAATGCACAGAAATCTCTTGCATTCTTTTACACTAATGAAAAGTCTGAAAGAGAAATTAAGGAAACACTCCCATTTACCACTGCAACAAAAAGAATAAAATACTTAGGAATAAGCCTACCTAAGGAGACAAAAGACCTGTATGGAGAAAATCATAAGACACTGATGAAAGAAATTAAAGATGATACAAACAGGTGGAGAGATATACCATGTTCTTGGATTGGAAGAATCAACATTGTGAAAATGACTCTACTACCAAAAGCAATCTACAGATTCAATGCAATCCCTATCAAACTACCAATGGCATTTTTCACAGAACTAGAACAAAAAATTTCACAATTTGTATGGAATCAAAAAAGACCCCGAATAGCAAAAACAATCTTGAGAAAGTAAAATGGAGCTGGAGGAATCAGGCTCCCTGACTTCAGACTATACTACAAAGCTACAGTAATCAGGACAATATGGTACTGGTGCAAAAAGAGAAATATAGATCAATGGAACAGGATAGAAAGCCCAGAGATAAACCCATGCACATATGGTCACCTTATCTTTGATAAAGGAGGCAAGAATATACAAATGCAAAAAGACAGCCTCTTCAATAAGTGGTGCTGGGAAAACTGGACAGCTACATGTAAAGAATGAAATTAGAACATTCCCTAACACCATACACAAAAATAAACTCAAAATGGATTAAAGACCTAAATGTAAGGCCAGACACTATCAAACTCTTAGAGGAAAACATAGGCAGAACACTCTATGACATAAATCACAGCAAGATCCTTTGTGACCCACCTCCTAGAGTAAGGGAAATAAAAACAAAAATAAATAAATGGGACCTAATGAAACTTAAAAGCTTTTGCACAGCAAAGGGAACCATAAACAAGACCAAAAGACAACACTCAGAATGGGAGAAAATATTTGCAAATGAAGCAACTGACAAAGGATTAATCTCCAAAATATACAAGCAGCTCATACAGCTCAATATCAAAAAAACAAACAACCCAATCCAGAAATGGGCAGAAGACCTAAATAGACATTTCTCCAAAGAAGATATACAGATTGTCAACAAACACATGAAAAGATGCTCAACATCACTAATCATTAGAGAAATGCAAATCAAAACTACAATGAGGTATCACCTCACACCGGTCAGAATGGCCATCATGAAAAAAATCTACAAACAATAAATGCTGGAGAGGGTGTGGAGAACAGGGAACCCTCCTACACTGTTGGTGGGAATGTAAATTGATACAGCCACTATGGAGAACAGTATGGAGGTGCCTTAAAAAACTAAGAATAGAACTACCATACAACCCAGCAATCCCACTACTGGTCATATATCCTGAGAAAACCATAATTCAAAGAAAGTCATGTACCACAATGTTTATTGCAGCACCCTTTACAATAGCCAGGACATGGAAGCAACCTAAGTGTCCAGGACATGGAAGCAACCTAAGTGTCCATCAACAGATGAATGGATAAAGAAGATGTGGCACATATATACAATAGAATATTACTCAGCCATGAAAAGAAACGAAATTGAGTTATTTGTAGTGAGGTGGATGGACCTAGAGTCTGTCATACAGAGTGAAGTAAGTCAGAAAGAGAAAAACAAATACCGTATACTAACACATATATATGGAATCTAAAAAAAAAAAAAAAATGTTCTGATAACCTAGGGGCAAGACCGGACTAAAGATGCAGACGTAGAGAATGGACTTGAGGACATGGGGAGGGGGAAGGGTAAGCTGGGACGAAGTGAGAGAGTGGCATGGACATATATACACTACCAAATGTAAAATTGATAGCTAGTGGGAAGCAGCCGCATAGCACAGGGAGACCAGCTCGGTGCTTTGTGACCACCTAGAGGGGTGGGATAGGGAGGGTGGGAGGGAGACGCAAGAGGGAGGGGATATGGGCATATATGTATACATATAGCTGATTCACTTTCTTATACAGCAGAAACTAACACACCATTGTAAAGCAATTATACTCCATTAAAGATATTTTTAAAAATAAATAAATATATTAGAGTCACAAATTTTAAAATAGGCAGGAACTTTCCTAGGTTCAAATTCAAACTCTGCAGCTGGCCAGAAATTCACAAACCTGTAATTTGCCGTTAAGTTTCCCACCACGGTAATAAAGTTTACTTTTGAATGAATACATGTATTAAGCAAATTTTGCAGCATAAGTTGTTCAACAAATATTTATTACACACCTCCTATGTGCTGGGCCCCATTCCAGGTGTAGGCGAGAATTGCTGAGCAAAGTGGACAAAAGTCCCTGCCCTACATGGAGTTGACATTTCGGAGGAGAAAGACAAATAATAAGCAGCATACAAAATAAGTGGTCAGAGGACATAGGACATAGTTGGTCGGAGGGTGTAGGTGTTAAGGAGAAAAAAGAACAAGGTAAGAGGTTTCAGGGTGTGAAGAAGAAATGGCAATTCTTAACAGGGTGCGGCAGGACAGGCCTTGCAGAAAAGGTGTCACTGGACCAAAGTCTTAAAGGAAGTAAGGGACCAAGCTACACGGGTATCTGGGGGAAGAGCATTCAGACAAGAACAGCCAGTGCAAAGGCCCTGAGGTGGCACATGGCTGGCTGGGAGTCAGTGGAGGGAAGTGCAGAGGGAAACAAGGCTCTGGAGGTCTTGGAGGATGATCAGATTGGGCAGGACCTTGCAGGCCACTGTTAAAGGACTTTAGTTTTTACTCTGAGTGAGTAATACTTTATATATATATGGTTTATAAATGGTCCCATCAATCTGCACATCATGTTATCAGTGTGCTGTAACCTCCAGAGTGTTGGCTTCAACTTCAGTGTACTGAAGAATCAACCATTTCTGATGGATGAATCAGGTGGGAAAAATAAAACCAATGGTCTAGATGAAAATTCTAGGCTGAATAAGAGAAGGCTGGAGCCAATGTGTTGGGGTGTACATCACCCTTAACTGTGAGTCTCTGCCCTATGAATTGTCCATGATTCCCACCGTGATTTCAGGAGGCATTCAGTTCTCTTCTAGCTCTGTGTAGGCCCTTCTCACTCTGTGGCACCTAAATGTATGATTTATTTATTCAGTTCGTGTCAACCCAAAACACAGCTATGTGGGGAGGACGGATAGAAGGATCAGTGTGTCACCATCCTTGCCCTATTCATTCTTTCATTCATTTATTTGTAACACTCCTTGAAAAGGGACACATAATATTAAGAAATATGCCCTATCTTCCAGGAGCTACATTCCTAATTTTAGTAAATGACTATATTAGTTTTCTATTATTGACATAACAAGTTATCGAAAACTCAGCAGCTTCAGACAATACATATCTATTAGCTCACAGTTCCGTAGGTCAGGAGTCTGGGTGGCTCAGCTGTGTCCTCTGCTTGGGTTTCATAAGGCTGAAATGAAAGCGTCAATGCCCGGGCCCTTATAGGGAGGTATAAGGAAGAATCGGCTCCCAAGCCCACGCAGGTCGTTGGTAGAACCCAGCTCCTTACAGATATTGGACAGAGGGCCCCATTTCCTTGCTGGTTGTCAGCTGGTGTCCACCCTTAGTGCCTAGAAGTCTCTTGGGTCCCTGCACATGACCCTTCATTTCAGAGTCAGTGATGGGGCATTGACCCCTCACATTTGCAGTTTCTCTGACAGCCCCTTCTGCAGCATCTTTTTCACCTGCAGAAAGTTCTTTGCTTGCGAGGGCTCAGGTGACTAGACTGGGCCCACCCCTACTAATCCAGGAAAGTCCAAGTGGCTGCAAGACCCCTTTTGCCATATAAGGTAACACAGTCACAGGTTCTAAGGATTAGGGTGTGGCCATCTATAGGGGGGCATTATGATGCTTATCCCAATGACCAATGGCCTTTCTCGTCGCCCCCGTTCTCTCTGCCTTCTCTCCTTTCTAAGGTGGCCTACTGTAGGAGAGGATACCTTTTCAGGCCTTGTCTAAGTCCAACGCACAATGACCCCCTTTCTTCGAGAACTACCCCCATCCATCGTGGGGGTGGTAATCAGATTCTCTTTCTTAGGAACACAGGCCTCTTTCAATCTTGATAAGCAGCTGTTTTGAACGCACTACCATGATCTGACTAATATTTTGATCCCCAGAGACATTTGACTGCCTATGTATGGAAGTAATAAGGAAAATTTGACAAATTATGTATTAGTAGTCACACCCTCATTCTTCCCCTGGCAGGATAAGAAAGTTCTGGTTGACAATTCAACGTCATCCAACTGCACCCCCTATTATATGCTTTCGAATAATCTGTTGGGGGGAGGTGGAGGAAAAGGTAGGGCCAATACTTATTGGAGAGAAATTAACGATCGTGGTGGATGGATGGAAAGTGCTGACCCAGTACGAGTGCCCTGGTGGGTAAGGTTAGAGGGTGCTGAGTGAGAAAAAGAGTACTCTGGGAACTATAGGGTATAAAAGACATGAAACACTAGAAGACTGTAGAAAGGATTTAAAGAGTGATCTTGGGGGTTACAAATGAGACCTCTTTTAATATTCTTAGGGATAACTTAATAAAGATTGGGATCATTTTTAATTGCTTTGACTGTGGGACTCCATTTTTTCAAGTGAGATACCACAGAGACTGGATGTTTAGATGCCACATTCAGAATCCAGGGAACATTTATGGATAAACACATTTAGTCAAAATTGTTCTGACATCAGTAAGGATTCATTAAGAAAGTGTTTTCCAGAGGGAACCGTGTTAGGCTAATTCAAGACCTTAATTAGGGTTCTACACAGTACAATGGAAAGACCACAATGTCTTCCTTTTTCATTTCTTGCTAGTGAGTTTATCTTCCCTGGGATGGAGTGGCATGGGGTGGTTATTCCGCCACACAGAACCCCTTGTCCCTCTGCAGGGTTTGGCCCTGTTGATTAGACCTCCCTCTGCCAGTGAATTCGGATCCGGCATTTCCGGTCCC
This sequence comes from Monodon monoceros, assembly GCF_005190385.1. Taxonomy (NCBI): domain Eukaryota; kingdom Metazoa; phylum Chordata; class Mammalia; order Artiodactyla; family Monodontidae; genus Monodon; species Monodon monoceros. The sequence goes on along the minus strand of NW_021703765.1, from coordinate 85,516,153 downwards.
AGAGAGGTCACATGACCGGGTTTGACCTATCACAGATGCAGAGCCACCTGACTGGTGATTGGTTCGGGGGTAGACAAATGACCCCAGTTGATCCAATCAGAGTGAAGTTCGGGAATCTGAGCCTGCAACCCAGAGAAGGTGCTCTTTTCTGTTCCCTGGGGCTGAATCTGGCTCCCGCCAGAGCCAGAGGCCAATAAAGAGGAGTCACCTGGGGGATGAAAGCTGAGCCCTGGTGGCTGTCTGAGTACCTGGATCAGACCCGCCTGTCTGAGTCACTACTCAAACCTGAGTAATGTACTACTCGGTGCACTACCCCGTACTTTCCGCTGCCAAGATTTTACTCATTAATCAGCTCTTCAGTATAAAACGTTTATTTATTACAGCTTCTGGCATTGGAAAGTATTGGCGTGTGTGCAGGTAGTTAAATAATTTTTACTCAGTGCAGTTTCTCCAGGCTTCATTTTGCACATCTAAGGTTTGTTAAGATTTGATGCTTTCATCAATTTTTAAAGAGCAAATTTTGCAGTGTGCATTTTTAGGAAGTTAATTTTATGTTAATGATTCTTTCTACGAAGGCTAATTTTCCTGAGTAATTTTTTCTGCTGTTGCTAACCAGATATAACTTTTCAATCGGTTTTTAAAATTTGTAACACATTTTACCATGTGTAGTTTAGATTTCTATTACTTGTTAATTGCTTCTAAGAGTAATAAGCATAAATTGATTAAACAGACATCATTCATACTTATTGTTTGCAATTAAGAGGGCAAATGAGTAGGGTGAATCAGTCTCTGGAGGCATAGTGGGGTCAAAATGGGAAAGTCACAGCCTTTCAGCTTGAAAGCTGCCTTTTCACCGCTTCACAGGCAGGAAAATTGAGGCTTAGAGAAATTAGTCTTTTTGTCCTGTTAACCTGAAACAATAAAAGTCAGTTATTTTACCAGCAAAATGGGTTTATTCCTGAGCAGCAAAGAATTTCAATTTGGGATGTGCAACTATGGCAACCTACAAGCAAGTCTGGTAAAACAAAAGAAAGGAAACTCTTATAGAGGAGAAGGGGAACTTGGGGGGGGGGCTGTTATGAACAAAAAGTCCGTTGGAAGAAACTGGGAATTTGAAATACAGCTGGAAGAAACTGGGAATTTGAAATTTGGCTTTCATTGGCTGAGGTGTGATGGTCTCTCACTGGCTGAGCTGTTGCCAGGCCAAGAGAAAATCTTCCTCTCGCTGGCGGTAGTAATGTCACTTCCCATAGGGGATGTGAAGTACCGTCTCTTCCTGCTGGGATCTGTATTGACACTGAGTGAGAGCACCCCCTCTGGCCTCTTGACTCCATTTTAGTGAGGTTTCCCTTTATTAATTTTCACTCCAAAGTTGCACAGAGAGTAAATAGCAGAACTGGGATTCAAAGCCAGGACTGGACATCTATTATTATTATTATTATTTTTAATTTTATTGAAGTATAGTTGATTTACAATGTGTTAATTTCTGATGTGCAGCAAGGTGATTCAGTTACATATATATATATTCTTTTTCATATTCTTTTCCTTTATCACAGGATATTGAATATAGTTCCCTGTGCTATACTGTAGGTCCTTGTTACAATATACAGTATACAATTGTATATACAATCCTATATACAATAGTTTGCATCTGCTAATCCCAAACTCCCAAGCCATCCCTCTGCCACACCCCTCCCCCTTGGCAACCACAAGTCTCTTCTCTATATCTGTGAGTCTGTTTCTGTTTCGTAGATAAGTTCATTTGCGTCATATTTCAAATTCCACATAGAAGTGATACCATATGGTATTTGTCTTTCTCTCTCTGACTTGCTTTACCTAGTATGATAGTCTCTAGGTCCAACCATGTTGCTGCAAATGGCATTATTTCATTCTTTTTTAATGGCTGAGTAGTATTCCACTGTACATATGTACCACATCTTCTTTATCCATTCCTCTGTTGATGGACGTTTAGGTTGCTTCCATGTCTTGGCTATTGTGAATAGTGCTGCTATGAACATTGGGGTGCATGTATCTTTTTGAATTAGAGTTTCTGAACATCTATTATTTTATTTTACAAATTGTGTATTGAGTGCCTACAATGTGCCTGACATTTTGTAGGAATCGGAGACACAATAGTGAACAAAACAGACCAAAGCCCCTATTCCCTGGGACCTTACATTTCAGAAGTAGCTTACCTCTTAGTCTGTAAATTCTCACAGCAATGTATTAGGATGTCTTCATTCTAAGTGAAAAAACTGAAAAAGAAATTCATTGGTTCGTGAAAGTCCTGCGGTATGTGGGTTTCAAGTACTGCTTGACACAGGAGCTCAAATGCTGTGTCCAGGACCAGGTGTTTTTCTACCCTCGCTCAGTTTTACCCCCTTTATATTAACTCCAGTCTCAGAAAAGCTCTGTACAATTACTGCCGCCTCACCCCCTGCTCACACCTCATTTTAATTGCTTAGTCAAAAGGGAGGATTTTTGTTCAACCCATATCCATCAAATTATTGATTTTGATTTAAATTATGAAAAACATAACAAAGTCATAAATTAAGAAGAGACAAATTTGCCCCTGGTCCACCCAAGTTTAAGTCCCTATCTTTGGTTTCTAAACTGTCTAGTCTCTGCTTCCCCTGCTCCCCTACTATAATCCAAGAACCCAATCATGCCCAGAACCAAACCCAAAATTCCCTGCTTTTTCTGTCTAGACTATTCTCAAATATATTTCTTATGGCTGCTTTCTTTACCTTAGATCATAGCACAAAAGACACCTATTCAAGGAGGTAGTAAAGAATTTAACCTTGTCCAAAAAGAAATCTGTCCTTTGCTCTCACTCCTGGAAGTAGTATTTGTTTGCCTGGGGGCCTTTGGACTAGCCAGAGAGCGCCAATGTGATTTAGGATGGGACTTTTGGGTTACATGGGTACAGGTCAACCTGGAGACTTAGATCAACCAGGAGGGTAATCAATCAACAGTCATGCCTATGCAATGGAGCCCCAATAAAAACCCAGAATTTGGTGGCTTGGGTGAGATTTCCTGGTTGGTGACTTCGTGTATATTGACACACATCAATGCTTGAAAGTAATGTGCCCTGACTGCCCAAGGAGAAGACAACAGAAGCCTCCCATTTGGTGCAACCGGTCTCCCCCCATGCACCTCTGCTCTTCGCTGATGTTAATCTGTATCCTTCCCCTGTGATAAACCCTGTCAGCACTGCAGTTTTTAGTGAATTCTGAGTCCCTCCAGTGAATTATTGAACTTGAGTGTGGTTGGGGGAACCCCCAGAACTTGTAGTTGGTGTCAGAAGTGAGAGTGGTCTTGGGGACTGTTCCCTCTAACTTTGTTGGCCTAAACTCTGGCGCCTCTTATGCCCACCTTTCTGATGTAGCCAGCCCTCTTTCAGCTCTCCTCCAAGTGCATGCCCCTATTTTCTTTGCTTATTTATCTGCTTCTGTATCCTATTTCTCCACTAGAACTGCATCCCAAGGCCTGAGTCCCTGCATATCACCATCCCATGCCATTTTAAGTTATATTCTTTGTAATGTTCGTTAAGCATTATAGGCCTTACTTTATCTCTTGTCCTTTATTCACACAAAATGCTGGTATGAAGCCTTAAAGAGAAGGCCTATGTTCAGAATACGCATATGCAAAGCTGCACCCAGCTCATCTCCATAGGCTTGCTAAATTTGTCACCAAATTTACCACGAATTTTTAAAATAAATAAAATGAATGCGAAAACACAAAAACAAAAGCAATCAAGAAGGGTAAAAGGTGCATCTAATTGACCAGGCTAAAAGGCCGCCAGAACGCAGCTCGGCCGGGCCCCGCCCCTCCATGGCCAGCCCCGCCTTTTCCTCAACAGGCCCCGCCCCTCCACTTTCAGTGAGGTTCTGCCCTCTCCCCCACCAGGTCCTGTCCCTGTCCCGGCCTAAGAGGCCCCGCCTCTTTCCCCTCTCTGGCCGGCCCCTTCCCTCCCCGATAGTCCCCGCCCACCCCGCCAAGGCTCCTCCCCTCCCCGGCGGGCCCCGCCCCTCGGGCCGCGGCATTCCCGCAGGAAGGCTCCCGCCGTCTGCGTGGGCCTGGGCGCGGCGCGGGCCGGGCGTACGCAGAGCGCGCCGGCGCGGTTTCCGTGGCAGCGCCGGCGGAGGGGACGGCGACCGGCGGGCTGAGGCGGCGGCGGGGCCACCGAGAGCTCGCGGCCGGCCGGAGGCGGCGCCGGGCAGGCCTGAGCGGCGGCGCGCGGCGCCCGGCCCGCGGGGATGCGGGACCGGCTGCCGGACCTGACGGCGGTGAGTGGCGGGCGGATAGCGGTTCGGGCCGGGAGGGCTGGGGGCGCGGGCGTTGGCCGGGGCCTGGCGGGAGGGGGTCGCGGGCCGGGCTGGGGGCGGGGGCACGGGAACGGGCGGGAAGGGGAGGCCAGGTCGGGGGGCGCCGGCCCGTCGGGGCGGCCTAGCGGGTGGGGTCGGGGCGGGGGCGCAGGGCCCCCCCAGCCCGCAGCGCCCCGCGTAGGTCGCCGTCCCCCAGTCCCCCGGACGCCCCGACACCCCAGAGGCGGGCACTGTTCTGCCCTCGCTTCCGCGCGGGGGGGAAACAGCTTTTGAAAGGGCGTCTCAGGGGAGCGGCCGGACTGGACCTCGAACCCCTTTTCTGAGCTGGGCTCTGCCGCTTCTTCAGCTTGATTCGTTCCCTGGAGTCACTCCATCCTGTCGCCTGGTTTGAATCCTTGCACAGCACTCAGCACGACCAGAAATTACTTGCTGAATTATGGTCCGTCCCACCCTAGTGGGTGTCAGCTCCTGGGGAGCAGGACTTGTCCCCTCGCCCCCTGTCTTGTCCCTGGGGTCTAAGACGGGACCCCGCGCGGTGGGAGTGAACGCACCTGACGCGCCTCCGTCGGGGGGGGCCTTGCAGGGCTGGATGCTAGGAGGGAGCGGCGAGGCAGGTACGGAGCGGCGCCTTTTGTTTCCCCTGTAAATAGTTTGCTTTGTGCTTGTTTACTGCCAGTAAGCCCAGCTAGTGGAGCGTGTAGGTGCTCAGCGAGTAGCGACAGCAGATTACCGATTATTTTAGAAAGAGAACAGTGTTTTGTTCACTTAGGCGTTGCACTAGTGTTTGATGCATTCCACAGACAATACTGTGAATGAGATGGTGACGTTGAAACTGTAGTGGATGTTTATACTGTGGGAGAGTTGAAAAATTTTAGGCCAACAGAATTAATTCTTTTTCTTTAAAAATATTCAGTACAAGTACTAATTGTGCTGAACGTTTGCATTTTGTTTCCCAGTGCACAGAATCCCTGGCAGCCTCAGACCTGCGCTAGGCCCACTGCCCTAAGGCATCCATTGAATGTCATGAATTAACTTCTCTTCTTTGCTTCTAGAATGGATCTAGCTGTGCCCCAGGCTTAGGAAGTAGAGAGAATAGTCAGATTATTATCTGTGTTCTGTCCGCCAGATGAGGAATCTTAGTTCAGAAAGGCAGTGAATTATTCATTCTTAAGATTATGGAAATTATGCTTTTACAGTCATCCCCAGAAAGTTTCTTCATAGTGATTTTTCTTTCCTTCCTTTTTTTGTTAACGGTCAGGTACTTTGACCTCTGCACTTTGCAGGTCAGCATCGTGTGAAACAGCAAATTACTGTTCTGTTATCTCACTCAAGGGAGTATCTTTCCTTGTTAGAATTAGAAGCTCAAATATTTGTTAAGAAATGACGAATGTATCATGAGAGGATAGCCAAATTTTTGAATGTTGGGGAATAGTAGAAGAGATCTGTCAGTGGAGTATGTGACAAGCTTTTCTTGGCTTGATTAGCAAAAAATAAAGAAGACAGTTATTTATTACTCTTCAGTGTATGTGTATTTCAGCTCTCATGGCAACAGTGTTGGTAAGAACATGTTTTGGTCTAGAATTTTAGAGCAAGAAGTGACCTCTTCTGGTCCAATATCATCTTGCTGTAGATGTAGACTAGGCAGCTGTAGAGCAGAAGTTCCTCCGTCTGGAGTCGTCGAATCTTGGGCAGAGAATTTTTAAACCTCTCAAAACTTCACTTTTCTTGTATATAAAGTGGGGATAGTAACATCCTTCTTGTCTACTCTCATGGAAGAAGCTGTGAAACATAAAATTATCTGTTGCGTGCGCCACTCTGGGAGAAGGTGGGAGAGAGAAAATGGTCTGTAATTACAAGTGCTCTTAATATTTATTAGTTTTAAAAAATGTTTTCAGGAAGTTAAAAAGGAACCTTCTCCCTGGCATAAAATATTAAGTTAAAATTGAATTTGACATACTTAAAGTTTGATAACTTTTAATATTTAAAAGCTTGTCTGAAAATTATCAGATATAAAAGATAATTTTTTTTCCAGGAAATGTGTCCTCTCCAAGTAGTTCTTGGGGAAGTTGACTGTCCTTTCACAACCACGTTTCTAAATGGCTGGTGATTTTTTCCTAGGTAAAGTTTAATATTTAATTTTGGTAGTTAAAATGCCTGTGATGTCCACATTGACAAAATATTTGTGATGCCTTCTAAAGATTTCTTTATTAGCTGCTAAGGATTCCTCCTGAGAAAAAGATTCCCACTGATAACTACTCAGAAAGGACCTAAAAGTTAGTTTGTCTAATACAGTTTGTCAAATATAGAGTTAGCTGCTTCTAAGCAGTGATTCTCCTTTTGAGCAGCCAGTTCATCTGGGTGCAGAAAGATTAAGTGACTTGCCCAAGATTTCCTGAACTCTAAATCCAGAAAGATGTTTCTGGTTTATAAAAAAATAAAAGGACGACCCATTCGGCAGGCACTTGAGTGCCAGTGCTCTACGAGGTAATGTGCTAGGTGCAGGGGACACAGAAATGAACTGCGTGTGTGCGGTGGGTGTGCACAGCCCGGGGAAGGAAGAGTGAAGAAGCAGAAGGAAATACTGTTTAGGAAATAAGTCAATCAGAATGGAATTGCTGTCCTGTAAGATAATGACCCCAAATATATTTTGATTACCTTTAAGAAAAGTTTGCAAATGCAAATGGCTATATTTATTATAGTTAAAAATAGAAAAATTGCAAATTTCAGCTGTGGGAATTTGCAGGGTAATAAACATAAACACACAGTAGCTATGTGGTATTCATTAGTAGATGTATGAGAAAATTACCTTTTTAAAAACATTTTATTGAAGTATAGTTGATTTACAATGTTGTGTTTAATTTCTGCTGTACAGCAAAGTGACTTAGTTATACATATATATATTCTTTTCCATTATGGTTTATCACAGGATGTTGAATATAGTTCCCTGTGCTGTACAGTAGGACCCTGTTGTTTGTTGAGAAAATTACTATTTTTTTTAACATCTTTATTGGAGTATAATTACTTTACAATGGTGTATTAGTTTCTGCTTTATAACAAAGTGAATCAGTTATACATATGTTCCCATATCTCTACCGTCTTGCATCTCCCTCCCTCCCACCCTCCCTATCCCATCCCTCTAGGTGGTCACAAAGCACTGAGCTGATCTCCCTGTGCTATGCGGCTGCTTCCCACTAGCTATCTATTTTACGTTTGGTAGTGTATATATGTCCATGCCACTCTCTCACTTTGTCACAGCTTACCCTTCCCCATATCCTCAAGTCCATTCTCTAGTAGGTCTGTGTCTTTATTCCCGTCTTACCCCTAGGTTCTTCATGACATTTTTTTTTCTTAGATTCCATATGTATGTGTTAGCATACGGTATTTGTTTTTCTCCTTCTGACTTACTTCACTCTGTATGACAGACTCTAGGTCTATCCACCTCACTACAAATAACTCAATTTCGTTTCTTTTTTGTTTGTTTGTTTGTTTTTTTGTTTGTTTTTGCGGTACGCGGGCCTCTCACTGTTGTGGCCCCTCCCGTTGCGGAGCACAGGCTCCGGACGCGCAGGCTCAGCAGCCATGGCTCACGGGCCCAGCCGCTCCGCGGCATGTGGGATCCTCCCGGACCGGGACACGAACCCGTGTCCCCTGCATTGGCAGGCGGGCTCTCAACCTCTGCGCCACCAGGGAAGCCCTCGTTTCTTTTTATGGCTGAGTAATATTCCATTGTATATATGTGCCACATCTTCTTTATCCATTCATCTGTTGATGGACACTTAGGTTGATTCCATGTCCTGGCTATTGTAAATAGAGCTGCAATGAACATTTTGGTACATGACTCTTTTTGAATTATGGTTTTCTCAGGGTATATGCCCAGGAGTGGGATTGCTGGGTCATATGGTAGTTCTATTTGTAGTTTTTTAAGGAACCTCCATACTGTTCTCCATAGTGGCTGTATCAATTTACATTCCCACCAACAGTGCAAGAGTGTTACCTTTTCTCCACACCCTCTCCAGCATTTATTGTTTCTAGATTTTTTGATGATGGCCATTCTGACCGGTGTGAGATGATACCTTATTGTAGTTTTGATTTGCATTTCTCTAATGATTAATGATGTTGAGCATTCTTTCATGTGTTTGTTGACAATCTGTTTATCTTCTTTGGAGAAATGTCTATTTAGGTCTTCTGCCCATTTCTGGATTGGGTTGTTTGTTTTTTTGTTATTGAGCTGCATGAGCTGCTTGTAAATTTTGGAGATTAATCCTTTGTCAGTTGCTTCATTTGCAAATATTTTCTCCCATTCTGAGGGTTGTCTTTTTGTCTTGTTTATGGTTTCCTTTGCTGTGCAAAAGCTTTTAAGTTTCATTAGGTCCCATTTATTTATTTTTGTTCTTATTTACATTTCTCTAGGAGGTGGGTCTAAAAGGATCTTGCTGTGATTTATGTCATAAAGTGTTCTGCCTATGTTTTCCTCTAAGAGTTTGATAGTGTCTGGCCTTACATTTAGGTCTTTAATCCATTTTGAGTGTATTTTTATCTATGGTATTAGGGAGTGTTCTAATTTTATAGTTTTACATGTACCTGTCCAGTTTTCCCAGCACCACTTATTGAAGAGGCTGTCTTTTCTCCACTGTATTTTCTTGCCTCCTTTATCAAAGATAAGGTGACCATATGTGCGTGGATTTATCTCTGGGCTTTCTGTTCTGTTCCATTGATCTATATTTCTGTTTTTGTGCCAGTACCATACTGTCTTGATTACTGTAGCTTTGTGGTATAGTCTGAAGTCAGGGAGCCTGATTCCTCCAGCTCCATTTTTCGTTCTCAAGATTGCTTTGGCTATTCGGGGTCTTTTGTGTTTCCATACAAATTGTGAAATTTTTTGTTCTAGTTCTGTGAAAAATGCCAGTGGTAGTTTGATAGGGATTGCATTGAATCTGTAGATTGCTTTGGGTAGTATAGTCATTTTCACACTATTGATTCTTCCAATCCAAGAACATGGTATATCTCTCCATCTGTTGATATTATCTTTAATTTCTTTCATCAGTGTCTTGTAGTTTTCTGCATACAGGTCTTTTGTCTCCCTAGGTAGGTTTATTCCTAGGTATTTTATTCTTTTTGTTGCAGTGGTAAATGGGAGTGTTTTCTTAATTTCACTTTCAGATTTTTCATCATTAGTGTATAAGAATGCCAGAGGGCTTCCCTGGTGGTGCAGTGGTTGAGAGTCCGCCTGCCAATGCAGGGGACACGGGTTCGTGCCCTGGTCCGGGAAGATCCCACATGCCGCGGAGCGGCTAGTCTTGTGAGCCATGGCTGCTGAGCCTGCAAGTCCGGAGCCTGTGCTCCACAACGGGAGAGGCCACAACAGTGAGAGGCCTGTGTACCGCAGAAAAAAAAAAAAAAAAGAATGCCAGAGATTTCTGTGCATTAATTTTGTATCCTGCTACTTTACCAAATTCTTTGATTAGCTCTCGTAGTTTTCTGGTAGCATCTTTAGGATTCTCTATGTATAGTATCATGTCATCTGCAAACAGTGACAGCTTTACTTCTTTTCCGATTTGGATTCCTTTTATTTCTTTTTCTTCTCTGATTGCTGTGGCTAGAACTTCCAAAACTATGTTGAATAAGAGTGGTGAGAGTGGGCAACCTTGTCTTGTTCCTGATCTTAGTGGAAATGGTTTCAGTTTTTCACCATTGAGGACGATGTTGGCTGTGGGTTTGTCATATGTGGCCTTTATTATGTTGAGGAAAGTTCTCTCTATGCCTACTTTCTGCAGGGTTTTTATCATAAATGGGTGTTGAATTTTGTCGAAAGCTTTCTCTGCATCTATTGAGATGATCATATGGTTTTTCTCCTTCAATTTGTTAATATGGTGTATCACGTTGATTGATTTGCATATATTGAAGAATCCTTGCATTCCTGGAATAAACCCCACTTGATCATGGTGTATGATCCTTTTAATGTGCTGTTGGATTCTGTTTGCTAGTATTTTGTTGAGGATGTTTGCATCTATGTTCATCAGTGATATTGGCCTGTAATTTTCTTTCTTTGTGACATCTTTGTCTGGTTTTAGTATCTGGGTGATGGTGGCCTCGTAGAATGAGTTTGGGAGTGTTCCTCTCTGCTATATTTTGGAAGAGTTTTGAGAAGGATAGGCGTTAGCTCTTCTCTAAATGTTTGATAGAATTCGCCTGTGAAGCCATCTGGTCCTGGGCTTTTGTTTGTTGGAAGATTTTAAATCACAGTTTCAACTTCAGTGCTGGTGATTGGTCTGTTCATATTTTCTGTTTCTTCCTGGTTCAGTCTCGGCAGGTTGTGCATTTCTAAGAATTTGTCCATTTCTTCCAGGTTGTCTATTTTATTGGCATAGAGTTGCTTGTAGTAATCTCTCATGATCCTGTGTATTTCTGCAGTGTCAGTTTTTACTTCTCCTTTTTAATTTCTAATTCTATTGATTTGAATCTTTTCCCTTTTTTTCTTCATGAGTCTGGCTAATGGTTTATCAATTTTGTTTATCTTCTCAAAGAACCAGCTTTTAGTTTTATTGATCTTTGCTATTGTTTCCTTCATTTCTTTTTCATTTATTTCTGATCTGATCTTTATGATTTCTTTCCTTCTGCTAAATTTGGGTTTTTTTTGTTCTTTCTCTAATTGCTTTAGGTGCAAAGTTAGGTTGCTTATTTGAGATGTTTCCTGTTTCTTAAGGTAGGATTGTATTGCTATAAACTTCCCTCTTAGAACTGCTTTTGCTGCATCCCATAGGTTTTGGGTCATCGTGTCTCCATTGTCATTTGTTTCTAGGTAGAAAATTACTATTTTTAATACCTGAGTTCATGGTGATGAATTGCAAGTATAATTTATGTATGTATGTATATATGTATTTATTTTTGGCTACACTGGGTTTTCGTTGCTGCGCGCAGGCTTTTCTCTAGTTGCAGTGAGGGGGGGCTTCTCATTGCGGTGGCTTCTCTTGTTGTGGGCTCTAGGCATGCGGGCTTCAGTAGTTGTGGCTCGTGGGCTCTAGAACGCAGGCTCAGTAGTTGTGGCACACGGGCTTAGTTGCTCTGCAGCATGTGTGATCTTCCCAGACCAGGGATCACACCCTTGTCCCCTGCGCTGGCAGGTGGATTCTTAACCACTGCGCCACCAGGGAAGTCCCACAAGTATAACTTTTTAAGTGGCAGGAAAAACTGCCCAGATATTTTTAAGGTTCTTTTTTGGCAGCTCAGATTGCACGCAGAGTGCAAATTGTTATGTAGTAAAGTTTCAGGTTCCAATTTATAAAATAAAAACATTTTTTTCTAAGTACTTCACTGAAACTTAAAATACTGAGAATTTCATAATACATGTATAATTTAATATATGAATATATCTATAACTTTGAATATGTTTATGGTTTAGAATTTCATAATTTACTAAATCCTGTATCATCATACAGACAGTTCCCACAGTTGGAATCTGTATAGTTTCTCCAGGAAGTATAATAAATATCCGGTTGTATATAAAATAAAAGAGCAAAGCCTGTACCTTTCCACAGGTTAATTACTTCTGGTTTTTAACTTCAAGTCTATTCATTCTGAATGTAAGGAATAGAGAACCTAAGCGATAACCAGCACCCTCACTCCCGCAGATCGCCTTGTTCCAGTCTCTGCTGTTCCCACGTGCCCTTCCGCTCCGGCCCTTGCACACGCTGCTCCAAGTGTGTGTCTCTCTCCCCCTTTCTCTGCCGGCCCCACCCCTTCTTTTGGTTTTTTTTTTTTTTTTTTCCTTTGTGGTACACGGGCCTCTCACTGTTGTGGCCTGTCCCGTTGCGGAGCACAGGCTCCGGATGCGCAGGCTCAGTGGGCCCAGCTGCTCCGCGGCATGTGGGATCTTCCCGGACTGGGGCACGAACCCGCGTCCCCTGCATCGGCAGGCGGACCCCCAACCACCGCGCCACCAGGGAAGCCCCCGCCCACCCCTTCTTTTGGCCTCAGTTCAGACATCACCACCAGGAAGTCTTCCCGCCCTCCTTCCCCCTTGGGTCCCCAGAGATCTTCGTGTCTGTGCATATGAACACACACGAGGTCCTGCTTTCTTCCTGCGCCCTCCCCCAGACTCTGCACCGTTTCCAGGGCAGATGTGTGCTGTCAGGTTTGCTCTGAAGCCTCATGATTCTGCACAAGGCACCTGCTAGGTGTGTATTGAGTCGTGTGTTTGCTTTTGAAAATGCACAGGGTTAGGGAGATGCAGCTGACAGTGGGCTCTGTTGTCTTCAAGGCTCTTTGAGTTGCAAGGGACAGAAACCCCTTAGCTAAAACAGAAAAGGGAGATTGATTAAAGGGTAGAATGGGGCCTCAGACTCAGGGCGGGCTGTGCCGTGAGACCTCACGAGGAGATGGAACCAGGGCCAGCGAGCAACCAAGCCCGCCTCTGTCCTTGACTTTCGTCTGCCGTGCTGCTTCTCACTGTGTGTGTCTGTGTCTTTGTTTCCTGGTTTCTCTGTCCTTCTGTGTGTGCTTTCTCTCCGCTCCACCCCCATCTCTGTCTCATCTCTCTGCTCTTCATTCATTCCTTCAGCTGATCTCTACTGAGTGGCTGCTACGTGCCAGGCACTGTTTCAGGCGTGACTTATGACAAGACCCTTGAAGTCCTTACTCCCCTGAAACGTGTCATGGGGGAGGGGACAAGAAACAGCTAAGTCAATGAGCAATAAAATGCCTTTCCCGGTAACTGCTGGGGAGGAGATGAAACAGGGGGAGTGGGTGTGGGCGTGGCTGTTTTGGGCTGGGCCATCAGGGGTCTCTGATCGGGGGAGGTCTCTGAGCTGAGATCTGAATGAGAAGGATCCGGCCGAGCACAGGTCTGGGAGGTGGGCACTGGGCAGAAGGCACGGCCAGCCCCAGGGCTCTGCTGTGGGCACAGGTTGGTGTGAAGGACAGGAAGGTGGTGAGTTTGATTGTCAGTGGTGAGCAAAACATGAGAGATGAGGAGAAATCTTTAAACATACCTTGGAGAGGAGAAAAACAGAAGCATTTGTGTGATACAGTGTTATTTATGTAAAGTGTAAGTACCTGCAGTATTTATGTAATATTAATAATGGAGACAAATATGAAGTAAAAATATAAAACATGAAGCAGTGTCATATCCTACCTGGGGCATGAGACTACAATTGACTACATAAATGTATGGGAAGGAAATGCTACTGACATTCGACGGCACAATTACCACCTGGCCAACAGTCAGCTTTTACCTAGTTTTAATTACAAGTATTCGTTTTTTACTGAAGTAATGTAATTTTGAAATTAATGTATTGTAGCAGCAAAGCTACTACAACCATTGTACATATTTCAAGATAATTATTTCCTCACAATTATCATTTGCATGGAAGGCCCTAGTGTATGTGTATTTGGAGAACAACCTGGAGAAAGATCCAGTGTTTTATCCAACTTTGGATTCTACTAATTTGTGATAATTCAGCTTCTGAATTATCTAAACGGTATTCCAGTGACAAATGATTCATCTCTGTTAAATAGTCTCTAAACATGGAAGCTACTTGACATCTCTTCCTCAGAACAGTTTTTACAGAGAGAATTGTATTTTAATATAATGCTGCTTTTAAGGAGAATTGTTTTAAAGTTTAACAGAAACGGAAAGTTGATATTTGGATGTTTATCTTGCACTTTGACACTTTAGAAATCAAGTTGGAGGGTATTCCCACTGCTTATAGTAAATGCTTTGCCACAAATCGTTTTGTTATATACGATAAGTACACTGTCGTCAACAGCAGCTACTGTACAGGGATCACACCGTCTCCGCTAGAAAGGTTGAACGTGGGCTTCACTGAAGACGGGGCGATTGTGCAGCAGCTTAAACAGCGTTTTCTTCTTCTTCTTTTTTTTTTTTTTTTTTTTTTTGGCCACGTCGTGCGGCGTGTGGGATTTTAGTTCCTTGACCAGGAATCGAACCCTGGCCCCCTGCAGTGGAAGCACAGAAGCCCTGAACCACTGGACCACCAGGGCAGTCCCTAAAGAGCATTGTTTTGGTAGTCACTTCTTTGTTTCTTTTTTCATTAATGGAAAAGCTAAGACAGTATTACTAGGTCTATTTCCTAATGTCAGGTAATTCTGAGAATTCCAGATAGAACTAAGAAATATAAGTAACGGGTTAAAAATGAGAAGGAAAAAAGAAGACATTAGAGGAAACAGATTCCAAGTCATTGGCTCCCTCTTGGTCTGCAGGTACAGAAACGAATGATTTACCAGGAAGCGAATGACTGAATAAAGGTCACGCATGACACGTGGGCTTCAGTGGCGAGGAAGAATTGAGTTTCTTTGGTAACTGTTTGTTCACCGCCTCCTGCACGGAGTGTGGTCTGTGTGTGATGTGAGAGTAAAATGACCGACTGCCCGTAGGGAGAGTGTCATGTTGGAAACCGTCTCTCCTGAGCCTGGAAATGAGTGAGTGTCTCTCCCGGAGCAGGTGAAGTAGCCGGCTTAGGTTCGCGACCGTGTCGCACACACAACAGGCATCTTCGTGTGGGCTTCGCCTCGAGGTGGTCTAGTGCCGCGGGGGTCAGGAGTGGGGCTGGGGGCGTGCAGGTGAAGCAAGACAGGTGTGGATTGATCGTCGTTGAACCCCTGCGATGGACCCATCGAGGGCCCAGTATGTCATTCCTTCCACTTTAGTGCGTGTTTGTCATTTTCCACGGCAGAAAGTGAAACAGGCCGAACGCCGAGGCCTCTGAGAACCGCGAGCGGCTGTCAGCGGGGTGAGATGTGCGGCCCCGGGGAATCCCAGCCCTGCTAGGCCACGTTCACCTTCACTCTCTCCCCTCCCCCGTTGAATCTGTAGGGAGTTGGCTACTTACAGTTCAGTCCCTTGAGCCCTATGAGCGCCCCAGCTGAGAAGCGACTGGGTGGGGCGCGGGGAGGCAGTGACGTGCGGGGCCACTCGAGGAGCGCGTGGTGTCGAAGGCCCGCGCGAGGCCGCCCGGCCCGGAGCTCGGAAGAGAGCTGGGAGGCCCGCTTCGCCTGGAGGACCCTCCTGAAGCCCTTTCTTCCGGGAGGAGGGCGGGGGCGGGGCGGGGGGCGGGGTTAAGAGCAAGAGCAAGGGCGTGGGCTGGAGTCAGAGGGGCAGGGCGGCCCCTCCTGGCAGAGGGCGGGTCGTGAAGTGGCGCGCGAGCGGGTGTGGGAGGTAAGTTACGTCGCCCGGTGACTGAGCCAGGCGAGGGCAGCTCTTGCCGTTGGGGAGTGAGCGCAGTGTGGGATCTGTGAGGTCGAACCCACCTGGTGCCCAAAGAGGCTGGGTGCTCAGCCGTCCATGGGGTGCTGTGTGCGTGAAGTGGGGATGCTCGCAGGCCTCGGGCGGCGCTGGAGGACCGGTGAGACAGCGCGCGACCCGTGCCCTGGCGCGCGCGGTACCCAGTAGCAGCCGTCTTTCACTTCAGGTGCCTTGGGAGCCCGGAGAAAAGCACTGTGGAGTTGGTGGGCGGGTCTGCACATAACTTTCTGTCGCTTGTTAGCCGATTGCCGATCTGCCTTTAAGTGCTTTTTTGTTCGGAATTAAGAGCATGGACCAGAAGTGATTTTAAGAGCCTTTATTGGGGTATGCATGCCCTGGGAAAATAACGCCCTTCTGAAACCCATAGCCCCGCCTCTGGGGGCGGGGACGGGATGGCTGTTGTCCCCGCCTCGTCGCCGGTTAGAACCCACATCTGCGACTCCCGGTAGGTACAGGGTTTTTGCCTCCGGACAGCGCTGTTCACAGGCTGCAGAGTTGAGAGGAGTGTCTCGGTTAGCACGCATGATTGGAGAAAGGATGGCGTGAGCGTGCTTCAGCCCGTACTGGTGCGTGCGCGTCCTTGGGCTCTCGTGCCGCGGGCCCGCAGACTGGGGCCTGACCCAGGGAGATGTGCCCTCCCGGCTCTGGAGGCCAGAAGCCAGGGTGTCGCGGGGCCGCACGCTCCCCGAACCTGCGCCAAAGCCCTGCCTTGCCTCTCTCACCTTCCCGTGCGGGCAGCGGTCCTCAGGGGTCCTCGGCTTGTAGGTGCATCGCGGTCATCACGGGCCGCCTCCCCCTGTGCGTCTCTGTCTCTTCTCATAAGGACGCGAGTCACGTTGGGTTAAGGGCCCACGCTGCTCCAGCACGACCTCATCTTGACTGACTGCATCTTCACTGACCCTTTTTCCAAATACGGGTCCCAGGCTGAGGTCCTAGGGGTTTGCAACATCTGTGTTTAGGGGGCACAGTTGAACCCATAGTGCTCGTCCTGTTAGCGGAGCTCACATAAGACGTTTGCAGTGGCAGTGCTGCCTGACTGCAGGCATCTTTCCCCGCAGCTGGCGCCTGTGAGAGCAGGGTCCCCCAGCTCTGAGAGGTGCCGGGGGCCTCCGGCCCGCAGCTGAGGGAGCTTCTGCCGGAGTCCTGCGTAGGTGGGTCTCTGCTTTTCCCTCCGAGACCGCCCCACGGCTGTCCCAGCGCGAGGTGTCTCCTGGTGATAACCCGTGTTCACAGTCCTCTCGTAAAAGCCCCTTGTGTGAGGGAACTCGCGCCTCCCGTAGAGGAGCACGCCTCTTCTCCCTTGCCGTCCTGGATTGTCTCATCGAGGAGGCCCTGGGGTAAGGCAGGTGCCGAAACCTTCCCTGGGGTGGTGAGAGATTATTGTTGATTTTTAGGCCAAATCGATTTGCCTTAGTGAGGGCCCTGGATGGGTGCAGAGGGAGGCTGCATTGTGCTTTCTTGACAGTTTATTAAATTTTGTAGATGTTTTCCTAGCTAAATTTAGTGGAATTTTGTTTCCACGTTATTTCTGGGTTGTAGATCAGTAGAGCCACACTTCAGACGTTCCGTGGTTAAAGACTCTGATTTCACGAGGGTTGAGAGAATCCCCGAAATCTGGCCGCCTCGGCTCTCGCAGGGTTTGAGCTGAGCTGACTCACCCTGCGTGTCCTTGGGGAGACAGTACCTAACAGCTCCCTCCTCTGTATTCTGGCAGGTGTATTTCCTTTTTCCTCCCGAGTCCCCAGCTCTCGCTGGTGGATGCTGTGTCACACGTCCTTGACAAACACTGTGTGATTCCGGTACCAGGTCCTGGGTTCTGACGTTGTCTCCTGTCCCCCGTGGCTGTAGACGGAGGTCGCTTTCTTCCCAAGAGAGACTTTCCACCGTTAGGTTCTGCCTCCCTCGAGGGGTGGGGAACCCAGCCCGGCAGCATCACTTGGAACTTAGAATGTGACGATGTTCCCGACGTTCTAGGACAGTCACGAGTGCGTGGACTGCCTCACCCCAGCCCCGCTGAGTCAGAGACCCAGCCCTCTAGGCAGAGCTGATGCCCCTCAAGTTGGAGACCCATTGGTCTAGAATAACATCTCCTCATTCTTTATTCTTCAGTGTTATTTTAAACTGGTGGTACCTGTTTGTGTCTACGTGAAAAATTTTAAAACCAGAATTTTACGTTTTATATTTTTCCATTTTAGTGTAGGAAAAATGATGATGGAGACACAACTGTTGTTGCTGAAAAGGACCCTTTTATGGATGACTTGTAAAGTATGGTGTTATCCTGGGCCTTCCCAGCGGCCAGTTGCTTTCTTCCTCCGTGTTACTTACTCAGGTCTTCGCTACTGAGTCTTTCCTTAGTAAAGTGTTCCTTGATTATGAGTGTGGCCGTGACTGGGAGTTACTCACGTAGGGAAGATTGATAAGCACCAGCTAACATGTGATAGTTCCTTGAAAATTATTACATAGTCTTGAAAAGTGAACTGGTGGTATCAGTATTTTCAATCTTTAGAGAGAGTGTGCAATGTAAGCAGTTTCACTTGTTGAGGATAAACCTGGCCTGTGTTAAATGGACGTACTCAGCATGGGTGATTCCACGTCTCTCAGTTCTGAGAGATCTAGCCATTGTTTCCCCAGGACGTGGCTGCTTCTCGGGGCGTGCAGCCCGGTCTGCCTGCCTTGACTGTGGCCTGGTGCGCCTCTGGCACACTTCGGAGTCGTTACACTTTGGTGCTCTTAGTGAGTTGGGATCCTGTAGGTACCGAACTGCTCTTGTCTTTCAGTTCACTGTTTGTGTCTATGTGAAATTTTTTAAAACCAGAATTTTACATTTTATATTTTTCCATTTTAGTGTAGGAAAAATGATGATGGAGACACAACCGTTGTTATTGAAAAGGACCATTTTATGGATGATTTCTTCCATCAGGTAAGAGCCATTTAATGAAACCCAGACGGACTTGTTTTCTTTAAACATAGTTAAACTAATGTAACTGTGCACTTGTCATATTTGAAATAATACCCTAATATTTTAAAAAGTTGGTGTTTGAATTGCAAATGTTCTCTACACTTTTTAGTGCTAGGAAAACATTCTTCTTGGTGATGGACTTGGTGGGGGGGGTGTTGAGAATGGTGATCGTGGGTGTGGAGGGCACATGCAGAGAGACTGATGCCCGCAGGCTGGGGTGCTGGCCCGGCGGGGCTGCTGCTCCAGGGCCGTGCTGGGGGAAAGCGCGTCCTCCGAGCACGGGAAGGCCCCGGGGAGATGCTGCTGCACCCATGGCCAGCGGTGTTCTCCAGACTCGGGGCGGTTTGGTCCCGGGGAGGGGAAGGCCTGGGGGCAGTGCTGCCCCTCAGCTGGTGGTCAGGTGTGCACGGTACACACAGCGAGGCTTCCCTTGCTTTCCTCCTGCAGAATGGCAGTGAGTCCCACATATCAAAGAGCTCACGTTGTGTATTTCCTAAAATCTTTGATTGAATTTTAAATTCCTCTCCTGAGAAGTTTTCCACGTTTCAGAATACCGGTCTCTAGGTCATATGGACTTCTCTCTCCTGAGAGGTCTTATCCGTAAGCAAAGATACGATTGTGGCAGCTCTGCTCTGCCATTGCTGTCAGGCAGCACGGCCTTTCTCTGGGCTGTCCGCATGTGGGCCCGCGCCCTTGGATCTGACCTCACACCTGTCCGTTCCTTCGGGCTTCCCTGCGAGGCCTTTCCCTCTCCCTCTTAGCCCCCCAGGGCTGTTTCTAGGCTGGCGTCATGTTTAAATTGTTAACCCTAAGTCATAGCTGATCAAATTTTGCATAATTTAAAATTTTTGAAATTGTGTCAGAGAACAAATATTTTGACTTTGTTACATATGAAGAAAAGAAACGGGTTCAGTGTAATTTTTTAATGATGAAAGCTTCATTTGCAGGACTTGTTTTGATTATGTTGAATCTCGTCTACAAGTTTCAGTTAACTCAAATCTGTTGACAGTCTAAACCGGTCTATCAATACGTGGATTTGAAAATATGTAATATGTTAATAAAAAATATCTTAGAAGTTATCTAAGATAACTTTAGAAGTTATCAGTTTTCCAGATCCAGTCAGAATTTATTGAATACCTAGTGTAAGAACCTATTCATTGGGTTTCAAGCATTTATGTTAGTTCTTAATCTTATCTAATGGAAAAAACATGAAATTAAATCGTTAGCTACAGGAACTTGCTTTAAGGTACAAAAGAGTTAAGATGGTGGATTTCCGGCTTTCACTTTGGAAATGAGACTCTTTTTACTGTCTTGAGCTTACCTACCCACTTTGTAAAATCATTAATTGTCTGATTTTACCCCCTTTACCTAGATGCTTAATTCTTCCATACCAGTTCTCCGGAAAAACGTTTCTCATTTTAAGAATCTCCCAGCATTAAATGTTGTCGTTGTACTTTATAGAAGACTTATGTAAATCACTCAGAGTCATTAAGCCGTAGTAACTTAGCGCTAACCCATTCCGGCTGTGGGCGTCTCAGAGCTGCAGACAGAAACGGGTGACTCCTCGTGTTAGGGAGGTTTGAGAGCCATCGATTGTAACGTAAGTTCCAGTTTCATTTGTTAAATGGTTGATTTATTTTACAGTTAATTTCTGTGAAATGACTTCTTAGACAGACAGATAGAGGAGCAAATGATGTTTGTTAATACAAACTCTTTCTTAGAAAATGGCATTCAGGTCTTGCGTATCACATAGAACTTTGCAAAAGGTGGGATTCTGCGCGTGACCAGTGTTTGCTGAAGACTAGCGTAGTGCTGTAATGAGCGGCCAGGAATCTCCTCTCTGCGAAGGTGGTTTGTAGTTGACGGGGCGGGGGGGTGGGGGGGCCCTGCGTGGTGTGCTGCATCGGTGTAAATGGACCTGGCACCACAGCGACGGTGGCGCTTCCCTCCTGGTCCCGAGTCGGTGGCCCAGCAGTTTTCTTTTTGGACCACGCTGGGACTTCTGCTGCACAGATACTGGTGGCATGTGTACTGCAGAACCCTCCAAGAGGTAAAACAGTGTCTCTCCTACTTTGTGACAGATGCGTGCTACTGAATTTATTTCAGAAATGCTGCTTTAATGATGCCTCGTTGAAATGTAGATCTGTGCACTAAAACCCCAAAGTCATTATTTGTGTTGAAGCCTGCATGATAAAGTAGCAAAAATTTTAAAAGATTCCGTTTTAATTCTGTGTACTGTTTTTACATGATTAATTAAATTATAAGTATGTGAAGTGTATGAAGTTCTCTAGAAATTGACTGTAAATAAATGGAAATAACACCCAGGCCTAATGAAATAGCCGTTCACTGCTCTATGCAAGTAGAATTCTGTGTTCAACTCTCCTCTAAAACTTTGGTTTTCAAAATGTGCTGTGGGGCTTGGTCCCAGTGTCCCTGGGGTCCCTAAGGCCTTTCCATTGAGTTTGTGTGGCTGGTAACGATTTTCATAAAAATACCAAGATGTTTACCTCTTTCCTCTCACTCTGTCACGAATGGACAATGGGGGAGTTTCCCAGAGGCTACATCAAGTGTGTGATACGGCAACAGGCTAAACACAGAAGCAGGTATCAGAATCAAGATGCCTTCCGTTAAGCTAGAAATTAGATTTGCAGAAAAATGTAGATCAATGCTCGTACTTTCACTGATTTGGGGGGGAGGGAATTCTGCTTTTTCCATAAAAATAGGTTATTGGTATTAACATCTGTATTAATTTCCTACTGCTGGTGTAACAAATTACCACAACCGTAGTGGCTAAACCCAACATACACTTAGAGCCTGACAGCTGCAGAGGTCCGAAGCTGAAACGAGCCACTGGGGCTCCTGTCAAGGTGCCGGCAGGGCCGCGCCCTCCTGCAGACCCGGCGGGGAGAGGCTGCGTCCTGCCTTCTCCAGCTTCTGGGGGCACCTGCGTCCTTGGCTCGGGGCCCTTTTCCCCAGCGTCGGGCACCTCACCGCAGCCTCTGCTTCTACTGTAACGTCGCTTTTTTCTAAGTTTGGTCCTGTTGGCTTCTGTTTTATAAGGACTCTTGTGGTTACACTGGAACAAACCAGATAATCCAGGGTAATCTCCCATCTCGACTCTTAACCCATCACACCTGCAAGGTGGCTTTTGCCCCGTAGGTGACATTCTGAGGATGAGAACGTGGACGTCCACCATGGCATGTTGTGGTCTTGTAATTAACTGTCTTCAGTGAATTAACGCGTGTCGAAGCTGTTTCTCCACTATGGGAATTATCCGAAGCGAGCTACAGCCTACGTGAGCCAAAGCTCTTTGGGGTCTTCCGTAACTTTCAGGATTAAAGAGGCGCTGAGACCAAACACGCGAGAGCCACTCTAGTCCGTAGGGCTCCTCACGCTGGCATCTCACCTCCCCACTGGGATGTGCGTCCCCGTTGCTCAGAAATCAGGGCGATGGGAGAGGATGCACTGGCACGAGAAGCCTCGCCCGCACTCCTGTCTTCATCTGCTGGTTTCCTCACCTGTCCCCTCGGAAGGTGACCCTTTTCTTAGTTTCTTATTTAGACACCCCAGCGTTTCTTCGTGTAAATGTTAACGTCTGCAGGTTAATCTCTGCTTATCTTGGCCTCTTTCTTGCATCGTTGCTAACATGTATACGTGTCGTTCTGCACCTTGTGGGTATTTTTTTTTTTTCGGCGTGTTTTTAACTTGGTAATATATCCTGGAGGTGTTTTCATATCTTTTGTTAGAGTTCCGTAATGTAACCTAACAAGTCCCCTGCTGCTGGGCTTTAGGGTTTTCCTCATCGTTCAAATAGAGAAGTTGTGCTTAGTTTCCTAGGGCCGCACAAACGGAGTGGCTTCAAACAGCACAGATTTACTGTCTTCATCTCTGGAAGCCGGAAGTCCAGGCTGGTCCCACCGGGATGAAGCCACATTGCCAGCAGGACCGCACGCCCCAGGAGCTCCGGGCAGAGCCCGCTGCCCTGCCTTCCCCACCTCTCGAGCTGCACCCCTGGCGCCCCTCCGCCTGCCAGGCCGGCAGCAGACCATTGTGCTTCACTAGTGTCGCGTGGCTGCCTTCTGTCGTCCCATCTCCATCCACTTCCCTCTTACAAGTACCCTTGGGGTCATACTGAGGGCCCACCGGGGGATCCGGGATTGTATCTCCCCATCTCAAGACCCTTTGTTTCCGTCACATCTGCAGTTCCCTTTGCCGTATAAGGTAACCATCCAAGGTCCCGGGGGCCAGGACCTGGACATTTTGGGGGACAGTATTCAGCCTGCCACACTTGTTATGAATCCATCTGGACAGATCTTGCTAATGAATACATTACATTTTGAGACAAGTAGTGAATACTTTAGAGTATCAGAGGCAAAAAATAATGACTAGGAAGGCTTGGTCTTATCAGCTGTCAGTACCTCCCCACATGAGAGTATGGTGGTCGGCCTCTGCTGCAGGGTGAGCTCCCTTCTTGACTGCACGGAGACTGGCGTTGGTAGTAGATGCCTCTGGCTGCCAGGTTTTCCTGGTGGCTGATATTGCCTTAGCCATAAAGGTAGATATTTTAATATGGCGCATTTCCCTTTATTTTTTAAATTAAATGAATGGGAAAAGGTGGTTGTTTCTTTATGTGGTAATTATTCACTTATTTTCTTCCTCTTCTATCCTTCTCTTTTTAGGTAATGGAAAGTGGTTGCAAATGTGAATTTGCCGCAGTGGTGATGACTTTCTCTCTCTCTCTCCTAGGTTGAGGAGATCAGAAACAGTATAGCTAAAATAGCTCAGTATGTTGAAGAAGTAAAGAAAAACCACAGCATCATTCTTTCTGCACCAAACCCAGAAGGAAGTAAGTTGCTGGTTTTAAAAAGAAGTGTGTCTGTCTATCTGTGTGCCTGGCCCTCTTGCTGTCCACAGCACAGGCCTTAGCCTGGAAACACGTGAGATTGAGCTGGGAGCTTGTAAAAAGTGCCAGAGGCTGGTGGGCCACCCCTCGGGATTCTCATGCCTCTGGTCTGGATGAACCAAGGCATCGGTGTGGTTTTCTACAGCTTCTGCGAGATCTGGTGTTCAGCTGGGGTGAGGACCACTGACTTGTGATATCCACGAGCATACATGGATGTGGCCTTGCAGAACTTTGGGGTCACGTCAGTGACTGGGCCTTAGATCTGTATTATGTCCACAGTTAAACAGGAGTGATAGAATTTTGTGTTTAGATGAAAGTTAATAAGAGGTTGATTTGGAAAACAGTACTTGTTAGAGCAGGTTTAAAGATGAAGAACAGACTAAAGTGATCTTAAGTCTTCAGCAAAGGCTTTTGTATGGAGTGTGCTGTTCGTAGTGTCTGTTGAGGGCAGCATGTGAGCAAGTGATTTAACATTAACTGGACATCAGGGCATTGTTAGTTATAAGGAAGTGTTTCCTTGATCTACAGTGACAAATTTTGAGAACTTGAAAGGTAAGATGGATCTGGATAAGCTAGAGACTGCAAATTGGAATCCATACATCATTTGGGGGGATAATTGATATCCTCACAATACTGAGTCTTTTAATCTGTGAAACTGGTCTGTCCCTTTACTTACATCTTCTGTAATTGCTCTCAGTGATGCTCTGCAGGGTTCTCTGTAGAGGTCTCACACACCTTTCATGGCAGGTGATGCTTTCGGTTTTAATGTGAACAGTATCTGCTGTAAATTTTGTTTTCTACTTGTTTCCATATATGGAAATACGGTGGGTTTTGTATGTTGACCTTGTATCCCGTTATCTTGCCTAATTACTTAATTAATTTTAATAATTTGTTTGTGGATTCTGTTAGGTTTTTTCTGCACCCAGTCATGACACCTGTGAATAATCACAGTTGTCCCTCAGTTCTTATGCTTTTTATTTTCAGTTGACTTATTTCACTGACTTTCCGTACAGCATTGAATAGAGGTGGTGATGGGAACACGCTTATTCTCAGTCTTGGAGGAAAGTTGAAAGCAACTTTGTTAGGTTATTTGGTGTGGCCTTACATTGAAAAAATAACTTGGTATTAAATTGAAAAAACTCATTTTGAAGATTTTGCATGTCTCGTAAAATAACGCTCTGGGCGTCTGTAGATGCCCTGGATAGAAGGCTATTTAGAAGGATATTTTCCAAAGTGTGTTCCTGGAGCATGAATCTCAGGAGCTAGTATGTGAAACAAGACTTCTGTGGCCAAATGCATTTGGAGTCCTTTTCACACCACATCCCCACTTGGAAGGTTGCAGAGTAATAAAGGCTCTGAGAAGTCCTGCAATGAAGAAACCTTTGCTTAGTGGAGTGTTTCACAAATGTATTTGCTCACAGAACTTTTTGTGTAACACCTGTTAACATCTTGCTCAATTCTCGGGGAAGCTGAATTTGAATACATATTACTGTATTTTTTTCTTTCGAGAAGTTTACCTCCAAAAAACTTTTGCTGCCACGTTACAGCAGCTTCAGCAATGTTGGAGTGAAGTTGGGGCTCTTAACGCTTCGCAGTAGTCCCTTTGGGCTCTGAATAAGACTGTTGCTTCCTGTCTCTGTTTCACAGCAGGGTGGGAACCAGAGCATAAGAAGTGATGTCTCGCTGCTCCCTGAGTTGCTCTCTGTAAAGAGCAACGCGGTTACTCCTGCCCCACAATGCTGGGCCCTAGGAAGTGCCCAGGGTGGGGCAGTGGGCAGTGGGCTGCTGTCCCCCCAGCCCTTTGTCCTGGTGGGTGGGGAGGGGCAAGGTGGAGCTCCAGCTCTTCGGTGCCGGTGCCCTCCCTGCCTGGGCTCCTGGGTGGGCCCGCAGAAAGGGGTTCCAGAGCACAGTGGCCACCGGGTGGCGCCACCCCATGGCCGGGCCCTGGCCTGTTGGCTTCTGCTGCAGAGGCAGGGCTGGCTGGCCGGCCAGATTGTTTCATTAATCTCAGTGACAAGATCCCAGAGAAAGATTTGCCTGAGAAGCTAATAGAGGGTATTAGTAAAGGGTTACTCTCACTTTTCTTTATTGACTTTACATTTCTGTACTTTCTTTTTTTAAGAGGGCCACTGAAAATGTGTAAGTTTCAGGCCCTCCAAAACATGGACCCACCTGGTGGGAGCCTGAAATGTGTGTTATTCAACTTTCTGGGTCTGCTGGTGATAGTGTTGCGGCTGGCATCACCATCAGAGGATGGAGGGGATTTTACTCAACAGTAACACGTCTTGTCGTTCCTCTGAGTCAGGAGTCAGAGCCCTTCTGTTCATGCCATGTTTTAGGTGTGGGCGTCCTAAACAGTCACAACCTGTTGCTAACATTTTATCTGCCCTTCTTCTCCGTCTGCGTTGTAACGCTCCTGGGCTGGCCTCTCGTCTCTGAGCTACGACGATTACATCCGGTTGCCTCCCGTCTCTAAATCCTCCTCCTTTGTGCATTTTGTGCTTTTCTGCTGGAGTACACGTTTCAGACTCGCTTGAGAACTGTGTGGTCACCACTTAGTGTAGAAAGCCTCTTCTCAGGTGAGCGGTGGGTTCAAACCCCAGTTCCACCGTGAATTCACTGTTGACCATGGACAGATCGCGCACCGTTCCGTGTAAATGCCGACTGCTACTGTCGTCAGTGTTTCCCCCTCATCACCTTGTTCCATCCCATCCTTCCTCCTGCTTCCGCGTGAGAGGTGTGTGTCTCCTTTTTAAGGGCAACTGTGGTATGTGGCCTTGAGCCATCTCTCGCTGTACTTCCGTCCGGGCTCCTGGACCGGAAGGCCGCCCGTCTGCCCGTCCAAGCATGCCTGCCCGCAGCCCTGCCTCGCCCCGCGGCGGCTGTTGCTTCCCGAGAGGGGTCTCGCGGGCCTCCCCTCACCCCGGCTGCGCTGCAGGTCCTGCCGGCAGCCTCAGCCCTGGCCCTTGTCCTCCCTCCTTAGCGTCCAGCCCTGCTGACTGGCTCCCCCGCCCCGCCCTCATCCTCTTCATCTTTTAAAGTTAACCTGTTTTACGTTATCAGAGTTAATTACGTGCTTTATCGTGGGCATTTTGGAAGAAAGCAGAAAGGAAGAAAAAAAAAAAAACAACGCTCGTAACCGGTCCCGTGGTGATAAACACCGTTAACGTTTCGGTAAATATTTTTCTAGCAAAAAATATGTATAAAACATACACTTTTAAAGAAGTGTACTGGACTTTCCTGGCGTAAAATGGTTAGAACTTCGCCTTCCAGTGTCGTGGGTACGGGTTCGATCCCTGGTCAGGGAGCTAGGATCCCACATGCCTCGCAGCCGAAAAACCAAACCACATAAGAAGAAGCAAAATTGTAACAAATTCAGTAAAGACTTTAAAAATGGTCCACATCAAAAGAAAAAAAACATCTTTAAAGAAGTGTAGGGTTTGGAGCACCCGGTGCCTGTGGCCGTACAGTGTACCTCTTTTCCTGATGAGCAGAGCGTTCCAGGACCCTTTTTGTAATGGCTGCCTGCTGGTCATCGTCGGCCGTTTCTGTGGGAGCAGAATGGCCTGGGGCCGGATGGCAGTGTGCCTTTCGTCGTTTACAGATAGCTTGCTCCCAGTGTGTGGCGGGTATTGCTGGGACCTCGCATCGTTGTGGCGTCACATGTGATCCTCACCTTAGACTTGCTGCTGCGCAGAGCAGCAGGGACCAGGCTGAACGCTGGACGGGTGGAGGCCCGTTCACGCCTTGCGCTGGCCTCGCGAGGCCGGTGCTCCCCTCGGGTGTGTCCGAGAGCCGAGGATGTTGGGGGTTGGAGAGGGTGAGCAGTTAGTGCAGAGTCTCGAGCGCCCTGGGACTCAGCCGGCTCTGCCGTCCCCGCTGCTGTCCTGAACCGCAGGCAGCACCAGGCGGAGCCGCGGGCCCACCCAGCGTCCGGGTTTCACGGTTACAGACCACTCCGCCCCGGGCATCCTCGCCTACCTGTGTGTCCTTGAGTACTTGTCAGCTCACCTCTCGGGCCAGCATTCCTGGGAACATCGTGCTACATCAAGGGACTCGTCCCATTAAATGTTCTTTTCATATTTTTAGTTTGAAACTTTTCTAATTATGGGAAAGTTGCAATTATGGTACAGTGGAAATTCACGTTCCCTTCACTGAGATTCACCAATTGTTAACATTTCGCCACGTTTGATTTCTTTCTCTTTGTGTATGTGTGTGTATGTGTGTGTATATGTGTGCGTGTACACACACACTGCACATGTATATATACACACGCATACATACACACACATGTTATTTTTGCTGACTCATTTTAGAGTGAGTTGCAGGCCTTGTGACCATCCACCCCTGAGTACGCCAGTGTTCATCTCCTAAGGAGGAGGTTCTCTTGTAATTATCTAATTCAGAACATTTGATGTTGATAAAAACGCTGTCTAATCCACAGCCCATATTCTCAGTCAAAAATCATCACGTTGGTAGCCTTTATAGCTGTTTTACCCTCTTTCCAGGGTCTGATCCAGACACCTAGGCAGATAAAGCCTAGACACAAATGCCTTTATTTACTTATTTGTTTATTTATTTATTTATTTGCCTGCACTGGGTCTTTGTTGCGGCACGTGGGCTCTCCGTTGCTCCGTGTGGGATGTTTTTTTTTTTTGCGGTACGCGGGCCTCTCACTGTTGTGGCCTCTCCCGCTGCGGAGCACAGGCTCCGGACGCGCAGACTCAGCGGCCGTGGCTCACGGGCCCAGCCGCTCCGCGGCATGTGGGATCTTCCCGGACCGGGGCACGAACCCATGTCCCCTCATTGGCAGGCGGACTCCCAACCACTGCGCCACCAGGGAAGCCCTCCTGGTTTTTGACTGAGAACTGGGCTTGGTGTATGAAGGCTTGTGGCCACGGTATGAGTCTCGGGATAGTATTTTCTTTTTTTTTGAATTTTATTTTATTTATGTTTTTATACAGCAGGTTCTTATTAGTCATCCATTTTATACACATCAGTGTATACATGTCAGTCCCAGTCACCCAATTCATCCCACCACCACCCCGCTTCCCCCCTTGGTGTCCATATGTTTGTTCTCTGCATCTTTGTCTCTGTTTCTGCCCTGCAAACCGGTTCATCTGTACCATTTTTCTAGGTTCCACATGTATGCGTTAATATACAATATTTGTTTTTCTCTTTTTGACTTACTTCACTCTGTATGACAATCCCTACATCCATCCACATCTCTACAAATGACCCAATTTCGTTCGTTTTTATGGCTGATATTCCACTGTATATATGTACCACATCTTCTTTATCCATCCTTCTGTTGATGGGCATTTAGGTTTCTTACATGACCTCGGTATTGTAAATAGTGCTGCAGTGAAGATTGGGGTGCATGTGTCTTTTTGAATTATGGTTTTCTCTGGGTATATGCCCAGTAGGATTGCTGGGTCATATGGTTATTCTGTTTTTAGTTTTTTAAGGTTTTTTATGGTTTTCGCTGGGTATATGCCCAGTAGGATTGCTGGATCATGTGGTTATTCTGTTTTTAGTTTTTTAAGGAACCTCCATACTGTTCTCCAGAGTGGTTGTATCAGTTTACATTCCCACCAACAGTGCAAGAGGGTTCCCTTTTCTCCACACCCTCTCCAGCATTTGTTGTTTGTAGATTTTCTGACGATTCCCATTCTAACTGGTGTGAGGTGGCACCTCATTGTAGTTTTGATTTGCATTTCTCTAATAATTAGTGATGTTGAGCATCCTTTCATGTGCTTCTTGGCCATCTGTATGTCTTCTTTGGAGAAATGTCTGTTTAGGTCTTCTGCTCATTTTTTGATTGCGATGTTTGTTTTGTTAATATTGAGCTGCATGAGCTGTTTACATATTTTGGAGATGAATCCTTTGTCCATTGATTCGTTTGCAGATATTCTCTCCCATTCTGAGGGTTGTCTTTTTGTCTTCTTTGTAGTTTCCTTTGCTTTGCAAAAGCTTTTACGTTTCATTAGGTCCCATTTGTTTATTTTTGTTTTTATTTCCATTACTCTGGGAGGTGGATCAAAAAAGATCTTGCTGTGATTTATGTCAAAGAGTGTTCTTCCTGTGTTTTCCTCTAAGAGTTTTATAGTGTCCAGGCTTACATTTAGGTCTCTAACCCATTTTGAGTTTATTTTTGTGTATGGTGTTGGGAGTGTTCTAATTTCATTCTTTTACATGTAGCTGTCCATGTTCCCAGCACCACTTATTGAAGAGACTGTCTTTTTGCCATTATATATTCTTGCCTCCTTTGTCATAGATTAGTTGACCATAGGTGCGTGGGTTTATCTCTGGGCTTTCTATCCTGTTCCATTGATCTATATTTCTGTTTTTGTGCCAGTACCATATTGTCTTGATTACTATAGCTTTGTGGTGTAGTCTGAAGTCAGGGAGTCTGACTCCTCCAGCTCCGTTTTTTTCCTTCAAGACTGCTTTGGCTATTGGGGGTCTTTTGTGTCTCTGTACAAATTTTAAGATTTTTTGTCCTGGTTCTGTAAAAAATGCCACTGGTAATTTGATAGGGATTGAATTGAATCTGTAGATTGCTTTGGGTAGTATAGTCATTTTCACACTATTGATTCTTCCAATCCAAGAACATGGTATATCTCTCCATCTGTTGATATTATCTTTAATTTCTTTCATCAGTGTCTTGTAGTTTTCTGCATACAGGTCTTTTGTCTCCCTAGGTAGGTTTATTCCTAGGTATTTTATTCTTTTTGTTGCAGTGGTAAATGGGAGTGTTTCCTTAATTTCTCTAACAGATTTTTCATCATTAGCGTATAGGAATGCAGGAGATTTCTGTGCATTAATTTTGCATCCTGCTACTTTACCACATTCATTGCTTAGCTATAGTAGTTTTCTGGTGGCATCTTTACGTTTCTCTATGTACAGTATCATGTCATCTGCAAACAGTGACAGTTTTACTTCTTTGCCAATTTGTATTCTTTTATTTCTTTTTCTTCTCTGAGTGCCATGGCTAGGACTTCCAAAACTGTGTTGAATAATAGTGGCGAGAGTGGACATCCTTGTCTTTTTCCAGATCTTAGAGGAAATGCTTTCAGTTTTTCACCATTGAGAATGATGATTGCTGTGGGTTTGTTGTATATGGCCATTATTAGGTTGAGGTAGGTTCCCTCTGTGCCTACTTTCTAGAGAGGTTTTATCATAAATGGGTGTTGAATTTTGTCAGAAGCTTTTTCTGCATCTATTCAGATGATCATATGGTTTTTATTCTTCAGTTTGTTAATATGGCATATCACATTGATTGACCTGGGATAAAACCCACTTGATCATGGTGTATGATCCTTTTAATGTGCTGTTGGATTCTGTTTGCTAGTATTTTGTTGAGGGTTTTTGCATCTATATTCATCAGTGACAGTGGTCTGTAATTTTCCTTTTTTGTAGTGTCTTTATCTGGTTTTGGTATCAGGGTGATGGTGGCCTCATAGAATGAGTTTGGGAGTGTTCCTTCCTCTGCAGTTCTTTAGAAGAGTTTGAGATGGATGGGTGTTAAATGTTTAACACTTCTCTTTAACACTTCTCTAAATGTTTGATAGAATTCACCTGTGAAGCTCTCTGGTCCTGAACTTTTGTTTGTTGGAAGATTTTTAATCACAGTTTCAATTTCATTACTTGTGATTGGTCTGTTCATATTTTCTGTTTCTTCCTGGTTCAGTCTTGGAAGGTTATACCTTTCTAAGAATTTGTCCACTTCTTCCAGGTTGTCCATTTTATTGGCATAGAGTTGCTTGTAGTAGTCTCTTAAGATGCTTTGTATTTCTGTTGGTTATTTAGTAACATATTGTTTAGCCTCCATGTGTTCGTGTTTTTTACATTTTTTTCCCTGTAATTGATTTCTAATCTCATAGCATTGTGGTCAGAAAAGATGCTTGATATGATTTCAATTTTCTTAACTTTACTGAGGCTTGATTTGTGACCCAAGATTTGATCTATCCTGAAGAGTGTTCCGTGCGCAGTTGAGAAGAAAGTGTCATCTGCTGTTTTTGGATGGAATGTCCCATAAACATTAATTAAATCTATCTGGTCTGTTGTGTCATTTAAAGCTTGTCCTTCCTTATTCATTTTCTGTGTGGATGATCTGTCCGTTGGTGTAAGTGAGGTGTTAAAGTCCCCCACTATTACTGTGTTACTGTCGATTTCCTCTTTTATAGCTGTTAGCAGTTGCCTTATGTATTGAGGTGCTCCTGTGTTGGGGGCATATATATTTATAATTGTTATATCTTCTCCTTGGATTGATCCCTTGATCATTATGTAGTGTCCTTCCTTGTCTCTTGTAACATTCTTTATTTTAAAGTGCACTTTATCTGATATGAGCATTGCTACTCCAGCTTTCTTTCGATTTCCATTTGCATGGAATACCTTTTTCCACCCCGTCACTTTCAGTCTGAATGTGTCCCTAGGTCTGAAGTGGGTCTCTTGTAGACAGCATATATATGGGTCTTATTTTTGTATCCATTCAGCGAGCCTGTGTCTTTTGGTTGGAGCATTTAATCCATTCACGTTGAAGGTAATTATCGATATGTATGTTCCTATTACCATTTTCTTAATTGTTATGGGTTTGTTTTTGCAGGTCCTTTTCTTCTCTTGTTTTTCCCACTTAGAGAAGTTACTTTAGCGTTTGTTGTAGAGCTGGTTTGATGGTGCTGAATTCTCTTAGCTTTTGTCTTGTCTGTAAAGGTTTTGATTTCTTCATCGAGTCTGAATGAGATCCTTGCCGGGTTGAGTAATCTTGGTTGTACGTTCTTCCCTTTCATCACTTTAGATATATTGTGCCACTCCCTTCTGGCTTGTAGAGTTTCTTCTGAGAAATCAGCTGTTAACTTTATGGGAGTTCCCTTGTATGTTATTTGTCATTTTTCCCTTGTTGCTTTCAATAATTTTTATTTGTCTTTGATTTTTGTCAATTTGATTACTCTGTGTCTCAGCGTCTTTCTCGTTGGGTTTTTCCTGCCTGGGACTCTGTTCGCTTCCTGGAATTGGGTGGCTATTTCCTTTACCATGTTAGGGAAGTTTTTGACTATAATCTCTTCACATATTTTCTGGGGTCCTCTCTCTCTCTCTTCTCCTTCTGGGACCCCTATAATGTGAATGTTGTTGCGTCTAATGTTGTCCCAGAGGTCTCTTAGGCTGTCTTCATTTCTTTTCATTCTTTTTTCTTTATTTTGTTCCGCGGCAGTGAATTCCACCATTCTGTCTTCCTGGTCACTTACCCCTTCTTCTGCCTCAGTTATTCTGTTATTGATTCCTTCTAGTGTATTTTTCATTTCAGTTATTGTATTGTTCATCTCTGTTTGTCTGTTCTCTAATTCTTCTAGGTCTTTGTTAAACATTTCTTGCATCTTCTCGATCTCTGCCTCCATTGCTTTTCCGAGGTCCTGGATCATCTTCACTATCATTATTCTGAATCCTTTCTCTGGAAGGTTGCCTATCTCCACTTCACTTAGTTGTCTTTCTGGGGTTTTATCTTGTTCCTTCGTCTGGTACATAGCCCTCTGCCTATTCATCTTGTCTGTCTTTCTGTGAATGTGGTTTTTGTTCCCCAGGCTGCAGGATTGTAGTTCTTCTTGCTTCTGCTGTCTGCCCTCTGGTGGATGAGGCTATCTAAGAGGCTTGGGCAAGCTTCCTGGTGGGAGGGACTGGTGGTGGGTAGAGCTGACTGTTGCTCTCGATAGTATTTTCTTTTTTACGAGATGATTCTTAAACGTTTCTGCTGGTTGGCCGTGTGCACCGGCGTTCTGGGCCTGTGGCTCCCCTTTCTCCAGCATGTGGTCTTTAGCTTCAGCTCAGCTTTTTCTTGGCTTCTCAAGGCCTCGGCTGCCTCTGGGCTCAAGCAGCTCCCTCGCTGGGCTCATTTCTCTGGGTTTCCTTCTTTTGAGTCTTCTTTGCTGCCTTTATAGGTTGATGACGTCCAGCTCTTCTGCTTGTTCTCAGCAGGAAGACTCATAGGAATGACCTAGTTCCCAATATTGCCCTTGTTTTCAGAGATTTGAAATCCTGCCGTTATCAAATACAACCTCATGGCCAGCTTCTGTAGCTTGAAGGGTTAAGCGTCGTAACGCCTCTTGTATTTCTGTGATTAATGCTTGAGCCCCTGCGCACCTGTGTTAGCAGGAAGGTCCAGTAGTTCCGTCCTGAGTGACCCCCAACCCTGGGGCTTTCTTATCCAGAGAGGTGAGCCCTTGGAATGTCCCCCACACTCTCAGTCCTCAGTCATGTGTCTGCGGCTGGTCAGCGTCCCCGGCTGTCCCCCGACTGGTGCGTCGTGTCCTCAGCTGGGTGGACCCCGCACAGACCTGCTCCACACGCACTTCCCCTTGGACCCCTTCCCCCCGACCCTCCTTCCCCGCACGCGGAGGCGGGGCCTCTGGGGGTGTGAGTTCAGCCTTCCCCGGTGCAGGAACCCACGCTCCCGCCAGGAGCCCGCTTTGATGAGAGAGAGGACAGCAGGAAAGAAGTCAAACACGTGGAGGCTTTTTTCTTCCCAGAATATGGTTAAATTTCTGCTTTCCTTTTTCAGGTCTAGGTGTCAGCACTGGGTTCAAGGAACTGTTTCATCAATTAATTGGTATAAACCAGGTATCCTGAAACTTAGGCGTGCACCAGAGCCGCCTGGAGGGCTTGTTAAGTCACAGTCCTGGCCCATCTAGTGAAGATCCTGTGAGTAGGTCAGGGGTGGAGTCCAAGAATTTTCATTTCTACTAAATGCCCACCTGATAACGGAAGCTGCTGGTCCAGGACCCACACTTTGAGAACCACTGGGATGATCAGTAGTTTTTCTCAAGAAACAAACAAACGACTATTTACCAAGAATATTGTTCTGTTTAAGTTTGTTGAACACTGATGTTGGATATTATGACTCACGTCTTTTTTTTTTTAATTTTGTAGAAATAAAAGAAGAACTTGAAGATCTGAACAAAGAAATCAAGAAAACTGCTAACAAAATTCGGACCAAGTTAAAATGTGAGTGTAAAGTTTTGATTACATGTAATCATTGATGGTGGGAATGTGGGTAATTATT
This sequence comes from Monodon monoceros, assembly GCF_005190385.1. Lineage (NCBI taxonomy): Eukaryota > Metazoa > Chordata > Mammalia > Artiodactyla > Monodontidae > Monodon > Monodon monoceros. The sequence continues at coordinate 85,481,647 of NW_021703765.1, read as the reverse complement.
ATTTTCTTCTTTATAACTTTTTATTCTTTTACATTTTCAAAAGTTAAGATTGTGACCGCTTTAAAATAAGTTGTATGTACTTGGAATAGTAAGTCTTGTTTAAGTTCCTCATTATTCTAGAATTCTTAAACGAGGAGCTAAACCTGAGGGCTGTTAACCCTTAAATTTCAGAGTGAAGCACTAATGCGTGCCCAGCAGGAGTTAGCACTCGCTTATAGGTTGTTAACCTGCTCTATTGTATGACATTTGGGGCTAAAGGCAGATATTTGAGAAGGCGACTAGCCTTTGACATGAGGCGCTGGGTTCTTCTTGAACGCCCTTGTGCTCGGTGAGCTCCTTTGAACCTTTCGTACATTCATCTCGGCTGACGGTGCCGGGTGGAGGTCCACAGCTTCCCTGTGGGACTGAAACAGACGTGGGTTTTCTCTGTGTGGTAGAAAGACAGACTGTATTTAATTTTTACAAAATGACATTCAAATCAAGAATATTTCTGAAGATCAGAATGAACCTTTATTAAGGAGAATTTCAGACGTATGTCGGGGGAGGGGGTCACCACCACAAGCCCCATGTCCACGCCCTTGAGCTCTGCAGGTCCCAGCGGCCCTCACCCAGCCCAGCTGGTTTCACAGCCAATCCCAGACATCTGGGTCTTCAGCAGCATATAGTTTTCTGTGTGTATTTCTAAGAGAAGGATTTTTCTCCCCCAAGTACAACTATAATACTACTATTTTTTTTTCTTTCTTTTTTTTTTTTGCGGTACACGGGCCTCTCACTGTTGTGGCCTCTCCCGTCGCGGAGCACAGGCTCCAGACGCGCAGGCTCAGTGGCCATGGCTCACGGGCCCAGCCGCTCCGCGGCACGTGGGATCCTCCCGGACCGGGGCACGAACCCGTGTCCCCTGCATCGGCAGGCGGACTCTCAACCACTGCGCCACCAGGGAAGCCCTATAATACTACTATTATATCTAAGTCACATTAATTACTATTATTTATTATAAAATATCCAGTCAGAATTCACACTTCCCCAGTGATCTTTTTATTGTTTTCTTTAAAAATTTTTTTAATAGTTTGTTTGAATTGGGTTCCTTATTTGGACCGTATTCTGTGATTGGTTGATATGTTGCCATGTTGCAGAGTTTTGCTGATTTCACCCCTTTAATGTCACTTAACAGGTTACACTGTGCTCTGTATTTCCTGTGGATTGACAGTTAAATTCTCCAAACTTGATCAGATTCATGTTGCCTGCTTTGAAATGTGAAGCTGTAACATCTGGTTTTATTTTCTGATATCGTCAGCAACTGACAATTACCAAAACTCATAAATTTACTAGGAGTTGAAAAGATAAGAAAATACATTTGAGGTTAGGCTTGAAAACCTTTCATTTTTTAGTTTAAAAGATAACTCTTGGGCTTCCCTGGTGGCGCAGTGGTTGAGAGTCCACCTGCCGATGCAGGGGACACAGGTTCATGCCGCAGAGCGGCTGGGCCCGTGGGCCATGGCCGCTGGGCCTGCGCGTCTGGAGCCTGTGCTCCGCAGTGGGAGGGGCCGCGGCGGCGGGAGGCCCGTGTACCGCAAAAAAAAAAACCAAAAAACTCTTTCCTGTTTGTTTCTAGCTATTGAACAAAGTTTTGATCAGGATGAGAGTGGGAACCGAATGTCGGTGGATCTTCGGATACGCAGAACCCAGGTTTGATTATTGGCCTTGTCTAGATTGAAGCGATGCTGAAGAATAGGTCTTTATACTTCTTTCAAATTCAAAATAATTTCATCTTTACCATCACATTAATTCTCTCAGCATTTCTGCATAAAAAAGGCATGGTATTTATAGACTCCGTCTCTAGATTATGAAGAAAAAAAGTGTATTCAGCCCAACAGCAGAATTCTGTTCTGAAGAGCAAAGAATTATCCCAGTCATTTTAGTGTTCATGGTAAAATCCTCACCTTTTATAGGTTTATGGTGCAGCAAAGTGGAATTTAGTCCACTTAACTCTACTTGACAAATGGGGATTATGTGCTCAGGCTCTGGGGACAGTCTGCCTGGGTGCCAACCTGACCCAGTCAGCCTGTAGCTATGGGCTAATTGACTTCTTGAAATGACGGTTTCACTTCTATAGAATGAGGGATAGTAATAGTATAGTAAGGTTACTGTGAAAGTCAAATAACATAATGCGTGTAAAGTTCTTGGCATAGATTCTGTTATACGGTAAGTTGCTGTTAATCTTATTTTCCATTTGAAGGAGTAAGTGGCATATTAGTTTGAATCTCTATAATGTAATGTTTTTATTTATCACTTTTACTAGAAGAAATGACCAATGTATATTGATCTATTTTTTTTTTATGTTAAAAGCATTCAGTGCTATCTCGACAGTTTGTGGAAGTTATGACAGAGTATAACGAAGCACAGACTCTATTTCGGGAGCGAAGCAAAGGCCGGATACAGCGTCAGCTAGAAATAAGTGAGTCAGTGAACGTGCTATTTTTGTTAAAAACATATTTTTCTTCCTTAGGGTCTGACATGAAAGTATGTAACTTCAAAAAAGTAATTCCATCTCTGTTTTGGTCAATAATGTAAGCCTAAAGTGCTTTCATAGCTTCCTATTCATTGAATCAACCAACCTATTATTTATTTAAATCCTTCAGGAAGTTCTAGGTGAGTGGACTTTAGATTACTTGTAGAGCGTTAATGAGACCTGGAAGACTCTCAACTGTCATCTCTTCCTGTATTTTTTGTGTCCCCCAACCCTTCCTGCCCCGTCTCAGGGGACAGTTCCTGTGGGTCTCGCGGTTCTGCATGTCTGGTGAGCAGACACTCGCTGCCTTTTTGCTCCAGGCTTTCTCCCGCGGGTGTCTGTCTGTGTAACAGGCAGCCTTAGAAGATGCAGCTCGTGGTTCCCGCTGGGCAGAAGGCAGTTTGCTTGCTGAATAAAGGTTAGGCAGCTTTGCTTACTCCCCACTATGGAAGATCAGGGTTCCTCAGCTGTGACACAAGCCCCCTGTGGGTGCACCTTCCACTGGGGCTGCTCTGCGTCTCCCACGGGCTTGGGGAGGGGGGAGCAGCCGTAAACGTGAACCTCATTAAATGACATTTTAGGACCTCCCTGGTGGTGCAGTGGTTAAGAATCCGCCTGCCAATGCAGGGGACACGGGTTTGAGCCCTGGTCCAGGAAGATCCCACGTGCCGCGGAGCAACTAAGCCTGTGTGCCACAACTGCTGAGCCTGCGCTCTAGAGCCCGCGAGCCACAACTACTGAGCCTGCGTGCCGCAACTACTGAGCCCACATGCCTTCTCACCGTGATGAGACGCCCGCACACGTCAATAAAGAGTGGCTCCCGCTCGCTGCAACTAGAGAAAGCCCACACGCAGCAACGAACACCCAACGCAGCCCCCCAAAATAAATAATGACATTTTAACATCTTTATTGAGATATAGTTGATGTACCATGTGAATGATACTCAAATTGTACAGTCCAGTGGTTTTTAGTGTATTAGCACAATCAATTTTAGACCGTTTTAATCACTCCAAAAGGAAACTTGGTGCCCGTTGTTGGGCACTTCCCATTTCTCCCCTGAGCCCTAGACTACTGCCAGTTTATTCTCCTGTCTCTGTAATTTTGCCCATTTTGGGCATCCATATGAATGGAATCGTACAACATATGGTCTCTTGTGACTGGTCTCTTTCACTTAGCACAGTTTTTTCAAGGTTCAGCCATACTCCAGCAAACACCAGTGTTTTATCCCTTTTTTACGGCTGCATCACGTTCCATTGTGTGGATGGACCACATTAACATTGTTTATCCATCCATGAGGTGATGGACATTTGGGTTGTTTCCACTTTTTGGTGATTATGAATAATGCTGCTGTGAATATTCACATTAAATGATATTTTAATTATTATGATGTTTCAATTGGGTTTTTCCAAAATTCTGTGAACCTCTTCATACACAGCATTACTACATTTAACTCAAGGAAAAAGTATTAACGCCCAAACTACAGAAAGTATTAGAGCCTCTGATGCTAATTTTGCAGTCTTTATTATGTGCATTTAACATATGCTGGATCTAGTTTACCCCCTTTTCCTATAAGCCAGAGTTAAACTTGTAGGAAAACTGATACGCCAGAATGTATTACCAGTTTCGTTTTTATAGTTGTTCCTTATTCAGACTAAAATTGGATTTTATTAGTCATTCCAATTATAAGATTTTTCATGAGTGTTTTCCAGTTCTTCCTACTTCTTAGGCTTATGTTAATTTCTCTCATCGTTAATATTTGCCTAAGAAAATACATTGGAGAGGTTAGAAAAACATTGGTTGAAAATATTAACAACTCAGATTTTAGTTGCTAACTTATGGGTGCAAAAGTCATTTTTAAATATTGCTGCATTCTGAATGGAGTTTTTAATTGTTAATATTTTAGCTGGAAAAACTACCACTGATGATGAACTAGAAGAGATGCTGGAAAGTGGGAATCCCTCCATTTTCACGTCGGATGTGAGTATGCAGGTGGCTTTGTGGCCTTGTGTGTTTGTATACATACAGATGATTTTTTTTCTTTAACTTCCAGAGCAATCGTAAGTTCATTAGTATTTCTCTTCTGTTTTTGTTTTTCAAAGATTATATCGGATTCACAGATTACTAGACAGGCTCTCAATGAAATTGAGTCACGTCATAAAGACATTATGAGGCTGGAGACCAGCATCCGAGAGCTGCACGAGCTGTTCGTGGACATGGCCGTGCTCGTTGAGACTCAGGTAGTCACACACGTCTCTGCTTCTTCGAGACAGAGAGCTGTTTTCTGTAAAATCTTACGTTTGATTCCAGTATACCTGAGAAAGCCAGTATTCTGGATGCAGTCTCGTAATTCAGCAGTTGTAGTGTTACTGCCATGTGAGACTGAGATGCTGTAAACAGCTTCAGCTTTCAACAGTGGGGGACTGGTTTACTTCAGTTATGTGTGGTGTGTCCGTAGGACACCCTGTTAGGCAGCCATAGGCAACATCGTCTTTGTTCATGGAGGACTTTTAATGAAATATATAAACGTTACGTGCCAGAATTTCAAGTTGACATAAGAGGGAGATACTAAACCTTACACGTGTATGTATAAACGTGAATATGTATACAACACACGCCCTTCTACTCCTGTGTGTATGTATATATGGCATGAACTCAGCTGCATGAAACAGTACTCACAGAAGGAAAGAAATATACCAAGCAGTATAATAACAGTGGGACTATGGGAATTTTAGTCTTCTTCTCTAAAATATATGTATTTTCAAGTTTTCTGTAAGGACCATATACTAGAGTAACAATTGGGAGAAATGTATGAAAGAATAAGCCCCAAAGGGGATACACCGTGACGTAACTAGAAGCTTATACTTGCTACGCGGTGGCTAGTACCACCGGCACGGGGTGACGGGGGTGTGAGGAGACCCTGTGAGGAACTGAGGAAGTTGATACAGATTTTTGAAAACAGAAAATTCAGTGTGAAGCACAAGCCGGTGGTTCCAGTTAGGTTTGTGGCTGTGCTTGCGCTTCCTCTCGTGATGCTGAATAAGGTCCTCCGTGACTTTGCAAATGCGTGAGGCTCGCCCTCGGTCATTCACTGATCAGTGGGCCATTGAGTTCAGCTGACCGCCCCGTGGAGGGGGAGCATTCGTACCGAGTCATCTTAGGATTCACGTCACGCTCACGTCCTCGCTCCCGCGGAGGCTGGTTTCAGGATCTCTTGTGTCCTCTAAGAAGGTTCGAGTCTGACTGGCCTATTTCTCATTGCCTGGGTTATGTAAGGATCACTGGGGAGTCCATCCAGGTGCCAGTTCATCCTCCGCATCGCCAGTAACAGTTGAAGAACAGTGTTTACTTTGAGGAACCTTGTCATAAAAATGTGTGCAGAGCTGCGGTGCGGTGCATTTGCAGTGTAGGGCGGGGACGGGGCAAGCTCACCGCTTCTGCTGGGAGGGCCCGTGCCACTCACGGTGCGGGGACGGGGCAAGCTCACCCCTTCTGCTGGGAGGGCCGGTGCGCCACTCACGGTGCAGAAGGGGGAGAGCTGGGAGTCTGGCTGCCACCAGCTTCTTGTTTTCAGGAAGGAAACCAGTTAGACAATAAGACAATCAGTGATTAGTTTTGTTATTACTAAAGATTTTAGAGTGCCTTGGACTTTTAATTAGGATTGTTCGATGTCGGATGTATTAGTCGCCATTAGAAAAATCGATGTGTCTTAGCTTTGTTCCATTGTTTCCTTTTAGAAGTCTGTTAGTGCCGCATTATATTGGCTCGTCTAATTCAACATGTGCGTTTAATCAAAGCTTCCTAGTAGGTTTAGTGTGTGAGTGAGTAAGTTAACAGTGCGCCACTCTTCAGTGCTCTATCGCTCACTGCTGCAGATTGCGTCTGCTGGTGGACAGAAGACCAGGTAATGTGTTCTGTCACCTCACATTTCACTGGATGCACCTCACTTTACGTTTTTGCTCATTAATTTAGCCAACTTAGTGGCCAACGTAAGCTATTCTGGGTTTACTGTATTTTGAAGAAATTGCAACAGTCTTCTACCCATTAGAAAAGATGTCATTCTTCGTCCACTGTATGTACGTGCATAATAGTAAATATTCGCTTAGCCTAAAGCTAGCCGCCTCCCGTTCACGGCGCCCATCTTTAAAGAGTGTTCTCATGTTAAAGCATATCTCAGTCTACATGATGCGCCTTCAGTTACCAGCATCGTTGCCCATCCCTTTTGGTTCTTTTTATAAGTTGGATTTTGATTATTCTGCATATTGTACATTTATAATGGTCTCATCTTTTCGTAAATGTGAAAAAAAATTCGGTGTCCATTTCACGCACATTATGTTCCTGTGGAAACTTTACTGCTGCTCTGTGGCTGTCTTAAGATACACAATGAAGTCATTTGAAAGTATCTCCTAAGTTTGAAACTTTCTGTTTTAAGGGTGAAATGATCAACAACATAGAAAAAAACGTTATGAATGCCACAGACTATGTAGAACATGCTAAAGAAGAAACGAAAAAAGCTATTAAATATCAAAGCAAAGCAAGAAGGGTGAGTTTGGTCCTTAAGAATTAAAGTGCATTTTTCTCTGGATTTGGTTTTGAGTGTGCATACATCGATGCAAGCCCACTTAAAAGGTATTCCAAGAAATGAAAACTTCTTACATTAATGTTTCATTTAAAAACTGAAGTAATTCTTTTTGCTAAAACGTTTGAAGTTTATCAGATAAGTTATGTTGACTGTGAACCCTGTTGGTTTTAAGTAATGAAAACCCTTTGCAGCCAAAGTCAGTCTCTCTGCTTTTCTCAGTTGCATGGGTTCCAGTTCCAGAGTTCTCTGTGTCTTGGGTCATTATGTGGAGGGACATAACAAAACTCATGGGACTGGAAGTTCTAAAAACCATTGGTTACACATCTTATGCAGTGAACACTTTATTCTTTGTTTACGTTATTTGCTAATCCTTTGGTTTGGAGGAAAGAAGAGAATTATTTGAGACCGTGGACCAAAGACGTTATGTAGCACTCACGTTGAAGCTTTGTAAACGAGTTTTAGTATCTTTATCTGAATCTTAACGTGTGTCGTGTGTGAGTGAAAGCTCTTCTAAGAAAACAGCGAAACCACAGAATTAAGTTCTGATTCAGGGACTGGAAAACCGTGTGTCTCACTGTGTGACCTCACCCATTACTTCTTGGTCCCTTTCTCTCCAGTGTGGAAAGGAGCAACACGAAGCACCAAACCCGTGCTTTCAGGGCCTGTCACCCTCCCACCTGCTGGAAGACGGCTGTCTCAGTGCCAGTCAGGGGGAGGTTTCCAATGTGAGGGCAAAAAAGGGAGTTTCAAAAACTCCTTGTAAAGAGTTAGTTTCAAAACGTTCAGGAAACATAGTCAGATTTTGAGCGCGGATTTACCCGTAACAATGGCCCATGGACGTTCTCAAATAAGATGCACGTCTGGGCTTTAATGTCAGCCTGCAAAGCATCTCACCCTGCTTTTTCTTGGGAATATCTGAGTGTTAATTATCTCTGAGACATAAGACATGGTTTCTTACATAATTCTGTGTTACCACCTTTTGAAATATTGACCTTTAAAGTAAAGTGAGGTGATGAGGTCCGCGTGTGAAGTGCTTTGGCTGGTCCAGGCACAAAATGGACTTTCACTTTAAAAAAATCATTAAAAAAGGGCAGTTCCCTTCCTTTCTCCATGACCTAAACAGCACATCAGTCCAACGAAAATTTCCATGAGAAGTTCCTTGGTTTTACAGAGATAAAAGGTGGTCGGGGGATATACATCTTATCCTGAACCGGCAGAGCAAGCCTCGTTCTGGCAGGTGGCTGGGAGCAGTGCGTTACCGGAGTGGCCACTGGTCAGAACGTGATGTTTTGTTTCAAAAATTATCACCGTCTCTCTGACTCAAGGCCTGGCATCTGAAACCACACACAGCTTGCTCAGCTTCTCCCTCTGCTGTTAGGTGCGTGGTTGTTGAGATGTTGGCCATCCCTCCCCTCTCCTGGTGTCCTGGTTCCATTCCCGGGGCAGCTGAGTTAGCCCCTGAGAGACCAGACGGCACTAGTGGAGTGTGGTTTGTTTTACATGGTGTGGCAGGGGCAGTGAAGGACTTAATGGCCAGTTACAAACAAACAAGAAAGAAAAGAGTGTAGGGGCTTATTACATAGATAACTGATTTCTGAGTTCACTGACCTGGCTACATAGCTCTGTATACGTGAAAAAAAATCAGCTGTATGTCTCAGTCCATCAGAAATTTACTAAAAGAATGTGGTCATGCAGCTTTCTCATTGATGAAACCTAATATTTCGAGTTCTATAACAGTTTATCTCCAAGTAGTCTGACCTCATTAAATTAAAAACCCGTCTTTATGAGAACTGAAAGTTGTCAGGCAGAATTAATCGATGTCCCATAACTTAGATTTTAAAACGAATTCCAAGAGAGTCTTTGATTTTAAATGAATGATGTCTTCTAACACGGCGGTGTGGAATTAACCACGATGTAATCGGCTTGCTTTTCTTTGACAGAAAAAGTGGATAATTGTTGCTGTGTCACTTGTTCTGGTGGCTGTGATTGCTCTAATTATTGGCTTATCAGTTGGCACGTGATGTGGCGGCTGACGTCAGCGTGCGTGCCTCTCTGCCGGCGCGGCAGTAAGTAACTAATCGACTAATCTGCTTATTCACTCGCGCAATTAGCTAATAGGGGTGCTTTGCCCAATTGACAAATACTGGAAAGCAATGAAAGGCTGCCAGCGGAGCGTTTGCCTGGCTTCTGTGCCGAGAGCCAGCTTAGGCCGGGCGGCCGCTCACCTCTGAACCAGGGTCGTCTCCCTGTTGGTTTCGAAGCCTCGGCTGGGTTTGCCTCTGTTACTAAATGTGACGGCGCGGGCGGCAGCCCCTGACTCTCCAGTCTTCCGCTTTTGGTCCGGGAGGATGCTCCCGTCTTAAAGGAGCCCTTCATTAGTGGAATAACCTTAGCAGTGAGGATTAATTCTCAATTAAAAAACTAAAATGTAATGTTTAATTTATCTCTTAAGTTTTAACTCCTCAATAAGTGCAACAGCCGAAAGTTGCTCTGTGAACTCTATTTATTTACTCATCATTTTACTGTGGAATTAGAGGGAATGGAACGAGAGCTGTGAAGAACACTCAGTGGAATTAAAAGACTTCGTCTCACTTGTTTCCATTTGTCAGCGTCTAGTTTGTTGTAAATGTGGCCGCATTAAAGAGAAACCTTGTGCTAAGTGAGCATGCCTGTTAATTCTTAAGGATTCGGAATACAGAAGATATTCAGTTCTTTATTTAGAGTATCTTTATTTTTGTTTTCTGCGTGAGTATCACCCCTCTCCAAACTTCAGTAGATTTTGTGTTTTTCCTCCGTTTTTTTTTTATGCATTTGGAATCATCCTTCTTGCATTAACTCTTAAGTTAGAATGCTGCCTGGTGTATTAAATTTGGACGTACCAGTTATTTATCTTAAAACGTTTGTTTGGCGTGATCATTGTGATTAAAATTATATCTAGATGGTGACAAGTGGTCCTCGATGAATTCATTATTTTATCGTGAAAGCAACTGCTGGCTTGGTAGACACTTGGCACTTTCTTAAAGAGAAGACGAGGAGTTTCTCAGTGTGAGCCTCTGTGCACTGAGGACCCGCCACAGGCGAGGGGCCCTTGCAGTTACTGTCCCAGCGTTCACATAAGCCACCACCTTGCACTCGAGGTAGTTCCCGTTAGAAGCTCTGGGATGTTGAGTTTGTTAGCGATCCACTTTTTCAGAAGGCAGAAGGAAGGAAGGCTCTCTGTTTTCATCAGGCAGGATGTTCATGTATCCTTCCATGCTTTCCTATTACGTCTGCTGAAAAAGTGGTATATGTGATTTCCCTTCATTAATAATGATGGTATTTAAAAACTATTTTTATAATTTTTTATGAACTACGTATTTTCTTAGCTTTTCCTAGCGGCCATAATATGGCTAGTTGGATGTGCTTCCACTAAAGATAAACTTAATTTTAGATTGGATGCTGTGGTGATGCGGTAGAACGAGGGCAGGCTCCTCCCAGCAGGGTTCCCTGGGAGCCTTGGGCTTTGCTCTGTGCCCTGGGCCTGGCCCGGTGGTGTACCTTCATGCCTTTAGGCACGAATGAACACAAAACCATGCTCATTAATAAGAAGCACATCAGAGAGCACACCAACAGGTTTGTTTTTTTTTAAATACAAACGCAGTGGTCGGTGTCTTTAATTATACTTTGGAAAAACTATTCTTGCAGCAGGTAGTTCGGCACAGCCCTCCTCGGGGCCTGTAGGCCTGTGTGGAGGGACTCCTACTCCCTGGAGCCCTGCAGCGAGGCCAGGGTGCCCGGTTTTCTATCCAACGACACTGCTAAGAGGACACGTGGCCCAGGATTTACGTGTAGTAGGTGGTGGCTTGACTCCCAGGGGTGTGCGTGGGCCACCAAGGAGAAGCCCAGGCATTTGGCTTGAGTTGTGAGCAGGTTATTGGGCAAGAATGGTCATTAAATCTATGGCATTGAGAGTTCAGGAGCTCAGCTCTCGTGGAAGTCAGGAGAGCACCTCTGAAAGCCAGATGTGGAAGCAAGCACGCACATACGTGCTACCCAGAGACTCGGCAGTGAGAGTCAGAGTCTCCAGGTTCTCTAAGGTGGTTGGGTGCAGTGAGGTTGACAGGGGCATATGGAGCGGGTTCTGGAGCTGAAGGGCGATGCCAGTGGGAAAGGAGGGGTGATAGGCTGAAGGAAAAAGGTGTGTCTAGAAAGGTGCTGAGAGAGGCTCCCCGAGAGACACGTGAGGACGATGCGAGCATGGTCGGGACCACGTCCTCGCTTTCCAGGAAATGCACGTAACGTTAACAAGCAACAGGAAGTTTGAGGGCGTGATGTCCTGAAGGCAGTGGTCCCGGGGCTCTGCATAGTGGACGTGAAGGTTTACCGAGGGGCCCGGCTGTGCTCACCTTCATGCAGTAATCGATGGCGCTCTTGGCAGGTTAATACCGATGCAGAGCTGACCAGTTTGAGCAGCTGTGATTTCTCAGATGAAAGTGTGCCATGAGTTCGGTAACTGTAATTTAAAATGATGAATCTCTGCTGTTTACAAAGAGAACTGGAAGTCAGACAGTGTGGTGTGCCTTTCATCTTCGTGAATTCCTCCTGTTCTCCCGCAGACCAGACGGGCTTCCTGGAGAGGCTAGATTTCTTAAGCCAAAGGTGGTTTAGCTTTTCAGCTGTGCGAGGGCTTGTTAATAGACAGCAAAAAGTTACTGTTAATATTGCCTTGCTCTGGGCCCTGGATGCAGCAGGAGACCGAGTTAATGGCTTGTTGATTTCTTCCTTGCATCATACCTCAATGTAAAAAAATGTATAAATAAGATTTTTTTCAGCAAGTGAGAAATAAATCCATTTAAAGTTTTAAAAAGATGTACAACGCATCCAAGAAATAACTGTTTGGGATTTTCTTGTGATCAATAGAACGTGTTCATGAAGACCCCACATGGTGTCAAGTAGACATTGCCTTTTACCTCCAGGAGTAAATAGTTGTTGTCTTAATAATACATATTTTAAGTTATTAAATTCATTTAATATACATGTGTCTATAACTTAGTGCTTTGCCTCTGGAACTTTCCTTCCCCACCCCTCCCTTTTCTATGACCTGTAGGGGTTCTTTCTTGATGATGGGCTTGTATTTTAAACATCTCAAACTCCAGGAGAATTTTGTTAGGAAATGACGTTAGTGATTTCTTTCCTTTGATATCTTGCAAATTAATAAATGTTTTTCTTTATCTTGCAGAAAATGATGTTCATTCTTATTTGCGTAGTTATTTTGCTTGTGATCCTTGGAATTATCCTAGCAACAACATTGTCATAGCAACCATGTCCCAAGAGCCGTTTATCCTTGGAGTCAGACCACATCTGCAGCAAATGAGCCTCCTCCCATTTCACGAATGAATCCTAGACATTGTGACACGTGGCATTGAGTGCCGACTTTCTGCTAGTGAATTCAAGGAGAAAACGTATTGTTTGGTGAGAAAAGCAGAATGGACGTGATGAGTTAACCCAAGCATCCTCGGACTCTACATAACACACCACAAAAAATTAACAATGTGAACCTGGTTTCAATGGCCTTAAAATAAGGAATTATTGAAATTTTCAATTCTTTTTATATTTCAGCGTTAAAAATGTGTGTGAGTTTAATTAGGAATGTGTTAACGTTATGAAGCTATTAGATGTGAGGTCTAAGACTTTCTTCCCCCTCCCAGCTAACATGCTGATTGAGACGTTTTTGTACTGTGTTTAATTTGTGTTTATGTTTGCAAGAATTATTTTTATTATCACAGAGCTGTTTTGTAAGATATCTATAATTTTAAATGTTTATAAATTGTTTAATATATTAACATCTTAATTTACTCCAATTTTATATATTAACTATTGCCTTTTAAAAGAAATAGGAAGGTTCATGATATTAGAGCCATTTTTGCACAGTTGTTTACAAAGTTTGCCATCGGCCTAGAAGACATTGGTTGCAAGCTTCCCCCAAAAGCCTCTGTAGTCCCTTCTGTTAAAATTGATTTATAAGGTTTAAACGCGCCCAGCACCCTGCGGGAAAAGCTCGATTATTGTACTCAGCTCCATTTCTAGCTGTGTCATTACCCAAGATAATAAATTAGTTACTGCACTGTAAAGACAATGGTCTCTTCTTTTACTCATTACAAAATAAGGTTTGTGATTCCCTGTTTAACACTAATAAAGTCTCAATTTAAGATGGTGATAAAACCAAATTTTAAACTCAAGGGGATTATTCCTAGACGTTACGTAATTCTTTTAAATTTCAACCGTTGTACAGATCACCTAAATGTTCTTGTTCAGTACCTACTCTTCTGCTGAACTTTAAAAGTTAATTCCCAAAGTTTACAGGAATCTTTGATAATTAACATTTTTATTACTCATTATTTTTAGTATAATGTGCTTTATTTTTAGACTGTAAAATGTATGAAATCTTACTAGTGACTGGACATCTATAAGATAGCATCTCGTCAAAATTTTAAATGAATATGTGAAGGATACTCAAAATATAGTTAACTCTTGTTACTTCTGTATGTGATTGTGTAAGCACAAGACTGTATTTAACATTGGCTTGAAAACTGGTATAGATACGCTTGATTGCAAACTGTAAGTGTGAATTATATTGGACCGTTTAGAAACTCTGTTCCTTATTCAGTACAATTACGAATTTCACTCATTCATACTTTACACATCTAACTGCTTAGCTTAGGCTTAAGTCTGTATTTATGCATTCTTTTTACTTGCTGGTCATCACTGTGTAGTCCGAATTCCTATAGGAGTATCCTGGCTCTAGCATATATATTTCTTAAATCTTTAAAAAGCCTGTCAGTGGGACACGCTCCCTGATTTGTGCTTAAGTTGAAGGTGTGACTTGTCCTGAAGGATATTTAAATATCTAGAGCTCATGCTTGTATTAATGTAACTTGTGTACATCCAAACATTTGTCTGTATGATTATGTCCCTGTGCGGAGGAACTTTGTGCTCCCCCTGTGTCCCACTTTTCCCTTCAAGTTAAGTCTTTTTAGTCCCCACCTCTCATAATAATTCTTACTGTATTTTTTCAAGACATTCTTTCTGGATTTGAAGTACTTACTGAATCTGTGTTTTATAGTTGAAGATATGGAAGTGCTTTTTGATTTGTACTTAGGTGTTTAAGTCATCCATCAGGTAACACATTTTGTATGTCTAAGCCTCATGTACCTATTTGAAATCAGATTTTTAAAAATACATATACAGGTTCATTTGTTACTTTTTATCATTTCTTCAAATATTTCATGTTTACATTAAAAAAAATCTCAGAGAACCAAAAAAGAAATATTTACTTTCTGCCTCGTGTTCATTTCTGTAAAGATTTTTGGGGAGATATTTTATTGCATATCCATTAATAAATTCTACTATGAAAATCACCTCTGGCCATTATGTGTAATGATATAATGTGAGTTAATAATTTTAGGTGTTTTTGGTAAATTTTTGATTGTTTTATTTATTACTGTTGTTATTATTACAAGCTTCTGTGGTTCGTGTCTCAGATATCATCAGGACATACTAAGGAACCCACCTGAATTCTTGCTATTGACAACAACTGCCAATCCAGGGGTTTTGGCTTTGAACGCTTCTGCCAATTTGACAGGTTCTCATGAACATTTATTAACAGGGCGACCCCCTCCCCCCATATTCTGAGTTATTTAGCCTCTATACTTAATCCTCTTTCAGTTTTCTTATTAGGTGAAATTTCCTTAATCCATAACCCTTACTGAATTCTAACCATGTTGGAAAGTGATGTTCAAAATCCAGAATATAAAAAAAAGAAAGAGGGTCTTCCCTGGTGGCGCGGTGGTTGAGAGTCCGCCTGCCGATGCAGGGGACGCGGGTTCGTGCCCCGGTCCGGGAGGATCCCACGTGCCGCGGAGCAGCTGGGCCCGTGAGCCATGGCTGCTGAGCCTGCGCGTCCGGAGCCTGTGCTCTGCAACGGGAAAGGCCACAACAGTGAGAGGCCCATGTACCGCAAAAGAAAAAAAAAAAAAAAAAAAGAAAGCTAGTCCTGGAGCACATTAGTCCATGGAGGGGGACCCCCGACACGTCACCTGTAACTGCCTTTTCCTCTGTTTCGCAGGGACTTTCCTTTCAAGCTGCAGTCTTGATGTGCACATTCAGTAATTTAGTGCCTTTTTCTATGCTTCTTCAAGAATACGAAGCTTATCGCCTGAATGGAGTTTTCGGGTTCGCACCCTTGGGCATTTCCGGGTGGAAAGGTACCCAGAGGGCGGGGAAGCAGCCCCTCCGGGTGGGAGGTGGCCGTTCAGCTTCCCTTGGAGGCTCTGTCTGGGGCACTGCGGGGCAAGGTCACCGCCCGCCGGCCGTATCTCAGAGCTCAGAGAGACACGCCTTCCCAGGGTTCAGGCACCCACGCCGCGCCAGGGTCTCCACACCTGCTCTGTCGACGGTGGCCCCGGAGGGTGGAGCGGACATCCGGGGATGGGGCGGGGGCCGGCTTGCGAGTCAACCAGCGGTCGCGTCCTTTCCGGGACCTCTTCCAACGAATTGTTGTTAATTTCTTCCCTAAAGCGAAGCCCACATCCTTCCACAGGTTTAAAGAGTGGGGGGTTCAGGGGTCAGGGTCGGGGAGCAGGCCGGGGGTCAGTCTGCATCTTCTCCTGGCTGTGGCTCGTGTGGTTGGCGAGGACCCCTGTGACAACTGAGGCTACTGTTTCAGCTAACACGCAGCACGCTTCCCTGGGCCATGGCGGTGAGCCTCAGGGAGAACGGACTCCAGAGGGAGACGAGGGCGAAGCCCGGCCTCTGGAGGGCAGCCGAGCAAGGCCTGGGGGCGTCTCCGCCTGGTTTCCAGAGCGCAGCGCACGCCGCACAGCTGTTGCTTCCTCCAGCGCCGGGGCCCGCCTTGCTTAAGACTGGACGCAGGGTGTGGTGTGGACGGGACGGCGCGCTCTGCGGAGGCGTCCTGCGTCCGAGCTGCCGGCGGGCTGAAGACGCACCTGCGCCTCTGGAGAGGACGCCGTGTACGTACGTCTACGGCCGTAGACGGCCGTCGTTTCGTCTGACGCTCAGGCAACATCCGGTCGTCATTTCCGGTCTTGCCTTCCTTGAACGAGCAGGTTTCTAAACCAGGAAAACGGTTAAGGGCCGGCCTGTGAGAAAGGGGTAAGTTCCAGAAGAGGCAGCGTGGTCCGGGCGAGCGAGGGCAGTGGGTCGGCAGGTTCAGCCGGCGGGCCTGTGACCTCTGTCGACTGCAGAAAAATGCACAACCTAAAAGTGGAGATGTTTTATTTGGTGTCTTTATTGAGGCTGTAAGCCCGGGGTATGGCCTCTCAGATCGCTCCGAGGGGCCGATCCAAAGAGGTCGGGGAGTAGCCAGGATGTATAGGAGTTTTTGTTGGAAAAAAACAAAAAAACAAAAAAGTAGTCGAACATCAGGAGATTGCTGCTAATCACAAAAACAGACACATCTCAGCGTAATGATTTTAGTGCTTTTCTGTGTATGGGAGATGCAAGAGTCTGGGCTCATTGAAGTGATACCTTTGATGTGCACCTTAGCTGTCTAGGGCCAGTGTGCCGCTTTTCTGCATCCTGAATCCCCTCAGGGTGCCCAGTCAGGGCGGCCACAGTGGTGATGGCTTGAGAGTGGCCAACATTCACTGTTTACTGAAATGGCTGGCGATGTATATATTTTCAGTTGGAGTCTAGTTGATTTACAGTGTTCTGTTAATTTCTGCTGTGCAGCAAAGTGATTCGGTTACACATAAATGTCCACTTTTTCAAATATTCTTTTCCAGTTTGGTTTATAGCAGGCTATTGAACATAGTTCCCTGTGCTCTACAGTAGAACCCTGTTGTTGATCCATTCTATATATACTAGTTTGTCTCTGCTAATTCCAAACTCCCAATCCTTCCCTCCCCCACCCCCTCCCCCTTGGCAACCACAAGTCTGTTCTCTATGTGTGTGAATCTGTTTCTGTTTTGTAGATATGTTCATTTGTGTCATATTTTAGATACCACGTGTAAGTATTATGACAAATGTATTTGACTCACTTCACTTAATATGATGGTCTCTAGCTGCACCCATGTTGCTACAAATGGCATTACTTTGTTCTTTTTTATGGCTGAGTAGTATTCCATTGTGTGTGTGTGTGTGTGTGTGTGTGTGTGTGTGTGTGTGTGTGTGTACACACACATCTTTATCCATTCCTCTGTTGATGGACATTTAGGTTGCTTTCATGTCTTGCCTGTTGTGAATGGTTTTGCTGTGAACATAGGGTGCAGGCAATATTCTTTCCCCACACCTCGGTCCCCTCCTCTGCGGAACGGAGGGTGGGAGTCCTGGAGAGCCTTCCCGGACTGTAGTTGAGGTTTACGGTTACCTCACCTAAGTTGGTCCTTCTGGAAGGAGACTGTGGAAAACGCTCCTGGGCAGAAACCCCTATGGAGACAGCGGCTGGCACGGCGGTAGCGCTGCTGCTATGTCCCCGTGCCAGTCGTGCTTCCAGCTCGTCATGGAGTTTCCTGGGCAGGTCCAGGCCCTGTCGTCCAAGGGCAGATTTGGGACGATCTGAGATGACTGGGTTCAGTGTTGATGGAGCAGCAAGGAGGCCTGTGATAGCAAACAGCCTGGAGGAGCGGCTGCAGACACAGTCCCGCCTGCCGAGCGGGAGGCCAGGTGGCCAGGCAGCGGGTGAGACTGTGGACGGAGATCCAGCTGAGGGTCTCAGTGTCCAGTGTACCCGGCGGGGGGGGGGGGGCGGACAGACGGCAAAGGCTGCCTGAAGTGCAGAGCACAGGTAACGGGTAGACCAGATGGGGGACCGTGACACCCCGCAGCAAAGATACGAGTGATGGGGTGTGGCCAGGGAGGCAGGCGGGAGGCCGAGGACAATGGCCGCGTGTGGACACAGCTCTCCACCTGCTTCCCATGTGCTCAGAGGGGATCTGCTCCCCCTGGGCTCAAAGCCCCCCAGAAGTCCCCGTCTGCAAGCTGGGGTGGCCTTGGGTCGTAGGGCTGGGTCTTGCAGGACCAAGACTTGGTCCACGTAGCTCCCGGCACCCGTGTCTTTCTGTGCTTCCCCAGACGTGGAACTCTGAGCCCCTGGCTTGTGCTGGAGGCCTGGGTACAGTGAGGCGGGGGGTGGGGGGGGAGGGGAGGGTCTCAATTTGCTTAAAGGGCAGAGGCCGAAGGCCTGGGGTGATAGGAGTGTATTGCCTGCCACACCTTGATCTTTTTAAAAGTGCCATTTATTTATTTATTTATTCGGTTGCACCGGGTCTTAGGTTGCAGCACGTGGGGTCCTCAGCTGCAGTGCGCATGTGGGATCTAGTTCCCCGACCAGGGATCGACCCTGTGCCCCCTGCACTGCGAGCGCAGGGTCTTACCCATGGCGCCACCGGGGAAGCCCCTTAAGTGCTTTCTGAGGTATGATTTACCATGAATTCATCCAACATAACTGCATAATTCTATGATTTTTAGTGAATCTGTAGACTTGTGTGACCATCACCGTCTTCCAGCTTCGGAACATTTCCATCAAAAATGTCCGCTTGTTGCCAATCCTTGCCTCCCACTCCCAGCACGAGGGGCCTCTGGTCATGCTTCCTCTTTATAAATTTGTCTTTTCTGGACATTTTATGTATTGAATACTTGGAATCATACAGTACGTAGTCTTTGATATCTGCGTCCTTTCACTTAGCATAATGTAACGGAGGGCCATGCATTTTGTAGCTTGAATCAGTAGTGTGTTCCTTTTTATTGCTTTTTATGGTGGACCACGCTTGGTTTATCCATTCCCCAGTTCACAGACATTTGAATTATTTCCAGTTTTAGCGTTTTAGCTATTACGAGTAATGCTGCTGTGAACCTTTGTGTGCAGATATCTGTGGACATCTGTTTTCATTTCTCTCGGGTAGGTTCCTAGGTGTGGTATTGCTGGGTCATATGGAAGTTTATATGAAGCTGCCAGACTGTTTTCCCAGTGCTGTGCCATTTAACATGCGCCCCAGTGATGGGTAAGGATTCCAGATTCTCCGCGTCCTGACATTGGGTCTCGACTATCTTTTTTGTCATAGCAGTGCTTGTGGGTGTGGAGTGCTGTCTCACTGTGGTTTTAATGTGTATTTCTCCACCGTTTAATGACGCTGCACATCCTTTCATGTGTTCGTTAACCACTCATATATCTTTTTTAGTGAAAGATCCGTTGTATCTTTTGTACACTTTAAAAATTGGGCTGTCTTATTTTTGAGTTGTAAGAGTTCTTTGTGTATTCTGGGTAAAATGATTGTTTTACACAATCTTGTGACATAAAGAAGTTAAGAGGAAGCTGTCTTTGCAGCGCCTTTTATGTTAACACACATATTTACATTTCTGGTGCCTTTCATTTCTCCCTGCAGATTCAAATCACTGTCTGGAATCATTTTATTTCCGCTAAAAGGACTTCCTTTAGTATTTCTGTAAGACAGTTTGCTAGTAACAGATTCTCTCAGTCTTCCTTTATCTGGGAATGCCTTAATTTCACCTTCAGTTTTGAAGGGCTCATTCTCTGGACGTTGACCTGTTGGTTCACAGTTCTCTCCTGATTTCAGTTCTTTGAATATGTCATCCCGTTGCTTTCTGTCCCCCGTTGTTTCACTGAGCTGTTATCGTTTGGGTTTTAATGGCACTGATGCTCGCCTGTATCAGATGTCGTTTTTCTCTTGCTGCTTTCAGGGTTTTCTTGTTGTCTTTCAGGAGTTTGATTATGACGGGTCCAGGTATGGATCTCTGAATATTCTGGGGAGCTTTATGCCCAGTATTTTTTCAAGTATTTTCTCCAGCTCCTTCTCTTCTTTTCTCCTGGCACTCCCCTTACATGTATATTGGTGTTCTTGACGCTCTCCTCCACGTCTCTGAGGGTCACTTCATTTGTCTTCAACACAGTAAGTCCCCTACATGTGAATGAGCTCCGTTCCGAGAGCGTGTTCGTAAGTCCAATTTATTCGTCAAGTCCAACAAAGTCAGCCAAGGTACCCAACTAACACAGTCGGCTACATAGTACTGCACTGTAATAGGCTTATAATACTTTTCACACAAATAATACATTAAAAAACAAACAAACACAAAAAATAAAAACATTTTTGATCTTACATCACAGTCCCTTGAAAAGTACAGTAGTACCATACAACAGCTGGCACACAGGGGCTGGCATTGCGTGAACAGGCAGGAAGAGTTACTGACTGGAGGAGGGAGAGGAGGTGGGAGATGGCAGAGCTGAAGGACCGTCAGCCATAGCAGACGGAGGGCGACCTGCAATTGCACTCACGCTGGACGTTGATGGCTCGCACATACGCATCTTTGAAAGTTCGCAGCTTGAAGGTTCATATGTAGGGGACTTACTATATTTTTTCTTTCTGTTCTTCATATTGGGTAATTTCTACTGCTGTAACTTCAGGTTCACTGATTCTTTCTTCTACCATCTTGAATCTACTATGGAACCCTTGTAGTATATTTTTCTTCATCTCAGTTATCATACTTTTCAACTCTATAATTTTTTCAAATGGGTCTTTTTTAGAAATGTAGTTTCTGTCCATTTGAGACTCTCTATTTGTTGACTCATTACTGTCATACTTTTAATTCTTTAAGCATAGTTTCCTTTAGTTCTTTGATCAGATTTATAATGGTTGCTATGAAATCTTTGCTACACTGAAAATCTGGGGGCACTGAGAGACATTGTCTGTTGATTGCTTTTTTCCTGAGTATGAATCCCATTTTAATGTTTCTTTGCATATCATCATTTTTTGTCTCAAACTGGACCTTGTAGATAATATATTGTCTCTGCATTATTTACCTGTTAACTGTATCCTGATCTCCCACTTAAGGCCTGTTGCTGCTGCATCTCAGTTTGTTTATTTCCTTGTTTCTTTGCTTAGTAACTTGCCTAGGCTGAATCTGTGAGGTCTCACTCTATGGTGTGTGGCTATCAGTTTTTTTCCCTGAATTCTTGTCCTTATTTTAAGCCTACTTTCCTGAGGGTTGTCCCTTTGTCTGCATAGGTTAGTGGTCATCCAGTAATTGACCACCTTGATCCAGGAGGGCTTCATCTTCTGCCGATGGATCTGTAGGAGAGCAGGCAGTGTGTTCACGGTTCAGGCTGCTCTCAAGTCGGCCTCAGCTTTTGTTTTTTTCTGGGCCCTCTGAGGTCGGTACCAGGGCCTGCTGTTCTCTATCTGTGCCACCCCTGTCCCTCCTCTGCCCTCCTCCTGCTCTACCCCCCAGAGGCTGACCCCTGGGACCACATCATCCAGCCTCTGACTCCCTGATTTCTGACTAGTTTGTCCAGTGCGAAGCACTAGTAGGAGGAAAAGGTTAGGGTATTTCTTCACTGCTCCCACCTTTCTTCAGAACCACATCTCTCTTGGTTGTCTTAGCCCACTCAAGCTGCAATAACAAAATATCACAGACAGGGTAGCTTACAAACGAAAATTTATTTCTCAGTTTTGGGGGCTAGAGGTCTACCATCAGGGTGCCTGCAAGGTTGGGTGAGGCCCTCTTCCAGGTCACAGACTTCTCGCCGTGTCTTTTGGAAGCTCTTTGGGGTCTTGTACAAGGGCACTAATCTCACCCCTGAGGGCTCCACCCTCATGACCTATCTCCACCCTCATGACCCTAAGCACCTCCCAAACCCCTCTACCATCACTTGGGGCACTAGGATGTCGACATATACATTTTGAGGGGACACAAACATTCAGACCTTAGCAGCAGCTTTGTTGTTTTGTTACAGAACCACACTTGTGTCCACTCGCCACGTGCAGTTAAGCCAGTCTACTGACACCAGGTTGTGGTGAAGGAAAATGTGGTGTTTATTGCAGGCATCAAGCAAGGAGAATGGGCAGTTCCTATTCAAAGGACCCAAACCCTCTGAGTTTGGCTTTGGCTGTTAGGGAAGTGTTTTTAAAGACAGCGTGAGGGAGAGGGTCACAGGGTACGTGATCAGCTCATGCACATACCTCTGATTGGTTGGTGGGGGGGTAATCGGGAGTCAACATCCTCCGCCTTCTGGTTCCAACCTTTCTGAGGTCTGCGTGCTTGTGGGCAGCATGCTCTTATCCTGGTAGGGGTTTCAGTGTTTGTAAAATAGCTCAAGGATGCGGCTCGGCATATTATCGATAGCCCGTGAGGAGGAACTAAAGGCCCTTGATTTTGTTTGATGGCTAAACGGTTTTCGTTTTGTCTTGCCTGATTGCTTTTGTTTGTTTCTGCACTTCCTCATTCTCTGATTAAATTTGCTCTTGGGAACTGGGGGAAGGCCTGGGAGGCTAAAGCTTGGCTACAAACAAGAGGTGGGGGACATGTGGGAGGGTTCCTGCTCAGTTACAGTTTCCTGATTATGCTTCTCACCATGAAGGGATGCAGCTTTCCTGGCCTCTGAGAATTCTTTTTATCCTCTTACAGGTCTTTGGGCTCCTTAGCATCCGTCGTACATGTATCTCCCCCAACCTTTCTCTGAAAGTAGCCCTTTCAGTAAACGCTCTTCATTTAAACCATCTGTCATAAATCTGTTTCTTGGAGGGACCCTGGCTAGAAGAGAGAGGAGGCAAGGATGGCAGCCAGGTGTTCGGTCCAGGCCAGCAGGTGGATGGGGAGGCCGTTGGCTACGAGGAGGAGAGCTCGGAGGCCAGTGTGTTTGGAAGCGGATAATCAAGGGTGATGCTTGTTTGGGGCGCCTGTTAGACACGGAAGTCAAGGAGTTAAGTTGGCAGCTGAATATGGGAGACCAGAGCTCAAGAGATGAGGGGCTGGTGATCTAAAACTCGGAAGGCATCCGAGTATTGATGGTACTTAAACTGTGGGCATGAGATCATCTAGGGAGAGGGTGTGGAGAAGTGGTCCAAGGATGAAAACTAGGGTGTTTCCAAGTGAGAGGATTGGACACGGAGGAGAATTCAGCCCTGGAGACTGAGATGGGATGACAGTGAGAGAATAAAGAGCATGACGACCCAGAATCCTGGGAGGAACGTGCTTCAAGAAGGAGGGAGTTAATGCTGCTGGGAAGGCATGGGGGGCGGAGACCCCTGAGCTTAGGAGCATGGACATGGCTGGTGAAGGGCTTCAGGGAAGTGGAGCTTCGTTATGTAGAGAGCAGGGAAATTGGGGGAGAGCTGGGGGGGAATGTAGATCCGTGGAGTTTTGTTTTGTTCTGTGTTGAATGGGAAATGAATGTAGAGAGAAGAAGTGATATGCAAGAGAGAGAGGGGTTAATTGTAGAAACCAAGACCTTGACCTTCAGGGTGTGGGACCCAGGGCAGAAGCAGAGAGTGGCAGGGGCAGCGCCTAGGCTGGACAGGAGAGTAGAGCCCTTGTGCAGGCATCAATGCTCATGGTGTGTGTGGGGGGGTGATGTTTGGAAGAACAGGTTCCTACGTCAGGCACTGCTCTCCCCAGGGCTCTTTGCCCAGACTGACTTCACCTCTTATTTCCCGGAATCAATTGAGGCCATCAGGTGTGAATCCTCCCCTTTTCCTCCCAAAGATCTAGCCCACCTCCCATTCTCCTGTCCTCCCTAGACAAGCTCCAGCAAAGGTGAGTCCATCCCCGGGGTCAGCACTGCAGAGCATGGCAGATCGTGTAAACAAGTGACGGGGCCTCCCTGGCGGTCCAGTGGTTAAGACTCTGTGCTTCCACTGCAAGAGACGTGGGTTTGATCCATTGTCGGGGAACTAAGATCCCACATGCTGCACAGCGAGGCATGCATGCATGCGTACATACATACATAAACAAACAAGGGACAGCACCACGGACAGGTCACATAGAGCCATGTGATTTTTACATTATGTGCAAGAACCAGCCTCACCTCCAAGGAGAGGCTTTCTCTGCTTTCTTTTTTTATATATAAATTTATTCATTTATTTATTTTTGGCTGCGTTGGGTCTTCGTTGCTGCGTGCGGGCTTTCTCTAGTTGCGGCGAGCAGGGGCTACTCTTCATTGCGGTGCACGGGCTTCTCATTGAGATGGCTTCTCTTGTTGCGGAGCACGGGCTCTAGGCGCGCGGGCTTCAGTAGTTGTGGCTCAGGGGCTTAGCTGCTCTGCGGCATGTGGGATCTTCCCAGACCAGGGATCGAACCCGTGTCCCCTGCATTGGCAGGCGGATTCTTAACCACTGCGCCACAAGGGAAGTCCCTTTCTCTGCTTTCTTGAACACGCTGCCTTCTCAGATTGGGTATCATTTCTCCACATTTGACGGCAGCGCGTTTCAGGAACGAAGGAACCCCATCTGTACAACAGGATGATGGCTGGTGGTGGGTTAGTCAAAAGAAAATGCTGCTAAAAAAGAATAATTAAAAATAATACACTCAGACTATGAATAATTAAAAAGATGTGAGTGTACACACACTTTCCAAGCTTTTAAGGAATGGCGAACCTTTTCTTTGATTATGGGTCTGCTTATAGATTCCTTGGTCTTTTCTGCTTCCCTGAGTCTCTAATCTGTTACCTCCCGTTTTCAGTTTCCTTCACGTGGGACGTGAGCCTAAACGTGTTGGGAAAAAGCTGGGCACAGCAGCTTAGATTTTAACTTACTGTTTTCACTTATCTTTCCTTTTGTCGCACACACCTTGTTGGGAGCCTGACACTTTGCAAATCTGAGACTGGGTTAGTCCAGGAGGAAGTGCCCAGACCAAGTCAGAATGCGTTTGCCACTGCCTGGCTGGTGATCATGGGTACGTTCCAACCTCATGGTCCGGCTTGTCATCTGAAAAGGTGGGAATTAGAAAAGGTGATGTCCAAAAAAAACAAGTGTCCAAGTCCCCCCCAGCTCAGTTATTGGGATTAATAACACAGCACGTAATCTCAGGAAGGTCCCTTGAGATGCTCTAAATAGCTAGTAGTCTAAGAATATATATTATTCACATAGCTAGAACTAGTATATCGTTTAGGCGATGCTCTTGGCTGCAGTACTAGAAAACCCAGTTGAAATGGCTGTAAACAACAAGGAAAGTTTAGTATTCCACATATTAAGAAATTTGGATTCAGGACGGTTCCTGATCTAGTTAATTTTCTGAGTCTGTACCATCAAGGACCTTTCCATCTCTCAAGCTAGTTCTCCTCGTGGTTGCAAAATGGCTGCCAGAGATCCACGCATAGATGGACGCAAAATATCTACAGAACAGAAAAGAATACAGTGTTATTTTTCCTGTGTTGTTTAAAAATAAATGTTCCAGTCTCCCCAGTTCTGCCCCCAGCCCACTTGCCCCAGTATCTCAATAGCTGAATTGGAATGGAAGGCAGGCCCATTCCTAAGCCCGTTATGGGACAGGAGAAATGAAGTGGCCAGGATCGGCTTTGATCAAGCAAAATTGAGCCTTGGGGGCTGGCTCCCAGCTCCTGATACAAAATTGTGATCTGACAAGAGTGAGCTGGCATGGGAACAGGTAAAAGGTCTGCCAGCATTAAGCATAATCAGTGGTCAGAAACAATAGAAATGAAAACATATAAAGGAAACAGAGTGTTTAAATAGATGGTTCTTAGCTCCTCAGGGGCCACAGACAAGTCTGAGAACCTACTGAAAGCTATGGCCCTTCTCCTTAGGGAAAAAACGCTCAGATATACTTACTTAATAGGACTGCCTTGAGTACAGGCACCGGCCAATTAGAATGTTCCAGCTTAGTGCTGACCAATCAGAATGAGTGCCAACCTGTTACTGACCAATCAGAACAGACTGTGCTCAGGTACCAGTCAATGAAAATGGATGTCATACCCAAAGGATGACTAGGGCCCTCCACAGTGCATCCTCCTTGATGTTCTGTTTTGTCAGTGTGTACATTTTCAAAATAATTTGCCCCCAACATTTGAAATGGTAGCTTTTCACATCAAGAGCCAGATTTCTGCTCCTCTTTACACACTTGAAGATGTGGCCGTGCTGGAGCCACCATGGGAGCTGAGAAATGGTTGCCCCAGAGGAGGTTGGTACTTTACAGTTTGCCACACTCTCCACCCCTCTCTATTGCCTGTCGCCTCTCCCACTTCACTCGGGTACATGTCGTGCCAGCCCTTGTAGTACTGGATTTTGCAAATGCTGGAGCTGGCCATGGCCATCTAGTGGGGGAGGGTGTTAATGGGGTGACTGGGTTCATGTGGTTATTACTCTTCGCTCCCCAGTGTGCCAGCATTTGGTAGGGACCAGTTTTTTTGTGTGTGTGTGTGTTTTGCGGTACGCGCGCCTCTCACTGTTGTGGCCTCTCCCGTTGCGGAGCACAGGCTCCGGACACGCAGGCCCAGCGGCCATGGCTCACGGGCCCAGCCGCTCCGCGGCATGTGGGATCTTCCCGGACCGGGGCACGAACCCACGTCCCCTGCATCGGCAGGCAGACTCTCAACCACTGCGCCACCAGGGAAGCCCTGGTAGGGACCAGTTTACCAGTTCCCAAGGGAAGTGCCCTTGACCACAGCCCCGATAATCCGGGCACCCTAATCCCAGACATGTAATAACCCCCAGTGAGGTCATTCTTCCCACAAGGAAGAGGATCTTTTTACCCTATGGAACTAGAAAGGTGATTGAGTGTGAAGGTCTCAGACTCTGGAGCCAGATTTTCTGGGTTTGAATCCAGACTCTGCCACTAACTTGCTGTGTGATCTTGGGCGAGTTGCTTAGCCCCTCTGTGCCTTGGCTTTCTCATCTGTTAAATGGAGTTGATAGAAGGATTAAGTGAATGGCAAATGTACAGTGCTTAGATTTACACCTGACACACAGTGTACGTGTTAATTATTATCATGTGACCTTGATTTTTTGAACATTCTGCATCCGGACTAGGCTTTTGGCTTTACCTTTGTATGTAACCAAAAGGCTCATGAAAAGACTGGAAACAAAAGTCTTCCCTCCGACGATGCATTCCTAAAGGGGATTCTTCATGACTAGAAAAATAAATTACTGTGGATCCTTTGTGGCTGCTTCTGGGCGGCTGTGCAGAGTTTTGGG
Organism: Monodon monoceros; assembly: GCF_005190385.1. NCBI lineage: Eukaryota > Metazoa > Chordata > Mammalia > Artiodactyla > Monodontidae > Monodon > Monodon monoceros. The sequence goes on along the minus strand of NW_021703765.1, from coordinate 85,454,622 downwards.
CACCATCCCAACTGGAGGAGGAGATTTTTGTGGTTTGTTTCATTTGTCGGTAAGACACAGGGTTTGTTTGCTTTGCCCTGACTGTGGCATCAGAGCCATTCAGCGGGAGGCGGAATTTTCCATGTCTCTGCTCAGAGGAGTTGTCACAGGAATGTGGACGATGCACCCACTGGACTGGGACCCCCCCCCCCTGCCGCCAGGAGTGTGCCCAGAGCTGGTGGCTGATGCCGAGACAGCCCGGAGGACGAGGAGCTGGCAGCTCAAGACGGGCAGCAGGACGGAGACTCTTCACATGGAAGGATCTGGGCATCTTCCCACCCTACCCGGGCTTTGATGGAGTTTTAGGAGTTGCTTTTCTAGAGAGAAGATTCCGGGACATTGTGATTCTGAGCTGCAGTTGGTGTCTGGACACTTGTTCACTGCAAGAAGGGAGAGTGGGCGGCAAGTGGGCTCCAGGTGGAGGGGGTGGGGGAATCTAGCTTCCGGAGCGGGCAGGGCTCCTGCTGTTCCAGGCAGAGAAGGAAGGTAGGAAACCTCCGCTCCCCCGACTTGCTCCTGGTTCCTGCTCAGGAGTTTCCTGTGTGTTTGCATCTGAGCCTCTAACACAAGAACTGCCAACTCAGAGCCTTCATCAGATCCCTCACCCTCCACCTAGTATGGTTGCCTTCATTATGCCTCTTAGGTTGTATTCTCTTGACCTGGGAAACACAGAGCAATATTCTGCCCTCCCACAAGAAATGTGCACGCTCCCCTCCTCTTTTATTTCACAAAACATGAAGCTGTTTTGCTCAACAAATACTTGTAGAACACCTGCATGCCAGGCAATATTTTACGTGCTGGGGATACAGCGGTGAATCGTCCGGGCAAAATCTAGAGGAAGAGGACAGGCAATAAACAAAATGATTAGGTAAAATCTACGCCAGGTGTGAGAAAAGTTTTGGAGAAAAATAAATCTCAGAGGAAGAGGAGTGCTGGGGTGTGGGAGGGCCAGAGAAGGTCTGACAAAAAGGTGGTCTTGAGCTTCCCTGGTGGCGCAGTGGTTGAGAGTCTGCCTGCCGATGCAGGGGACGTGGGTTCGTGCCCCGGTCCGGGAAGATCCCACATGCCGTGGAGCGGCTGGGCCCGTGAGCCATGGCCGCTGGGCCTGCGTGTCCGGAGCCTGTGCTCCGCAACGGGAGAGGCCACAACAGTGAGAGGCGCGCGTACCGCAAAAAAAAAAAAAGGGGGTCTCTGAGTGATGACACAGAACAGGTCAGAGTGTGGTCCGTTTGGATTTCTGGGCCAAGAGTTTCCAGGCTGTGGAAGCAGCATGTGCAAAGGTCCTGAGGTGGGTGCATGCCTGGAGTGTTGAAGGCTGGCGGCAGGAGGTGGCAGGAGGTGAGACGAGAGATGATAGTGTGTGCGTGTGTGCCTGTGTGTGTGCGTGCATGTACGTGTGTGCGTGTGTGTGTGCATGTGTGTTGGGGGTTGGGGGGTGGGGAACCAGATCACTCAGAACCTTGTGGCCACTGTAAGAACTTGACTTTCACTATGACAAAAATGGGAGCCACGGAAGAACGCGTACAGAAATTGATTTGTCTTAGAGGCATCACCTTGACTCTTGTGTGAGACATATCTAAAGCAGGACAAGGATGGATAGAGGAGGACCAGTTAGGTTAGTGAAGTGTCTTTTATTGAATAGAGTAGGGATGTCTTTTATTTATTTGCTTATTTAAAATTGTTTATTTTTATTATTTTTATTGAAGTATCGTTGATTTACAGTGTTGTGTTAATTTCTACTGTATAGCAAAGTGGTTCTGTTTTATACACACACACACACACACACACACTCACACACACTCTCTCTCTCTCTCTCTCTCTCTTTTTTAAATATTCTTTTCCATTATGGTTTCTCACAGGATATTGAATAGAGTTCCCTGTGCTATACAGTAGGGCCTTGTTGTTTATCCATTCTATATATAATAGTTTGTATTTGCTAATCCCAAACTCCCAATTCATCCCTGCCCCCCAGCTCCCCCTTGGCAACCACAAGTCTGTTCTCTGTGAGTCTGTTTCTGTTTCGTAGATAAATTGACTTGTGTCATACTTTAGATTCCACATAAAAGTGCTATCATATGGTATTTGTCTCTGTCTGACTGACTTCACTCAGCATGACAATCTCTAGGTCCATCCATGTTGCTGCAAATGTCATTATTTCGTTTTGTATTCCATTGTATATATGTACCACACCTTCTTTATCCATTCATCTGTCGATGGACATTCAGGTCGCTTCCATGTCTTGGCTATTGTGAATAGAGCTGCAGTGAACATAGGGGTGCATGTATCGTTTTGAATTAGAGTTTTGTCTGCGTATATGCCCAGGAGTGGGATTGCTGGATCATATGGTAGCTCTTTTTTTAGTTTCTTGAGGAACCTCCATACTGTTCTCCATAGTAGCTGCACCAACTTACATTCCCACCAACAGTGCAGGAGGGTTCCCTTCTCTCCACACCCTCTCCAGCATTTGTCATTTGTAGACTTTTTGATGATGGCCATTCTGACCGGTGTGAGGTGGTACCTCGTTGTAGTTTCGATCTGCATTTCTCTGATAATTAGAGAAGTTGAGCATCATTTTCATGTGTCTGTTGGCCATGTGTATGTCTTCTTGAGAGAAATGCCTGTTAGTAGGGATTCTTTTAGATGCATGTGTTGTTTTATAGGAAAGCCATGTCTGATATGAACTGTTTGGAGATCCCTGGATAAATAAAGAGCTTGCTAAGGGACCCAGGAGACCCAGAGCAGCTCTAAGGCTTTTGGTTCAAGGGCGATGGCTGAGAGGTTTCTCTCCCCAGTCGGGAAGCTGGTGCCCACGGTGGATGGCCTCCTGTGACCCCAGCTGCTGTGTTTGAAGCACAGTGACTCACGCTTCTGCACACCCACTTGACGCCCGTCAGAACCCCTTCCTTCAGCAGTTAGATTGGAAAGCAGAGTCGTGAGCGGGGTATTCTGGGCAACATCTCAGCGGAGAAAACACCAAGCATGCAAACAGCCCCTGCCCCGGGGAGAGGTCTCCTGCAGAATCCGACTTCGCTGCGGAGCTTCCCTGTCTGGCTCCGGGGACAGCGATGGTGAGGAATCGGGATGATCTGTCCAGCTGTCGGCACCTCCGGGGCTGTTCAGACCAGGTGCTCTCTGTGAACAGACACAACCCACCACGACGTGAGTGCTTCCAGACATCCCTGACCACCCACCAGCCCTCCCACGGGGAGAGCCTGACTCAGCCAGCTTCCTCTGCCTGCCATGAGCACCTGCCTCCCTCGCGGCTCCCATTGTTCACGAGCAGGACAGAGTCAGGGCAGTGGGTGGCGAGAAGGGAAAAGACAAGAGAGGATGAGAGGGGAGGGGCTTGTGTGCTGACCCGGGTCTAGCAGTCTCTGTCACGGGGTGGGGGGTTGGGAAAACGAGGGTGAAACCGGTGAAGTGGAGAGAAATCAAACAGAAAAAGACCCAGAGGCCGCAGTAGTTGAACAAGAGGGGAAGCCAAGAAAGAGGAACTGAAAATTCCCGGAAGCTGGGTGCTAGGAAGGGTATTTTTCTGGGGGAAGTGGGCTAATGTGGGGGAATCAGTGAGAGGTTTCCAAGTGTGGAGAACTGGAGACAAAGGAAATAAGATGCTCAGAGGAATGGCTCCAATGTTTCCAAATCCAGAACTCTTCCCAGAATAAAGAGTAGATTTAACAAGATGGCTATGGATTATGAATTAGATGCCTGAAATCTTTTCTAGAAGTACAGAGATTGGAATTGCCCTTTATTCTGCCTGGTTCACGAAGCGCATCTCCTTATATGCAGCCTGGTCCACCAGGGCCCTGGGGCCCACATGGGTTACACTAGAAGCTCTTCATTCTCTGGACTCCCAGAACAGTTCATGTGTTTCTTTCTAAGACTTATCACACCTGACTTTATATTTGGATTCTGAAGGAAAGAATGATCTGAATTAGAATAAACGCGAACCCCTCGTGACATGCAGTGTTCCTGGGCTGTATGTCCCCAGCCTCCTCAATGGAGCACATCCTACTCATCTCTTTACCCCTTGTGATACCTGGGAGGTCCCCAAAAGGAGTTCTGAACCTCTAGGCAGAGCCACATAATAATAATCCATCTCCCAGCTACAGAGAGGATTGATAATCTGTGACCTTTGATCTTTCTTCTTTTTTCTTTTTTTAATTTTTTGGCTGCGCCACGCGGCATGTGGGATCTAGTTCCCTGACCAGGGATCGAACCTGAGTCCCCTGTAGTAGAAATGCAGAGTCTTAACCTCTGGACCGCCGGGGAAGTCCTAGGTATCAATTTTAACTCCTGAAAAGTAGAGAAAAGGAAGGGGATCCTGACCCCCAGGGAAGAGCTGGCTTTGGCAACCAAGCATCTTAAAGAACTGTGGTAAAATACACATAACATAAAGTTTCCCGTCTTAAGCCTTTTAAGCGTATAGCTCAGGGACCTGAAGTACATTCGCACTGTTGTGCAACCATCACCCCCATCCGTCTCCAGGACTCTTTCCATCTTCCCAAACTGAGGCTCTGTCCCCATTAAACACTCACTCCGCATTCCTCGTTCCCGTATCTCCGGGGGTGCGCACCCCAGCTCGGTGGTCTTGCAGCCCGCGCGGCACGGAGATGCTCATCTGGTAGGAAGAAGGCAGTTTCGTGCTCCCCCCGCCTCCCCCCATTCACACTCCAGACACATCAGCACCATGAAAAACTCACACTTAAGGTTCTGGCAGATTAATCAGGACGAAACTGTAGACTCTGCTGTTTTACATGACGGCCCAACATTTTTTAAAGTTCAGATATTTATCTCGCTTTAACTTCTTATTTGCCTGTGATACTGAAAAAAATTCCAGTAGTAGGAATTGAGCGTTCTGTGAATTCCTCCCATGGAATTCCTTTCGTATCAAAGCTATCGAGCAAAACCAAAGTTGTTGAAAAATCACGGAGATGACCCTCCGGGGTGAGTCACACCTATCCTTGCAGGACGAGAAGCATCACATTATTCCATCAAAGAGGCCCAGGTCTGGAGCTTGCCTAGGGGTGGTTGGTCTATAAACGGATTAAGGGAAAATCACATCTTCTTTCCACACGTGACCCCCAGACAGTCCGGCGTGAGAAACCCAAGGGTCCGAGGAGGTGAAGGCTTCGTGCTTCGTTGCAGCTGAAGTTACACTGATGCCCGGGAAGGGCTGGGTTGTTCTTTATTAGTGGGGCTCATTGGAATCATTTGGGGCAGCTTTTCAAATACAGATGCTGTACCTGACCCGGAGGATTCCTACTCAGAAGGTTGGGGTGGAGCGTGTGTATTTTGGAAGGATGGCCCAGGGGATTCTCTTGTGCAGGTCAGGGTCACAGACCTTTCAGGAAGGCTGTCTCACCTGCCAGGGTTGCTGCTGGACGCCGGGGCTGGCCCCGTAAAGGCGTTTTGAGCCATCACAGAAATGCGATGGGAAAGCAACAAAGGCCGCTTCCCAGATCCCTGCCAAGGAAAGTGGATCTCGTTAGCCGAGGGCTCGACCTTGCCGGGTGGGATGTGCTGGGAGTGGGGATGAGCTTGCATCCTTCCCTTAAATACAGAACAAATGTTTAAAGACGCTTTGTCAGAAGAGGTGCCAGTGGTCAGCATGCCCAGGGTCTGTGTCCCTCAGGCCCCTCCCATGCTGCATCCATCCCCTGGTCCAGAGGAGGGCTGTCCTGTGAGTGAGGCTGAGGCTTCTCTGGGGCCCTTTCCTGGTCCTGGGAGGACCTGAAAGTGATTCGTGTGTTTCACCTGCGTGTTCTTGGTTTCTTACAGGGCACGCTGCATGTCGGCCACGACGGGGACGGCAGATGGCCCCAGGCTTGGGTTCCGTTCCCATCGCTGTCTTGGGGAAGAGCCTGGGAGATGGGTAAGTGAGGGGAGGTCCCTAGTGGCTGGCCACAGCTAGCCCCACATTTTGGTGGCTCAGAGCAGTGGTCCCCACCTGCGGTCTAGGAGGGGGTGGAGGGGAATTGTCAGGGACCCTTTTCAGAATATTTAAAAACCTATCAGAAATGATACATTTCCCTAAGATAAACAGAACTGATTCATTTACTTATTCTTTTAATCTAAGAATCTGTATTTAACAGGGCACAAGATTTTCATAGATATAATTGTCTTCTTTCATCTAAATTCTCATCATTGTTCATTTCTAAAAATTTAGTATCTTTAATTCTGACGTTATAACAAGGGTTTTTTTTTAATATGCAAGGAGAGAAGTTTGGTGGCTTGTTTAAAGAAAACTGAGCTCTTACAAGGGATGTAAAAGGACTTTTAAATAAATGAGGATAAACATCATAATTCTGGGTAGAAAGACTCCATATTTTAAGAGGAAAATGTTTCCTCTAATATCTTTGAAAATGTCAACCACTGATTCTCAAATTCATCTAGGAAGAATAAAGAGGACATTTCTGATAAAAAAGAATAATAAGGAAGGACTTCCCATAAATAATGTTGAACTGTGTGCGACAGAGTCATAAAACGGGTGCAGTACTGGTGGCAGAATCCACGAGACCAGCGGCAGAGAATAGGCAGCTGCCAGGAAATCAATTTGAATGGAACTTTCCAGCAAAGAGGGTTAGCAGAGCTTGATGACCTGTTCCTCTCCTGTCCCGTGCCAGCCCGAGTCCTGCAGTGTGGACCTTCCTCAGGCCGCCCCATTCAGGAATCAGAGCTAATGATAACAGTACCGTCCTCGCAGAGTGGGGACTGAATTTGCGAGTATGAAACATCCTGAAGGGTGCAAACAGTAGGCGCCCAATAAGTGTTCTGTCTTCAACTCTACTTTGAGTTCTTCTCTGTCTTGCACAGCCTTTTTTTTTAATCTTTATTTTTATTGAGATGAAACTCATGAAACATAAATTCAACATTTTAGTAATTTTATTAGCCATTTAAAGCCTGTAATTCAGTGGCATTTAGTAATTTACAACACCTCTGTCTAATTCCAACACAGCACCCTCACCCCAAAAGGAAACCCACTGGTGGTCACCTCCCCACCCAGCCCCTGGCAACTACGAATCTACCTTCTGTCTCTGTGGGTTTGCCTCTTCTGGATGTTTCAAATCATACGTGTGTCTTTCTGTGTGTGGCTTCTTTCCCTAAACATAATGTTCTCAAGGTCCATGCATGTGGTAGCATGTGTCCGTGACTCGTCCCTTTTTGTGGCTGAATAATTTTACATTGTATGGATAGACCGGCAGTGAGTTTTTTTTAAAACCTCCTGGCCAGAGGATATCTGGCCAGAATTGAAAACACTTTTTAAGGAGTTTATCGCACTGTCTCTTGCTTTGTGTAGCAGACTCTGAAGAGATAAGTTTCACAGCCTTGGGCCCTGAACTTCACATCCTTTGGGCCAGTGGGCAGCTGTCCATCAATCCGTTGGGTCAACCACACGGGAACTGCCTGCTCTTAAAATAGCATCGTGACTGTGCATTGGTCAGTTTGGTGGTCTGACCTCGGCCTTCCTCACAGACCTCATTTCCCACCGTCATCCCCTCTGGTCACTCTCCATCAGCCTTACTCAGGACTCCCCTGTGTTCCTCCGACCTCAGGGCCTTTGCACCTGCCGTTCTCTGTGCCTACAATGCTCTTCCCTTCTGTCTTTGCATGGTCGCTTCTTTCTCATCACGTGGGCCTCACTTAAACGTTACCGCCTCAGGGCAGCCTTCCCCACCACCCCGTCTAAAACAGCCACTGCCCCCAACGCTTCCACCCAGTTTGTCATCACGGCGCTCGTCTCTGTGGGAAGTCGTTTTATTCGTTCACGAGTTTCTTGTCTTCCCTTTCCCTCTGGAATGTAACCTCCACCAGGGTGGGCGCTGTTTCTGTTTCGTTCACGGTACTTCTTAACAGGGCTGGTGCTCACTGGAATATCTGTGATGGACGGACAGACAGAAGGAATGAAATAGCACTGAAATTTCTCTCCTGCATTTTCTAGTTTTTGTGTCTGTTTCCTCCTACATCTGCTCGAATAGGGAAGCTGCTAGCCACAGGTGGCTATTAGAATAAAAATAAAATAAAATAAAATAAAACCCAGCTTCCCAGTTGAGCCAGCCGCCCTGCAGGTGTTCAGGGGCCGCGTGTGGCTGTGACTGCCCCGTTGGAACAGTCCCACCCTGGCAGCAAGGGCTGCCGGGACCCCCAGGAAGGGGCAGGTGCCACCTTTCTGTCCCTGGGCCGCTCCACCTCCTGGTGCCTGGTGGGTTCTCCGTAGCTGTGAAGTGAATGAGACACTGCTCAGCTGCTGAATAGGCAAGTGCGAGTAACGGGGTGAATGACCCGTCCGGCCCCCAGACCCCCCTGGGGACTCCAGGTCTGTCTGTAGTCGGGCGGGCGCGCCTGGCTTGACGTAGCAGTCCGACAGATGCGCTGTGGCCACCTGCTTCCCACCAGGCACCGTGCTGGCGGGAGGTGGCGCCGGGATGCCGTGCTTCACACCTGCCAGCGCGGCGAAGATGAGCTGTGGGCGGGGAGATGCTGAGCGCGTGCAGGGCGCTGGCCACAGCGAGCTGGGGGGGGGCGTGTCTCTGTTTAACGTGGGCGGGGGGTGGGGGGCGGCAGTGATGTGCTCGACTTCTCCAGAGCCTGGATGGGCCATTCACTAGTTAATTCATTCACCAAATAACGATTTCGGGTGGGGCTGGTATCAGCTCCACTCAAATGGACCAGAGACGGTTTGGGGAGGTCGCAGGTGGGAAATCAGGGCGCTGGGTACCAGAAAGGGAGGCTGTATCCCGTGCGAGCAGAAACGCCAAGCAAATGAAAGCACACACAAAATGCACAGCGACTGTCCCCACAGAGGGCTTCTCCCCATCCTGCTGTCTCCTTGGCCCCCAGAAGCACCCTGATCTCCTGAGGGACCAGGGTCTTGGGGTTTCTGGACCACCAGACCTAAGGCTTCCTCCCTTCCCGTCTCCATCTAAACATTTTCTATTTTTGCCAGGATGACTAGTTGGGTGGGTGGATGGGGACAGGAGGAGGGAGAGAGCAAGAAAAGCAGGAGAGCTGTGTCTGCCCAGCCTGCCTTCCGGGTGGGACCAGCTGACTAGACCTGGGGCGCTCTGGGGGGTTGGGGAGCAGCCGCTGGCTGGCAGGACAAGGGCCGTGGACCCAGAAAAGCCCTTGAGAAGATGTCGACTTCCCCAAATCCAGCCTCGCCGTCTTTGTATTAATGGGGCTGGTTTGCTTGGAGGGGGCAGGCCACGTCCCTGCCTTCCTTCCTGCCAGGGTCAGCCACCTGACGCATCTGGCCAGCGAGAGGCGAGCAGAAGATGCCAGGTGGGCTTCTGGAAGGTCTGGGCAGAGTGCAGAGGGCAGGCTCAGCTCCTGGCTCTGTCCTCTGTCCTTCACCCTTCCCACACTCCCTCCTGCAGCCTCTTGTAACCATGGAAACGGGGTTGCATGCTAAGGATGGTGGGGCCGGGAGACGGGGCCCCTGGGACCTTGGTGACCCCAGGCCTGGGCCCCGTTTCACACGGGAAGTCATGGGGAGGCCGTTAGTGTCCGTAGAGCTGGACACAGTCCAAGCTGAGCGTCTTCCTCGCTGAGCTTTAAACTTGCATGAGAAGGGAGAAGTCAGGACAGCATTCTGTTTCTGGAAGCATGGATGGAAGTCGAAGAAATGGACTGGTGGGCATTTCACAGCCAGTGTGGTACGTTTCACTGCATCCCCTAAAAAGATAAGTTTATGTCTTAGCCCCTGGTAGCCGTGAACGTGGTCTTATCTGGAAATAGGGTCTTTGCAGATGGTTGAGTTTGGAGTAGGGTGGGCCCTGGTCCAACGAGTGGTGTCTTTGTAAGAGAAAGGAAAGGAGAACTTGGACGCAGATGCGCCCGCATAGAGGAGACACGCGGGGAGGAGGCCGGGCGAGGGTGGAGGCGGAGGCCGTAGTGACGCACCTACAAGCTGAGGGGCCCGAGGATGCCGCAGCCCGGGAGGCCGGAGAGAAGAGGGAACTTCCACCCCCAAGCCCCCAGGAGGGACTGCCCTGCTGACACCCGACACCCAACACCTTGACCTTGGGCTCCTGCTTCCAGAGCTGTGAGAGAAGACATCGCTGGTGATTTAAGCCCCGTTTGGGGTGTTTTGTTACGGTGGCCCTAAAACCTCTTGCAGCCACTCTTCCATTTATATTGGACCTGCCAGTGGTGAGGATGACAGGGCACAGTAGAAACGGGAAGGGGCTGCTGGCGTCTGGTCCGTCGTCTTGGAAACCCAGAGCGAGCGGGATGCGGTGTGGATGCCGCGGGATGAGTTGCCCAGACGGCGCCCGGTCGCCCACGTTCTCTCTCCCTGATTTGGTCTGTGTACTCAGGGCATCTTTTAGTTCTACACGGGCCAAATAGTTGAGTCAAAGCGGCGTCAGCAGAAGAAGGGGATTTTTTTGGCTCACGTAACTGTGAAGCCCGAAGGGGAGCCCTGGTTTCAGACATGGCCAGACCCCGAAGGGCCCGACTCTGGCCACTGATTTCATCTCCCCCAACCCGTCTGGGTCCCCCCGCTCCTGCAGCCCCTCCCAAGGGCACCGACGACTCCAGGCTAGCGTCCTGTCGGGAGAGCCACCCTGTGACTGTGGTACCTCTTGCACCTTGAGTTCTAGGGACTGAGACTCAGTCCCGGTCAGACCTCTGAACACAGCACCGCGGCCATGGGACTCTGCTCTGTCCGCCTGGGTCGTGTGCTCAGCCCTGGAGCTGGGGATGGGGTCGACACCCCCTGCGCTCATGGATGGAAGGCGACAGCGGTGGTTCTCAGAAGGAAGATGGAAGCTGTTTCCAGAAGGAAGCAGAATGGATACTGGCTGCAAAAGAAGGAATGTTTGTGTCCCCCTCCAATTGACACGTTGAAGCGTAATCCCACTGTGGTGGTGTTTTGAGGTGGTCCTTCAGTGATGAGGTCATGAGCGGGGAGCCCTCGTGAATGGGATGAGTGCCTTTTTAAAAGAGACCCCAGGGGGCTTCCCTGGTGGCGCAGTGGTTGGGAGTCCGCCTGCCGATGCAGGGGACACGGGTTCGTGCCCCGGTCCGGGAAGATCCCACATGCCGCGGAGCGGCTGGGCCCGTGAGCCATGGCCGCTGGGCCTGCGCGTCCGGAGCCTGTGCTCCGCAACGGGAGAGGCCACAACAGTGAGAGGCCCGCGTACCGCAAAAAAACAAAAAAACAAAAAAAGCAAATAAAAGAGACCCCAGGGAGCTCTCACCCCTCCTACCAGGCGAGGACACAGTGAGAAGACTATGAACCAGGAAGCTGGTCCTCGCCAGACACCAGATCTGCCAACACCTTGACCTTGGGTTTCCAGCCTCCGGAACCATGAGAAAACCATGTAGAAATGCTACCCGTCTGTGGTGCTTTGTTATAGAAGTCTGAATGGACTAAGATGTCGGGCAGTGAAAGCCACACAGGCCCCCTTTGCTGTCACCTAGTGCCCTCCTTCCTGTGTGTCTGTTATTATCACTGTGTGACAGTTTACCCCCAAACCAGGCACCTGAGACCACAGCAGCCATCTCTTCATCCTCTCTCGTGATTTGGGGGTTGACAGGGCTCCGCCGGGGTTCCCGTTCTGCTCACTCAGCAGCAGCAATCAGGCGTGCCCGGGGCAGTGCGGAAGCCCCATCCCCCTCACATCTGGTGGTTTGTGGTGGCCGAACACCCGCACGTGGCCTTTGCATGTGTCCTGGGCTTCCGCACAGCATGGCGGCTGGATCTCAGAGTGAGCACCTCCAGAGCACCAGGCAGAAGCCGCATCCCCTTTTATGAGCTCGGCGTGGGAGTCACGTCCCAGAGGTGGGATGTGAGCCCACAGCCCTCGGCTTCGGCCCCCATGCCCTCGGTCACCGCACCCCTCCCCGACGCCGAGCTGCTTCTCAGAAACACAGTCCTGCCCCGCAGCCTAAAGCAGCCACCCGGAGCCAGCCCGCAATCGGGAAACCTTTGGAGAAACATCCCTTTCGGGTTGGAGAAAGCCAGGCCCCCGCACTTCCCGGCTCTGCTGGGACAATCAAGGTACAGTCATAGCCGAACTGGTGAATTCTGAGGTCACATGGCTTGATCCGGGCTTTTGAACATTCTGGGAATGTGACTGCCAGACCGAGATGGGAGAAGGTTCCAGGAGGAGAGGATGTGACAGCTGTCGGAGGGATGACGGGCGAGCTCGGAGGGAGCGGCGCAGTTCCTCAGCATCCTGGGGAGGACGTGCAATGAGGCAGGAGGGGTGGGCCGGTCATTCAGAAGGCATCCGTTAGAATCTCTTGACAGAGGAGGTAAAACACCCACTCCCGTGAGTGTGAGAGAAGCTCACGTTCATAAAAGCCCGGGGAGAGGATGGATTGCAGGCACGGCCGGGTCTTCCTGCCCTTACTCTGGGCTCTGCTTTCCATTCTGTTGATGGGTCTCCAAGCGGGCTTCCTGGGCCAGGAGCATCGGCATCGCCTGGGAGGTCACTGGAGGCGCGGATTCTTGGTCCCAGCCCAGAACTGCTGACCCACGGACTTCGGGGACCGGCTTAGCCATGCGTGTCACTCAGCCCCCGAGATGATCCTGAAACATGTCAGAGCTTAAGAATGCCTCCCTCTGTTAGTTCTTTCTCGGTCAGGCCATCTCCAAGTTCATTGTTTGCCCCTTGAATCAAGCAGAACTCCCAGGCGCTGTCCAGGTCGGGTCATTTTCCCATCCCTGTGTCTGCTAAGCGTGGCCGGGGAGATGGGACGGTGATGGCCACCTGGATAGCCTGGTGCCCAGAGCTGGGGCACCCCCCCCCAAAGAATGCACATGGTGAGCTGGGGGTGCCTCCCACCCAGATCGGAGTGCCATTAGCAGAAGAGGGGAAATGCACGCTCAGAAGGCAAAATCAGGAGGCGTCCGCTAGTGGGACTCGGAAGCCAGCAGGCCGGCCTCCTGGGTGAGACCGGTGTGGTCACACGAGGCCCCATACTCAGGAGGGCCTGTGCTGGGGGTTCAGCGCACTGCAGTCTCTTTGTAAGTGTCCCGGGGCAGCCGTGACGAAGCACTGCAGAGCAGGCGGCTTGACCAGCAGGAATGAATCGTCTCACAGGACAGGTGCCGCAGGGCTGGCTCCTTCCGTCCGGGAGAATCCGTCCCAGGCGTCTCTCCTTGGCCTGCAGGCAGCCCTGTGCCCCCCTGTGTCTTCACACTCTTCTTTCTGCACTCCGGTCTGTGTCCGAATTCCCCCTTTTTCATAAGACACCAATCCTGCTGGGTTAGGGGCTCACTCAACCCCAGGATGACCTCATCTTAACAATTCCATCCGCAAGGACCCTATTTCCAACTAAGATCAGATTCTGAGGTCCTGGGTGCTTGGGGGGAGGGGACAGTTCGGCCCATAACACTTGCCATCTTATAATTCTTAATCCTTTTGTTTTTGAGCGGGTGTCTGTGGGTCCGATGGGACAATGGAGCTTTTGCCCTGGGGGGCTGGCTGTGCCCTCAGGCGCTGCTCCCTCTGCCTCCTGGGATGGGTTCTCGGGTGCCCGGGCCTCACCCCCGCCACCCTGCATGCCTGGGCCCTCCCTGTTCGCCCTCACTCTGTGACACGCAGCCTTCTGCCTTCCGTCCTCCTCGGGGGCTGGGCTGAGCATAGCGGGTCAGGGCCAGGCGCACACATGCTGCAGGGTCTCAGGCAGGGCCTGGCAGTGGCTGGCGGGTGACTCAGCCGGTGAAACCTCACCTGCCCCAGCCCAGGCACCGAGTGCATCCTGGCGTGGAGGTTGCCAACTTTTGGGGGGGTTACCATCCAATGTTGGCTGGGTCAGTGGGTCCCTGGGGAAGGGGACTGGGTCTAGTGGCCCTGCTGGGTCCAGTGGCTGTTGGAGGGTGGACTGCGTGCCGAGTCACGGGACGGGACCCCCAGAATCTGGGCAGGTCTGTTCTCACCTCGAGAGTATCTTCATCTCCCAGGAAGCATGACATTAAGTAGCAAATAAAGACATCATGACAAACACCAAGGTCCTACTGTATGGCACGGAGAGCTGTATTCAATGTCTCGTGATAAACCATCCTGGAAAAGAGCATAAAGAAAAGAATGTGGGTACGTGTCTCACTGAGTCGCTGCTGTAAGCGGTAATTAACACAGCATTGTCAATCATTATAGTTCAGGTAAAAAAATAATAATGAATTAAAAGACTCATAAAAGAGAAACAACCACCAAGAGGGGTCGAGAACGAGACCATGCAGATGGGGCAGTGTCCTATGTTAGTGTCTCTAACGGCACTTTTTCCTGCTCCCCGTCTAAATTTCACACTTGGCCCTACACCTTATACAGAAGCCAGAGGGCGGAGCTGAGACATTCACGTGACGGGTCATGGCGGGAGCCCGGCTCCCACTGGGGCGTCCACGTTGCCCTCTTTCGGACAATGCCACTGACCTTCTCAGTGATGGCTTTTCCCTGTGAGGTCTCTATACGAATTGTAACCGTAGAGACTGCAACTGGGGTTCTCCAGAAGTCTGCGGCAGGGGCTTGCCAAGGGTGGAGCCGTGGGCTTCGGAGGAGAGGACAGACACAGGGGTGTTTACAAGGAAGCGCTGGCAGAACCAGGGGACCAGCCAAGTACCGGGGATGAAGGACCAGGTGTCTCCATTGAGGGAGAAGCTGGGATGGGGCCTGGCTGTTGTGGAGCTGAAACCCTACTGGGGACGTATTTTCATTTGAACAGGTAGATGCCAGGCTTCCCCTCAAAGAAACGAGCCTCGAACAGCACAGTTTCAGATGACATCACCTGCTTTTTCACTGCCTGCCCCGTCAATAAGCTTGATTGAGATCAGTTTTCATAGATTCTGAGACACGTTTCATCCCATCACCGTCACTTTGATGATGGTATCTTTTCTTGACTCTGCTTTCTTCTCTGGGCCTCGGTCTCCCCATATGTAAGAAGGATGCTGGGTTAGCCAGGGTCTGAGGAGTCGGGAGAAGCATCTGGGGTGCTGAGACTGGACCCGTGGAGAACACGGAGCTGCCCCTCTGCAGGAGGGTCCATCACAGGACATGTCACACTCCACATTTGTTGCTCATCTCAGTATTGAAGCTTCGTGACAACCCCTGCAGATCATCCTTGTTGACCAGAGCATTCCCGTGGAAGGCCTGTTCCAGGATTTCAAAACAGTGCCCCAGGAGCGGGCCCATCCCACTGTCCTGGGGAGTAAGAAGAGCTTCTCTTCCAGGGGTGTCACACAACCACAGCTCATGTGGCCTTAAAAACACTTAGACAAAGACAAATATCATATGATAATCGCTTATATGTGGAACCTAAAAAAACGGTACGAATGAACCTATTTACAAAACAGAAATAGAGTCACAGATGTAGAAAATAAACTGGTTACCAAGGAAGAAGGGGGGAGGGATAAACTGGGAGATTGGGATGGACATAGACACACTACTGTATATAAATAGATAACTAATAAGGACCTACTGTAGAGCAAAGGGAACTCTACTCAATACTCTGTAATGACCTATAAGGGAAAAGAATCTAAAAAAGAGTGGATATATGTGTATGTATAACTGATTCACTTTGCTGTGCACCTGACACTGACACAACACCGTAAATCAGCTGTACTCCAATAAAAATTAAAAAGTAAGTACACAGTGCCAGTTAGCAACTGATCAAAATTTTGTGACTGAAAAAAAAACCCCACACTTAGAGAAATCATCCCTTGAAGTATCTGGCAACCGTTGCCCCTTTGGAGGGTTCGCGGGGTGGGGAGGAGAGCTTCAGGGGCGGTGGGTGGAACCCACACCATTTACCCCAAATCTTCTTGCCTCCCAGGCTCTCATCTGTTAAATGTTCAGAGACGGTTCTAGCAGGTGAAACACATCTTAGTTTGATTCAATTTTCCTGCTTCTGTTCATTCATGACAAAATGAACCATTTCCATGAGAGGGAAACTGCATTTCCTTGTGAACGACAAGTGAATGGATCGTTGGAAGTCGACGCCAAGGCCTGTTAGGAACAATTCCATCACGTGCCAGCCTTTGCAAAAGTTATTTCAAAGCTTGGCACTTTGGTGGAAAAATCCACCCTGGATTCTTCTTGGATGCTGTCGAACTGGCCGAAGTCTCTGAGACCATAGACCTCAGGCCTGATTCGGGGTTGTGTTACATCACACAACAGTACTTCGAAACCTACTTTTGTCCACAGAATTGAGTATTTTTGCTGAAGAATAAAGGACGAGTAATTAACAATGAAACTTTGAAAGTTACTGTATGGCTCTTAAATTACCTTTGGCCGAAGCTAACATTTAGAGTGACGTGGTGGAAAATATCCCAGGAGAAAACCTCCTGGGCTGGGTACCGGAAGGAAGCTGTCCTGGGATTAAACGTTGGTCGAGGTTAATATCAACATGGATAATTACCATTCAGATGATGCAGTCTGGCTGCATCTCACGAGCCATTGTATGTGTATTTTGGGGGCCATTTACTGGACTTGAACTCAGTACCTGTTTGTTGGAAGAATGAAATAATCAAGGCTCAGAGCCGGGAGTCACCAGCTCAGATGCCACTGGCGTCACAGGGGACCCAAATGAGTGACCTCGAGCAGGTGGACGAAACAGAGACATGGCCTTTACTTTCACAGGGGAAATTTATTTTCTCCCATTTTTTTCTTCAAATACGCTCTAGGACTGGTTAGTTTCCCAATTTTATTCTAACCATATGATTAAAAAAACCCAGCGGGGCACATGGCAATGACCCTGACCTCAGGGATGCAGAGGCAGCAGGAAGTGGACTGTGGGGACCAGGACACAAGGCTCACCTGAAGCAGCAGCTGCCACCCAGCGCCAGCTGACTGCCGCCAGCCGGGAGCGCGGGGCAGGCTTGCCGGCAACGTCCAGGTTTTCAGGAGAAGCTGGCCATCCGGGTCTTCACGTGAGACTTCTTTGCATTTATTTTATTTATTAAAAAAAATTTTATTATTGGGTTGTACCGGGTCTTCGTTGCGGCAGGCGGGGCCCTTAGTTGCAGCACGTGGGCTCCTTAGTTGTGGCAGGCGGGCTCCTTAGTTGTGGCATGCATGTGGGATCTAGTTCCCTGACCAGGGATCGAACCTGGGCCCCCTGCACTGGGAGTGCAGAGTCTTAACCACTGCACCACCAGGGCATTTAAATGTTACAGCTGCAAATGAAGTTATCTACAGAACAGAAACAGACTCACAGACATAGTGAACAGACTTGTGGTTGCCAAGGGGGAGAGGGGGGAAGGGAGAGGAATAGACTGGGAGTTTGGGGTTAGCAGACGCAAACTACTACATTTAGAATGGATAAACAACAAGGTCCTACTATATAGCACAGGGAACTATAGCCAATCTCCTAGGATAAATCATAACGGAAAAGAATATTAAAAAGAATGTAGGGACTTCCCTGGTGGCACAGTGGTTAAGAATCCACCTGCCAATGCAGGGGGCACGGGTTCGAGCCCTGGCCCGGGAAGATCCCACATGCCGCGGACCAACTAAGCCTGTGCACCACAACTACTGATCCTGCACTCTAGAGCCTGCGAGCCACAACTACTGAGCCCATGAGCCACAACTACTGAAGCCCACGTGCCTAGAGCCTGTGCTCCACAACAAGAGAAGCCACCGCAATGAGAAGCCTGCGCACCTCAACGAAGAGTAGACCCCACTTACTACATCTAGAGAAAGCCCGCGTGCAGCAACGAAGACCCAGTGCAGCCAAAAATAAATAAAATTTATAAAAAAATGGAAAAACAAAAATAAAAAGAAGCAACAGGATAATATTAAAAAAATGTAATGTGTGTAATGTAATGTATAGCAGAAATTAGCATAACATTGTAAAAGAAAAAAATTTTGCAACTGATTTTATTTTTGTATTTTTTAAATTAATTTTTATTGGAGTATAGTTGATTTACAATGTTGTGTTAGTCTCTGTTGTACAGCAAAGTGAATCAGTTATACGTGTACATCTATCCACTTTTTTTTAGATTCTTTTCCCATATAGGCCATTCCAGAGTACTGAGTAGAGTTCAGTAGGTCCTTATTAGTTATCTATTTTATGTATAATAGTGTGTATTGTCAATCCCAATCTCCCAATTTATCTCTCCCCTCCCTTATCCCCTGGTAACCATAAGTTTGTTTTCTACATCTGTAACTCTATTTCTGTTTTGTAGAGAACCTCCCTTCCGTGGGTCAAATGTGGGGCAGAGAGAGGGGGAACCTCTTAAGTGGACTTGAGCCCCCAGAATGGGGAACAGGTCCAGAGAAAAGGATCCATCCCTAAGAGGCGGGAAGCAGGCATGCCCGGGCTGTGATGGCCAGGACGCAGGGAAACTAAAAGCCTCCTACTTTGTTGGTGGGCATGTAAAATGGTGCAGCTCTTTTGGAAAACAATTTGGCAGGTTTTGAAAAAGTCTTATGTGACCCAGCAATTTTACTCCTGGGTATTTACCCAAGAGAAATGAAAACACACGTTCACACAAAGACTTGTCTACAAATGTTCTTAGTAACATGATTCATAAAAGTCAGAAACCCAGATGTCCACCAACAGGTGAGGGGATACACAAAACGTGGTAAATCCATACAAAGGAATACTATCTAAAATTTGTTTCCATTTTATATTGGAGTACAGTGGATTTACAATGTTGTGTTAGTGTCAGGTGTACAGCAAGGTGAATCAGTTCTACATATACATGTATCCACTCTTTCTCAGATTCTTTTCCCATAGAGGTCATTACACAGTAGTGAGCAGAGGTCCTTGTGCTCTACAGAAGGAATACTGTTGAGCCCTGCAGCAACATAAATGAACTTCAGAATCATTACATGAAGTGAAGGAAGCGGATCCAAAAGCCTGCTGACTGCAGGATTTCATTTATGTGAGATTCCTAGGGTGGGCACGACGATAGAGGCAGAAAGCAACTCTGGTTTCCTGAGGATGGAAACTTTGCCGGGTGATGGGAACATTTCAGAACCGGATTGTGGTGATGGTTGCATAACTATAAATGTACTAAAAACCATCCAACTCTGCCTTTACAGTGGGTGTGTAAATCGTAGCTTAATGAAAGTGCATTAAAAAAACTCATTAAAGAAACGCAGGGCTTGGACTATGAGGCCATTTAGCTGGTCCCCGTGGCCTCTGCTGTCTCTAGGGTTTTTTCCCTGCATTTGCTTTCACGGCCTGCAGAGCATTGAATGAGCAGCAGAGGGCGCTCTGTCACAGTCCCTGAGTCCAGGCTCTTTGCCCAGCTGTGGAATGCGGCTTCTTTTTCTCCTTGACAACTGTTCTTAAAATCCTTGGGTCAATAGAATCGGTGTCAGTCAAATCCCATTTCTCACTGACCTGTGCGACCCTTTAAGAGCTGTTTATCATCGCTTCTGAAGGCGGGCCCCTTCCGACTTCAGGCCTCCAAAGTTAGCAGGACATGAATAATCCGCACACAATGGTTACCTGTAGGACGGCACCGTCTAAAGCTTCCCCGCCGCGACTGCTTTTGTAAACTAGAGCCTATTCAGGCCTGTGAAGGATCCCAAGACAGCAGGGGACTCTCTGGTCAATAGGTGGAATAAAACACCGGGCCTGGGCTTTCATAATCAACGCCTCCTGAGAAGGGAATTGGAGGGAGTTTCCCACAATGCTTAGTGGCGTCTCGTAATCCTATTGGAAACGGGGAGCGGGGCAAGGAGGGAAGGGGTACCTAGGTGACCAGAGCAGGAGCCAGTGATTTAGCGGTGAGCTTGTCCTCAGGCCCTGTGGTGGTCTGAGCCCCTGCGGCGTCCCCAAGCTCCCCTGCGGCGTCCCCAAGCTCAAAACCATACAAACCACCTGTGCCATATGAACTCACTCTGCCCCGGCCGCTGTCTTGTTAAAAATTCTCCCTCGGGAAGCTGAGGTCGGCCAGATGGTGAAAGAGTTGGACCTTGATTCTTCAGGGGTGTCGTGTCCTGAGAGATCGGACCCGCTGCTTGCAGTGCTGACGTGCGATGGGGTTATTTTATTCTCGTGGACAGAGGGGAAGGTGGTCCTGGGATGCTGCAGCACAAACGATGCCAGCGCTGGGCTGCGAGCTGCAAGAGAGGGTTGGAGTGGGGCTGGATGGGAGGAAACTTGAGGCTCTTTTTTCTCAATTTAACTAAAGTTGATTTACAATGTTGTGTTAGTTTCGGGTGTACAGCAAAGTGATACAGTTATATATATGTGTGTGTGTATATATATACATTTTTTTCAGATTCTTTTCCATTATAGGTTATTACAAGATATTGAATATAGTTCTCTGTGCTATACAGTAAATCGTTGGTGCTTATCTATTTTATATAGTGTGTATCTGCTAATTCCAAACTCCTAATTTATCCCTCCCCTCTTTTCCCCTTTAGTAACCGTAAGTTTGTTTTCTGATTCTGTTTTGTAAAAAAGTTGATTTGTATCAGTTTTTAGATTCTACATATAAGAGATGTCATATGATATTTGTTTTTGTCTGTCAGACTTACTTCACTTAGTACGATAGGTCCATCCATGTCGCTGCAACTGACATGATTTCATTCTTTTTTATGGCTGAGTAATATTCCATTGTGTATACATAGAACTTGAGGTTCTTGATGGTAATGGTGCCTCTGGTTTTGATCTGGTTGAACTTGAGGTGCCGCTCCGGTGTGTCAGGGGAGGGCTGTGCGTGGCTGTCAGTGTCAGGTGGCCCTCCCTGAAGGGGCGGGCGCTGGAGACACGTGTGTGGGTGAGGGATGGCTGAAGCCCCCAGGGCCATTAGTCTTTTGCTGGGGGAAGCAGATTTACAAAGGGGAAGGGTCACAGGCAAGACCCCATGACCCCAGCACTCAGAACCCAGCCAGGGAAGACAGATATGCTCAAGAGACCAAGGAATCTGCTTGGTCAGAGTGAAGAAATGAAATAATGTCTCAAAAGCAGCTCCCCCCATTAATGACTTTAAAGATATTTGTCAAGCACTTAAAAACGTGAAGGAGTTGTGCCACGAGCACAGGCATGCCCACCATCTAGATTCTACAATTAGCATTTTGCTATATTTGCTTTAGCTCAAATTTATCCACCTCCTCGTCATACTATCTATCTATGAATACATCTTGTTATTATTATTTTTAAATCAGAAGCAGCTTTTCAAATTCTAAAAGGCCATACAATTGAAAGTTATCCCTTCAGGTTAGTATCCTAAAGTCTTTTCTACTCCACTGGGTAAAATGTAGATCAAATCTTCCTGATGGTAAATGTCAGAGAAACCAATGTTGCTCACAAATAAATAATATTGTTTCAAGAGAGCTGCTATGAGCTTGGGGTAATGACACCCACCCAACCGAACAGATTACTGAGAAATGCAGCCCTTCTCTAGTTAACCGAGGGAAACAGTGAGAGCGACGCTTACACTGCCCTATGTGTGAGCGGCTGTCCTCGGGGCTGTCCACATATTGGCTCATTCCAGACTCACACAAGCCTAGGAGGCATCACTACTCCCTTTATTCCCACTGTACAGTCGAGGAAACGGAGGCACAGAGAGGTTAGGTGACTGGCCCAAGGTCACACAGCTGGTCTGCGGCTGGACTGCACTGCCTCCCAAGCAAATTAAAGCAAAGAGATGCCATTTTTAAACATACCAGGTGGGCTATGATTTTTAACAAATGATAACACCAAATGTTGGTGAGGATGCAGGGAAAGAGGCACTGCTTGTGGGGATGCAAATTGGTACATCCTAGGTGGCAGTTAGGCAGTGAGAAGCCAGAGCCATATAAAAACCTACAGTCGGTGGATTCGGATATTTGGTTCCTAGGAATAAATTGCTATGAAATCATGAAACCATGAAATTCCTAGCAAGCAAGTTTGTATCCAAGGATATCATGCAGAATCAAGTGAAATATCAAACAATGGGAGGCGGATATTACACAGTTACGGAATGTTTCTATGATGACAATGTTCAGACACCTCGACTTAAAAGAAAAAGTTATTTTGTGGGAAAGTGTGTATTAAGTAGAACCAGTCAGGTTACAAAACAAAATCTAGGAAAAACAAAATAAAGTAATACTAATCTTCCCCTAATGTTATATGTATAGAGAAAATACCTATAATAAATATAATATGCATATAATACACATGAGAAAATAATGTCATAAGATAAACTGGAAAGGTTGGTACCAAAAATAAGTACAGTGGTTATTTCAAAGTGGCGCTTTATGGGTGGGAGGGCCTTCCTTATAGCTGGGATTTATCTTCGGGCTGTTTTTGTATTTTCTACAAAGGGCGAGCATGAATGTACCACTTTAGGAATCAGAACGCCATCTCTCCGCTCCCACAACTGTTATATTGATAAAAGAGAATGCGACCAGCTCAAAATCGTCACTTGTTTCTGATTTTTGAGCGTGAGGAAGCTCTGGGATGGAGGGGGAAGAGAACCAGTAGGTGGCGCCAGAGGGCAGCAAGTGCCTCAAGCTGTGGCCTGCCCGGCCCAGGTGAGTCCCATGTCCTCAGAGACCTCAGGTTCATCCGGCCCGTCCTCAGTTTTGGCATTTGTGTTGGCTCAGCTCCCTGTGGCTGGAATGGGGGAAATTCCCAGCTACACAAGGACGAATTACTACCATCCAGCACACCCAAGTGCCCCTAAGGCTTCATAAACACCTGCCCTTAAAAATCGGCTGGGATCGACATGGACACACTGCTATATTCAAAATAGGTAACCAACAAGGACCTGCTGTGTAGCACAGGGAGCTCTGCTCAATATTCTGTAACAACCTAAATGGGTAAGGATTTGAAAAAGAATAGACACATGAATCGCTTTGCTGTACCCCTGAAACTAACACAACAATTAAGTGTACTGCAATATAAAATAAAAGTTAAAAAAAGAAAAATTCAGCCTTCAACCCCTCAGAAGGCCTTTTCAAACTTTACAGCTTATGCTATTAGTGTTACATGTGATTCGTTCGTGAACAGGCATCACTTATGAGCCAATGTTGTACTTTAAAAAAAAAAGCAAACTGACTTGTCTCTCTGTTTCAAAATTAGAAAATAAAAAGGCATTGAGAACCACAATAAACTCACAATTTCAAAAAAATCAGCTCATCTCAGGCATGTGGAAACAGTGAGAAGAGGATCTGCAAGACAGCCAGAGAAGTTATTGGTGGAGAGAGAAACAGTGGAAAGTTTCGCTAAGAATTTTGCACGGCTTTATTTTCCGAGGAGAAAGAAGATGAAGCAGGAGGATAAAATCAGATCTTATTGGCCCAGATCCCGACCTGTAGAGGAGATGTGAAGAGTAATAATAGTCATAATAGTAACAACGACAGGACAGGTGTCATCTACACGGTATAGTCAGTTGAAGATGCTGTGAGCTGGGACACACAGCCCAGAGATTGACGGGTTGGGCCTCTCAGAGGAAATACGATAGATTTTGTTCCCCATTAATGAGAGTAGGTAAATCTATTTCAGCTAAATTCTAAAAGTGTTCACTGAATACCTTTGAAATGGTAAAGACGGTGATAATAGTGACTATGATGATAGTAGCCCCTGACTGTGCTGTGGGCTTTCCGTGTTACTGTGCATTTCTGTCCCACTGCAGTACTAGCAGGCAGATGTGATACTATCACTCCTGTATCACAGACGAGGAAACTGCAGCTTCAAGAGATGAAACATCTCCTACACTGTCAGTGGGAATGTAAATTGGTACAACCACTATGGAGAACAGTATGGAGGTTTCTTAAAAAACTAAAAATAGAGCTACCATGTGATCCAGCAATCCCACTCCTGGGCATATATCCAGAGAAAACCATAATTCGAAAAGATAGATGCACCCAGAATTCATTGCAGCACTATTTACAATAGCCAAGACATGGAAGCGACCTAAATGTCCATCAACAGATGAATGGATAAAGATGTGGTACATATATACAGTGGAATATTACCCAGCCATAAAAAAGAATGAAATTAATGCCATTTGCAGCAGCATGGATGGACCTAGAGGTTATCACACTAAGTGAAGTAAGTCAGACAGAGAAAGACAAACACCAGATGATATCGCTTATATGTGGAATCTAAAATATGACATGAATGAACCTATCTGTGAAACAGAAACAGACTCACAGACATAGAGAACAGACTTGTGGTTGCCAAGGGAGGCGGGTAGGGGAGGAAAGGATTGGGAGTTTGGGATTAGCAGATGCAAACTATTACATGTAGAACGGATAAACAACAAGGTCCTACTGTATATAGCACAGGAGACTATATCCAGTCTCCTGGGATAAACCATAATGGAAAAGAATATAAAACAAGAATGTCTATATGTGTATAACTGAGTCACTTTGCTGTACAGCAGAGATTAGCACAACATTGTAAGTCAGCCACACTTTAACTAAAAAACATTTCTGTGGGATTTCAAAAGACAGGCAAGAAGTCATCACGGAGGCCATTGGCCAGTTTTACGGAAGGAATAACTCCGAGCTAGGCCTGGGTGGGATCAGAAGGTGGGCAGGACGGTCACTCCCGCAGGAAGGAGAGGCATGAGCCAGGCGCCTCCAGGCTCTAGGCCCCCAATAGGTACAGTCTTTCATCAGGCCATGTGGAATCTAAAACAAGGATACAAATGAACTTACTTACAAAACAAAAATAGACTCACAGACATAGAAAACAAATTTATGGTTACCAAAGGGGAAAGGTGTGGGGGGGGGAGGGATAAATTAGGAGATTGGGATTAACATATACACACTACTATAAATGAAATAGATAACCAACAAGGACCTACTGTATAGCACAGGGAACTCTGCTCAATACTCTGTAATAACCTATATGGAAAAAGAATCTGAAGAAGAATGGCTATATGTATATGTATAACTGAATCACTTTGCTGTACAGCAGAAACTAAGACAACATTGTAAATCAACTATACTCCACTATAAAATAAAAATTAAATTAAAGAAAGAGATGAAACAACTTTTCCAAAGCTACCCAAAGCTAGATTTATCACACACTTCATATGAGCCATGTAGAATCAGTCAGGATGGGTTAGCTTATGCTGCTGTAACAAACGAATTGCAAATCTCAGTGGTTTAAAAATATGTTTATTCTTGAATCATGCTTTTGCCTGTTACAAGTCACCAGGGGGCTCTGCTCATTGTAGTTCTGAGGGACCTGGGCAGAAGGGAGATCCATTTCAATGCATGTTCCCATGATTGTGGAGGAACAGAGAAACAGAGAAAATAGCAAACCAGAGGTGATGCTTAAAGCATTTTACCTGGAAGTGACACACACACAAACTGCTCCCAGTGCATTGGCCAAAGCAAGAACATGGTCCTCTTGGGTCAATAGAGGGGATGTACATGTACATTCCTCTCATAAGAACGGGGGCCAGTTATTGTGAAAAATATGCATTAATTTCATTTAATTCTTACAATGCTACATGTTAGGTAATGTTGTTTCTGCTTTTGAAATGGATGTATAGTTGATTTACAGTATTACGTTACTTTCAGGTATACAGCATAGTATTTCTGTTTCATGCAAGAAAAAACGGAGTTTACACAGCATATTTAAGGACACAGAGCTTCGTAGTGGAGGATGTGAGATTCAAACAGCACTGGGAGAATCTGGAATCCCAGCACTGAAATTTCAATCATACCCCACCCAGTGTCTCACCCGTAAATATGTTCCCGGAAGTACACTTGTTGGTTTTTAATGCCAAATTTCATCATATATATGTATATGCATATATTACATATATAATGTAGAACATAATAAGGTATATGATATAAATATATCACTTCTCAGATATGTATTTAAAGAGAAATACAAATTTTGGATCCCACGATTCAAGATGACATTTTAAACAAAATGATAAGAGGACAAAGTTTCAACGTATACTCGAAATACAAGTGCTAGAACTTCAAAATCAAGTGTAGATATTTGGAAAGGCTAAAGGGCCGTGCAGCTCACACATCCCAGAGGGACCGCGAATTGTCTGATAGTCAGGAATTGATGTTGTAAGATTTTTACCTGCTCCCAGGAAAGTTTGTTATGTATAGATAGGAGTTTTACTGCTTTTTTAAAGTTACATTTAGGAAGTTGGTTGGGGCATTTGGGTTGACGTGTAACGTGTAATAACTTTTTCAATTTGAAATAGTAGAAAATAGGATCCTGGAAAGCAATTTCCCACCGGGCTTCTGATTTTTTTCAGGATTGTTGAGACATGAAGTGAAAGATGCTTGTACAATGGAGTGGCATATACGATACAGTTGAAAAACAGAATAAATTCTTGAGTCCCTGACATCAAATAAAGGAAATAAGACATACATGTCTGTGTGTGTGTTTTGGAGGTTGTCTATTTGATTTTGTAAAACAAGGACTAACCAGGACCACGTGTGGGACTGAGACCCCCAGGCGCCCTGAGAAACAACCAAGGCAGGCTGGGGCGGGGTGGCTGAGGAGTCTGTCATGCATGTTGTGATAAACCAGCGAACAGCTCATTATTATGTTAACTCACATTTGTAGACACATGTTGGTGATACACATGGATATTCAGTCTATGAAATTATAATGGGACACCCTGGGGTAACCTCCCATGTGAAGCGTAAAATCTCTTGCGTTACCATATAATGATTTTCTTTCTGTCCAAAGGCAGGTGGGATTAATAGGCTGTACGGGTTGACTGTTGTTCCTGAGCACAGATCACAGACTTCTCTGCTCCCCTCATGACATGGGTAGCCCATCTTCAGCAGGGGAAGCTAGTCATCAGCGATTGCTGCGTAACAAACACTCCCAGGTCTCCGAGTCAGAGAAGACAGCACTTGACTTCTCATATCAGGGTGTGCAGGTCAAGTGAAGCCCAGCAGAGTGGGCCGGGCATGCATGGATGGCTCTGCTTCAGGCTCGGGGTTCAGCGGGGTCTCCTGTAAATGTCTCGCTCTGGGGATCGGGCTGCAGGCAAAGCTACTGCCAAGGGCGTGGCCATCTTATGATGGAGCAGAGGCTGAACAAGGGGAAGGTCAACTGTGCAAACACCTTTCATACATCTGATACAGTTATACCTCCTGATGCTTCCAGGATTGCTGTCAGTTATGCCTGTCCCCCTCGTATCCCCAGAATCTGATAAATTGGTGTCCCCAGGGTCTCTCTAAGTGATGCCTGTCCCCTGGTGTCCCCAAATCTCTTTTGGTGAGACCTGTTCCCTTAATCCCCCGTCTACCCCCAGACCTCTGTCAGTGTTGCCCATTCCCTGGTGCCACAGGAATCTCTGTGCCATGCTACCTTCTCCACCTGATACACCAGGTTCTTTTTCTGCTTTTACCAGAAGTTACCTCTTCTGTTGCCCATTCCTCCATGGCCAGCTCTGTGCAATCTTTTATAAAAGTACTACAAAGCTGCTGAGGTCTCCCGTCCCCTGTAATCTATCCAGAAAAATGTCCAGTTGTTTGGGGATTTTGGAATCGTAGTATCCTTTTTTTTTTTTTTTTTTGGTTTTTGTAATTTTTATTGAAATATAGTTGATTTACAATGTTGTGTTAGTTTCTGTCGTACAGCAAAGCGACTCAGTTATACACATACATATAATCTTGTTTTATATTCTTTTCCGTTATGGTTTATCCCAGGAGTTTAGATACAGTTCCCTGTGCTCTACAGTAGGGCCTTGTTGTTTATCCATCCTGTATATACTAGTTTGCATCTGCTCATCCCAAACTCCCAGTCTGTTCCTCCCCCACCCCCCCTCCCCCTTGGCAACCACAAGTCCATTCTCTATGTCTGTGAGTCTGTTTCTGTTTTGTAGATAGGTTCATTTGTGTTGTACTGTAGTGGAATCATAGTATCTCAACCCAGATGAATACTTTGCAGCTGTAGAATTTTTGACCTGCGGGAAATGAACTGTTGACTGAGCCACGTTGACACTGATGTTTCATCCTGGAGCTTCCGCTGGTGCCCAAGTCTCACTTTGCTGTTTCCGCTCCCAAGAATCTGTTGGTTTCTCCTGTCCCGGTCACGCGTTCCGGTTGCTAGTGTTTCTGGATTGTGCACGAGGTCTAGGGTGGGCAGTAGGCAGAGGCTGGACCCTTTTCTGTGCCCCATCCTGAGTCAGGCTGGAAAGAATCTGTTTCTGGAACTAGTCTCCCTCTTTAGATCTGTCCTGATACACGAACCTCACGCACAGCCTCTTGGCTGGCGTTCACATTTGCCATCTTCCCCGTGGAGTCCTGGGCTCCCAACTCCTCCGAGCGTGACCCTTGTGATCGTCCTATCAACTGGCTGGACAAACAGACCAGGCGGAAGAGCTGCCAGCAAAACGAGAAGCGTGTGGGAGCAGCTGAGCAACGAGGGGAGGGCAGGCTGGAGTGACTCATTCTTTATTTATCAGCGTAATGGAAATCCTGCTGGAGTTTTAAATACACTTTATGCTGGGGTCGCATCTTAAATATATCTGCAGCATATTAATAATTAAACAGAAGTGGAAAATGTTCGGTTTGGGGAAGGAAAATAGGAATCTTCAGCTTTATGCAGAGAACCCTCCCCGTGGGACTTTTGCCTGAATCAGGACTGAAGAATTAAGTCCACAGTTTAACTGAAAATTCTCTTCTTGTGGGAGGGAGAACAGGAAGGGACCCCAAGAGAATATCGTGCAGTATATTTTCTCACAACTCTTCTCTGGAGCCTGATAAAAAAGGGAAAGATTTATTGTGATATCAGTTAAAAATGGGTTTGACAAAAGCAATAGAATACACACCTAACAGTGTCTTAAACAAATAAGACTTTACTTTTTCTCACATGAGAAGTAGGCAGCTGCTGGCCATGATTCAGCGGCTCAAGGATGGCAAGGCTGTCATTATGAGCCCCCTGGCCTTTCCCTCATGATTGCAAGACCGCTGCCACAGCTCCAGCCATCGCATCTCTAATCGGGACAGGAAATAGAATGGGGGATAACACTAACCTCATCTACTCCTCTTTATGAGGAAGGCAAACGTTTTTTCCAGACTCTTCCTTCCTGACCCCCAATCAGCACAGCTCCTTGGCCAGAACAGCATAACGAGGTTACTTCTGCAGAACCTGGGTACATTGCCACCTAAATAAATCGGTATCTTGTTAGTACAGGAAAAAGGGATGAAGGACATTAGAAAGGATTAGCAGCAGTATAGGCCACACCAGCCAAAGCAAAATTTGTACAACTTTCAGCATCTTTCTTTTTTTGTTTTAAGAGAACTACCCATGCTGTGTCTCATCTGGGAAAAGGACAACACACTCTAAAGGCTGCTTTCCACTGGATCCAAAGGTCATATGTTCCACGGAGCAACCCAGCCCCTGCAGCAGGTACCCAGGGAAGCGAGGCTGGGCAGGCACCCAGAAATCAGTACCTGGGGGATGAAGAGGGGGAGCCCGAGGGACCAACCTGGGGGCCGCAGGGTAAATCCACTTTGTGCTATTGGCCTGAAAATAAATGAATGCAGAGGGCATGAGCTGCCAGGAATGAGTCAAAGACAAGAGCTCTGTCCTTGGGGGTGCTTTTGGGGATTTTTGTCCTGCATTTTAAAAAGTCTTATTGACGTAATTAACACTTACAGAAAAGCAGCTAGAATAGCATAAAGAATGCTTTTATATCTTTTACTCAGATTCATCAATTGTTTATATTTTACCCCCATTTCTTTATCATTTTATCTATCTCTCTGTCATCTATCTATCTATCATCTATCTATCATCTATCTACCAGTCATCTGTTTATAGACACACACACACACACACACACACACACACACACAGTGGGAGAGGGAGAGAGATTTTCCCTCACAACCATCTATCTGACAGTAAATTGCAGATATATTGTCCCTTGATCCTAAAGTATTTCAGTGTGCTTTTTCTAAGAACAAGGACATCCTCTTACATGACCACAGTTCAATGATCTGCAGATTTAACACTGATGCATTAGTAGTGTCTAACCCACAGCCCCTATGCAGATTTGATCAGTTGCCCCCATAATGCCCTAAACAGCCACTTTCTTTCCTGGCCCCGTGTCCAGTCCAGGACACACTGCATGTTGTCATTATGTCTTTTCAGTTTCCTTTAATCTGGAACAGTCCCCAGCCCCTCCCAGCCTTGTGTGACCTTGACACATGTAAAGAGGACAGATAGGCCAATCATTCTGAAGACTCTCCCTTGATTCGGGTTTGCTGAGTTTCCTCACGATTCGATTTACTTTTGCATTTTTGGTGTGATTGCTTCCCAAGTGATGCTGAGGTGATCTCTTAGGGCGTTATCCCAGGACGCACGTGATTTTGGCCTGTCCTTTGTGGGAAGATATTTGAAGCTATATAAATATCCCGTAACTTAGCTGTATAATAGGGCTGCATGGTCCATACTTTTTATCAGTAGGGATATCTGATCAAAAAGTTTGAAAACGTTTGACCAGGGAATGCAGACTTTTTCTGTAAAGGGTCAGACAGTAAATATTTTAGGCTCTGCTGGCTGTATAGTCTCTATTGCAGTTCCTCATCTTTGTGATTTATAGCGTGGAAGAAGCCATAGACAAATGAAAACAAATGAGTAGGACAGTGTTCCAATAAAGCTTTATTTACAAAAACAAGTGGTGGGCCAGATTTAGCCCATGGGCCACAGCTTGTTGACCTGTACCTTGTACCACTGTCGGTGATCTACCCCAAAAACCCAGGAATTTTCCCTTATGGGTGATATTCTTACTTTATAGGGTCTGACCTCGAAGCTTCAGGGTCTTAATTTTTGGTGCATAGATTTTCCAAGGATGAATCGAACTATGTAGCAGGTGATGTACAATCTCAAAGTTGCTGTGACATCAACTGAGGTTTGAAAGGCCAAGTTCCCTTTAGTTCGTTTTTTTTAAAAAATATTTATTTATTTATTTATTATTTATTTGTCTTAGTTGTGGGAGGCGGGCTCCTTAGTTGCGGCATGCATGTGGGATCTAGTTCCCTGACCAGGGATTGAACCCGGGCCCCCTGAATTGGGAGCTTGTAGTCTTAGCCACTGCACCACCAGAGAAGTCCTTCCCCTTTAGTTCTGTCAAGAAGTTTTCCCCTAGAAACTGTCAAGAAGGACCCCAGCCAGGAACCATGATTTGTTTGCTTTGCACACTTTGAAGTTAACGGAAATTATTTTTGGTGGGGCTTGAACTCTCCCAATTACCACTTCCCACATGGATGGGTTCACGTGACCCTGAAATCATGTTTCTTTTCCTCCCCTTTGTGAAGTGTTGAGAATTAGGGAATCGCTTCCTAGAATTCCTATCTCTTGTAGGCATAGAATGCGAAATCGCAGGGGGAAAATTAACCGAATCAGTGTGTTTATGTTTAGTGCCCCAGTTAGCCACATTCCAGGGACAGAACCTCCGTCGTGGTAAAGGCTCACTCCAAGGCATGTGGTAGCTTTGGGAGGAGGTAGTTATCAACTTGATTTGTTTAGCTCTGTTTCGTTCTGCAGGTTGGGTATCTGGCCTGAAACAGGCAGGCCAGTTCTGGATGACAGTAGTGTACTGGTAGCTGATTCTGGGATGTTCAAGAGCCCCAGGTTTCTAGTTCCAAAGCTACTTGCGGGGGATGGTTGTAAGCGATGTCTTGGGAAAGTAGGCTTGAGTGTTGGCTGGGGACAGTCTGTTGGTTTATTTCTCAAGGAGAGAGGTTTGTGGAAGGTTCCTATGTGGGACCAGTCTGAGATTACTGTCCCTCAATGGTAATACCCTTCAGACTGGTTCTACTAAGAGTGGGTCCCCAGTGGAGAGCAGGGGTGTCAACTCCCTTTTAATCTAACAGGGAGGGTCATGGTGAGGGAGAAGTAAAGATTGACATCTTCAACCACCTCTCTGTACTTTGATTTTTTTTCCTTTCCAAAGGGGATCGAAACTTCGTTTTAGGAGTTAAAATGGATGCTTCATCCTGTGGCTTTGATCTCTGAGTTTTTGGAGTTTCCAGAAAAGGCTGAGTTAATTCCATTAAAAAGCCCAGCTACAGATTCTCTCATCCCAAGAGAATGTTCCTTTCACCAGACAGCTGAGAGCACCCAGAAAGGGAAGAGAATCTTCTTAGGAGGAAAGGTCAAACTGGAGTCAAGTGTTAGAGACAGGGTGGGGTCAGATGGAGGTCAAGTTCGGGGAGGGAGGTGTCTCTCTCCGGCCATGAGGTCTTCTCTGAGGAAAGGGGTCCCTTGGTTTGTCTCCCTCCCCACGGGGACACATCTGTTTTCCTTCTTCCTCTGTTGTATAATATGCTGTATCTATGTGATGTGCCCGTAAGTTTGGCAGGGGGTCGATGGCCTTAGGTCACGTGACTCAGAGCTGAGAAACTCACATGCTCCCAGGGGCCAGGCAGGTGGGATTGAGGCGAACAGGAAAGCTGGTGGCCTGAGAAGAGTGAGCACACGCTGCTCACGCTGTCAACTCTTGACCTCAGGGCATCAGGGTCCCTGTCCGTCAACCTAGTTTTTCAACAGAAGTCAGAAATCTAGATTTGCATACGGTTTAAAAAATCGTGCCATCAGATTCAGTGAAAAAAGTTTATGGGCCCTTCCCTGGCGGTCCAGGGGTTAAGACTTTGCCTTCTAACGCAGCGGGTGCAGGTGCGACCCCTAGTTGGGGAGCTAGGCTCCCACATGCCTCGTGGCCAAGAAACCCAAACATAAAAACAGAGGCAGCATTGTACCAAATTCAATAAAGACTCTAAAAAAAATGGTCTACATGAAAACATAAATCTTAAAAAAAAAGTTTAGGGACCAAACACAAATAACGGAGACCTCGGTGCGATCACAGAGACCGTGATGGGGGTTAGGGGATCTGACATTATTTCCCCACTGAGAGCTGGCCGGTACCCTCCCCGTGGGCTGGACCCAAACCCCATCTCGTCCGTCTCAGGTTGTGCAAGTTTGACGGTTGTCATGTGTCGTGTCATCTTGACCCGTCGTGG
Organism: Monodon monoceros; assembly: GCF_005190385.1. Classification (NCBI taxonomy): domain Eukaryota; kingdom Metazoa; phylum Chordata; class Mammalia; order Artiodactyla; family Monodontidae; genus Monodon; species Monodon monoceros. Next base: position 85,421,725 of record NW_021703765.1, on the reverse strand, counting down.
GCCAGGGACGTGGCCTTGTGAGATCAGAATCCTTGTTGCTATTTGCTCAAAATCCCGTTTTAGGAACTTTGGGAATTCAGCTCGAGTGCACACTCGCCCTTGAGTTCTCCGATGCGTCCTCCTATTCCCCCTTTACCCAGGACCCCAGTGGGGGCTGTGAGCGCCTGTGGCTCGCCGGGGTCCCTAGTCGTTGTCCCACCATGGTGCTGCCAGGCCAGGAGAGTAACAGAGTGACTCAGGTCTCAATAACCCTGTATCAGTCTTCTCTGTCACTTTAAATGAAACTGCCCACCGGAGACCTACACGGAGTTAAAATAATAGGAAGACAGCAGATGGAAATGCAGATGCACGGTGTGTCCTGCAGAATCAGAAGATCAGGTTCCCACAGGGCGACCCTGGAACACCCCCCTACACTGACCCCCTCCTGGTTACCCTCAGCCCATCCTGCACGCCCAGGTGTCCTTGCTAAGTGGCTCCAGGGGGACTCAGCCAAGGCGGGGGCGGCATGGGCCAGAGACGGGGGAGCAGAAGCAGAGAGAAGCCGGTGGCTTCTCCCACTGCCCTGCTTTGAGACCCACGTGTAGCCGTGGCCGTGTGTCTGTGGCTTCAGCTCCCACCAGACACTATCTCCTTTCGTGGCCCCGACCTCTGGGCAGCAGCTGTGTCCTAGGGGCCTGGTGAGGCCATCCTGGGCGTGGCAGTGACTCCTAATCATGCTGAGCTCACGGCCTCTCACTGTTATGGTTTGGATCGTGTCCCCCTAAAGTCAGAGGTTGAAGTCCTAACCCTCAGTACCTCCAAATCGTGATCCAGTCTGGCTGGTGTCCTTACAAGAAGAGATTAGAACACAGACACGCACAGAGGGAAGACACGGGAAGAACACAGGGGGAAGACAGCTGCCGACAGGTCAAGGAGAGAGGCCTCGCCTTGCTGACACCCTCGTCTAGGACTTCCAGCTTCCAGAACGGTGAACAAATACATTTCTGTTGTTTAAGCTACCAGTCTGGGGTACTCCGTTACGGCAGCCCTAGCAAACGAATGCCCTCAGCGTACCCTATCTGGCAATGGACGCTACTTTCCTTCTATTAACTTATACCTAACTGTTAACGCTATGCCTCGTTCTTATTGTTTATATTATAGTAGAATTTTTATCATTTTTATTATAGTAGAATAAAATGAAAGTGACATATTTCAAATACCCATGTCTCTGCTAAAAGTAGGAGCCTAAATGTCCATCGACTGAGGAATGGGTAAAGAAGATGTGGTATATATATATAAATGGAAAACTACTCAGCCGTGAAAAGAATGAAATAATGCCATTTGCAGCAACGTGCATGCACCTAGAAGTTATCATACTAAGCAAAGCAAGTCAAAGACAAATGTCACGTGACATCACTTCCATGTGGAACCTAAAGTACACACATGAACGTGTCTATGAAGCAGAAACAGACTCACGGACATAGAAAACAGACTGGTGGTTGCCAAGGGGGAGGGGGGGAGGGGAGGGAAGGTCTGGGAGTTTGGGATGAGCAGATGCAAACTCGTATACATAGGATGGATAAACAACAAGGTCCTACTGTAGAGCACAGGGAACAGTATTCAATATCCTGGGATAAATGAGAATGGAAAAGAGTATGAAACAGAATATATATGAATAACTGAGTCACTTTGCTGTACAGCAGAAACTAACACAGCACTGTAAATCAGCTCTACCCCAATAAAATAAAATCAGAAAGTCGGACGAGACGGATCTGTACTGGGAACCTGTTTCTCACCCTCAGTCCGTTTGCTGCCTGTAGGCATCTGACTCGGCAAACCCTGACTTTTTTTTTGTTTTTTTTTTTACATCTTTATTGGGGTATAATTGCTTTACAACGGTGTGTTAGTTTCTGCTTTATAACAAAGTGAGTCAGCTATACATATACATATGTTCCCATATCTCTTCCCTCTTGCGTCTCCCTCCCTCCCACCCTCCCTATCCCACCCCTATAGGTGGTCACAAAGCACCGAGCTGATCTCCCTGTGCTATGCGGCTGCTTCCCAACATCTAAGGAAGATCAGCACGTTTTATCTTAGCCTGTTGGGTTCCCTGATTTTCTGGACCATCTCTGTGCTCGGCAAGATACACAGTTTTGAAATTCCTGATAGGAGTTTCCCAACCAACTAAAAACACAGGCGCAAACTCACCCTCCACTCCTTGCCTCTGCTCTTGCGTGGGATATTCTTAAATATTTTTTCACGGGAGCCAACAAAGAGGAGGTGAAACAAATCATGGCTGCCTAAGACAGCCTGAAACGTCCCCCATCCAGGCCCCTTCAGGGGCCATCAGTGCCTTGTGTTGTGGGGTGTCAAGCAACGCTCTCTGTAAGCCTTTGGAGCAATTCCAAGCTGCTGGAAACCACTCTCCACTGGGACTCCAGAGAAACACGTGCTCAGAGCAGGAGTAAGGTGAAACGGGAGAAACCGCGGCTGGGATCTTTGGTTCTGAGCATTCTGTCTTAGCGGATGTGAGAACAGGGGCTGAGCCGGGGAAGGGCCAGGCCAGCGGGTTCTCAGCAGGTCCTTTGGCTCCTCTGCTGGGGTTGGACAGTGATGCTGGGAAAACGCCAGCCTCCCCGAACCCACCACCTCCCTCCCGCCCGTCACTTCTTTTTTTTTGGCTGCGTTCGTTGCTGCGCGTGGGCTTTCTTTAGTTGTGGCCAGCGGGGGCTTCTCTTGTTGCAGAGCACAGGCTCTAGGCGCACGGTCTTCAGTAGTTGTGGCTTGCAGGCTCAGTAGTTGTGGCTCGGGGGCTCAGTAGTTCTGGTTCGCAGGCTCTAGAGCGCAGGCTCAGTAGTTGTGGTGCACGGGCTTAGTTGCTCCGTGGCATGTGGGATCTTCCCGGACCAGGGCTCGAACCCGTGTCCCCTGCATTGGCAGGCGGATTCCTAACTGCTGTGCCACCAGGGAAGTCCCCCCGCTGTTGCTTCTGACATGGGAGCCCCAGCAATCTTGCTGCTTCTTTCTAAGTTTCCTTCTCTCTACACCGGCTTCTTTCTTGGCCCTTATTAAACTCTGTAACCTTGGAGTCAGTGGAGGAGAAGGGGATGTGTGACTTTCTGGCCCCCAGGCATGGCCCTCCCACCCGGGGACTATTGGGGCGACCTTCTGAAAACAGAGGACATGAGGTTGTGCGCCTGTGTTCAGAACCTCCAGTGGCTGGCATCTCACTCAGAGAAATAAGAGTTCTTGCCACGTCTAATGAAGTGCACACGGTAAAGCTCTCCCCCCACCTCCAGCCTCCGTCCTGTGCCCCCTGCAACAGCCCTGGGCCCTGTGCACTCCCCAGCCCCCCACCTACGCCAGTCCAGGCGTGTTCTCATCTTCCCCCTGGCTGTGCCCACCTGGAGATGCCCCTCATCTACGTCTTATTCCCTCCCTCGCCTTAGGTCTCTGCTCTGCTGTCACCTTCTCAGAGTGGACATCCTGACCCCCCCAGCCCACCTCTGTCCACCCCCTTAGCTGCCTCAAGTGTCTGGTTTTTAAAAATATGTATTTATTTATTTGGCTGCGCAGGGTCTTAGTTGTGGCGTGCGGGCTCTTTAGTTGCGGTGTGTGGGATCTACTCCCCTGACCAGGGATTGAACCCGGGCCCCCTGCGTTGGGAGTGCAGAGTCTTGACCACTGGACCACGAGGGAAGTCCCAAGCTTCACGTGTCTTTGTGGCCCCATCACAACCCACGTTCCAGGTTCCTGATCTCTCTGTATCTGTGCATCGTCCCCCTCCCTGTCCCGAGGACACATGTACCGTGACAGCAGGGACTGGGTCTCATCTGGGCTGTATTCTGAGCGCCTGGAGCAGGTCAGGGTGCACAGGGAGAGCTGGAAAGGATTCCTCGAGGGAGTAAACGCCTTGAGTGGATGCATTTAAACAGAGACCAGGCTGATCCTTAGATACATACTGAGGGTGTGGAAATACTGATTCTCCCCAGCTGGGTATTCACTGTGCAGCTCAGAGCAGCTGCTGGTGGGCATAATGGCTACAGGCAGAGTTTCAGGGTGGTGGAACGCTCCCTGCAGCCAGGGGTTGTCCATCCCTCTCCCCTTCTCTGTCTGTCTGTCTGTTTCTCTCTCTCAGAGCCCATTTCTCCCACAGAAGGAGACTCAGGTGTCTGCTGTGTGCTGGACAGCAGTTTCCTAAGCATTTCCACAAGCGCACCCAGAAGCTGCCTGAGTAGATGCCCCGTGGTCCATGGCCTGGCCACTTTGCCCTGAAGGACTGGTTTTGCTAGCGCAGGAAGTACTGCTAGGCTGCAGAGATGACCGGCAGCCATGTCTGCGGGAAGCCCAAGCAAACGCGAGTGTGGCCTTCAACATGCTCAGGCTGGGTGGAGGGGCTGTTCGGGGTTCCAGACGCCTGGGGTGTGTCCAAACCCAACATGGATTTGAACCTTCCGTTATTCACATGGGAAGCATTGTTTTGGTGGATTACCAAGGGTCATTATTGTCTTAGTTGCTTTTCTGCTTATCTTTCTATTGCAGTAGTTTGATGTGTTCAGTCTTTAGGTTTATACAGGATTATGGGGTAAACCTGATGCAAAGAGTAACGGTAACACATATCAAATCTAGTGTAAATGTTTTAGAGTTTTATACTACCCTGCATTACCTCTATCCCTATTCAATGCAGTAGCTACAGTAAAGCGAATGTTAAATAATGGGCATTTTTTTCATTATGTCCCGTGTGTGTGTGTGTGTGTGTGTGTGTTAGTCCTGTGTGTGTGTGTGTGTGTGTGTGTTAGTCCTGTGTGTGTGTGTGTATGCATATATATACACATACATATATTAATTTACTATATATTTATTACATAATATCTTTTTAATAATCGTGTTTTAAAATATCTATATTTTTAATTTTAAATACAGCTAAATTTACCCATTTTAGGTTTACAGTTCATTGAGTTTTAGTAAATAATAGCACTTGGAGTAAAAACGAAAGAGTATCTGCCCTTGGTAAACAATTCACATTGCATCAAAGTAAAGGAGAGCTTTCACTCTCAAACCCTTAGTCCCTCGTCTGTCTTTCAAGAGGCAGCCACTCGTGTGTTGTAAGCTTTCTGAAACAGTCTGTGCACGTATAGATGTTCCTTTATTCTATGCAGACTAGAGAATGCATACACACTATTTGCTTTTTTCTTTCTTCACTGAATATGTTTTGGAGATTGTGTTGTGGCAACACCTCATCATTTTTTTTATTGGGGGGTGCTGAGCTGTGTATATACAGCCTTTGCCAAGTTTTCAGTTGAATTGTAGGTCTCATTGATTTGTAAGAGCTCTTTTTATATTAAGGAATTTAGTCCTTAGCTTGTCAAGAGGCAGATTTACATGAAGCCAGTGAAGTCTAAGCTTCAGTTGTCCTCACCTGCACAAACCCTTACAAGACCCTGAAAGGATCCTAGCAACGTGTTCACAGAATTTACTCAGCTAAGTTATTTTAACTGCAGTCATTTACGACAACTATATCTTTTCATTGAGCGTTTCCCTCATGCTCGTTTTGTTAGACAGGCTGTGGGCATTTTTGACATCTAGCTAAGAGAAAGTCCAGTTAAGATGACATTTAATTTGGGTTTAATGAGATGTGTTAAATGGGTTTCTGCCATTTCTGGGTATAAATTATCACTGGCCATCATGGTATGTGATGGCTTCCTGGAATACATCTATTGCCCTCCCTACTGAATTATCCTTCATCACCCTGTGTAGCCAAAGATCATATCATGATGTGAGTGTATCTTAGGCATTTGACACTGGAAGCATGTGGGGAGTGGATGAGAAAAGAGGTTTGAAATGTACAGAGATGAAAGCCAGTCTGTGGAAAAGTCTTCCAGTTCTCAATGTACAGTTGTAAGCAGAGAAGCCTTTCTCACCAACGCACGACCAACAGGAAGTTTTCCTGTCTGAAGTATCCTCGGTAACGTAGCCAACACCCATACGATCCGTCGTACCTTTTGTTTTCCCTTTTGATGGTAATCAAATCAAATCAAGTTGATCAGAATTCCTCTGTGTTTTGGACGCATCCTGGAATAGTAGTTCAGGAACTACTGTTAAAGTTAGTTGTATGTGGAATAAATTTGTTAAAGAAAACTTAAAAAACAATTGAGATACTTTATTTTTTCAAATTGAAGAATAGTTGATTTACAATGTTGTGTTAATTTCTGCTGTACAACAAAGTGACTCAGTTATACACATATATGCATTCTTTTTTATACTCTTTTCCATTGTGGTTTATCCCAGGATATTGAACATAGTTCCCTGCACTATATGGTAGGACCTTGTTGTTTATCCATCCTAAATGTAATAGCTTGCCTCTACTAACTCCAAACTCCCAGTCCATCCATCCCCTTCCCCCCTCCCCCTTGGCAACCACAAGTCTGTTCTCTATGCCTGTGAGTCTGTTTCTGTTTTGTAGATAGGTTCATTTGTGTCATATTTTAGATTACACCTATAAGTGACATCATGTGGTATTTGTCTTTCTCTTTCTGACTGACTTCACTCAGTATGATCATCTCTAGGTCCATCCATGTTGTGCAAATGGCATTATTCTATTCTTTTTTATTGCTGTGTAGTACTCCATTGTATACATGTACCGCATCTTCTTTATCCATTCATCTGTCGATGGACACTTAGGCTGTTTCCACGTCTTGGCTATTGTGAATAGTGCTGCTGTGAACATAGGGGTGCATGGATCTTTTTGCATTATACTTTTGTCCAGATATATGCCCAGGAGTGGGATTGCTGGAACATATGAAGGAAACGTTTAAACTACAGAAAAAAACCTTTAAAAAACCCCAAATTTGATGAATTATGCTGGGAAAGAATTTTTCTTTTACTCTCTCAGAAGAGAATAATGCCACAAAATCATTGTCATATGGAGAGGTCATTAAACATTACACAGCTAATAAAATGTAAAAAAAAAAGTATTATAGAGGTGTCTCAGGCACTTAATTAAACAAACATAATGTTATTTTTCTAGATTTTGTGATATTTATGGGATTTGTCAGCTTTTTAAAGTATGGAATTTGTTGTGATTTATTTTCCCATTCTTTAGATGTGATCATGTTTGTACCATTTTGCATTGGTGGGTTTGTTTTTTGTTTTTATTTTTCTTAAACAGGGTCCCCAAGTTGAACAAACTCGAGGTCCTGCAAAACCTGGACCCATACCTGAGTCTGAAATTTGTGTTGCAAATATTTTATCCTGGTTTGTAACTTAGCGTTTGATTTTATTTATGGCATTTTTTTCACTGTGCAGAAGTTTTAAATTTCCATGTTGTCAAATTTAATCAGCCTTTCCTTTCATCATCCCTGATTTCCTGTCTTGGTTAGAAAGTCCTCCTTCATTTTAAAGTAATGAAAAAAATTCATGATTTCTTCAAAGATGTCTCATTTTTCCTTTATGTGTTTAGATACTTGACTCATCTGGAAATGATTTTTGTGTAAGAATTTAAAAAATTTTTCCCATTTTCTGAATATCATATATTGAATGATCAGCCTTTTCTTATTGATTAGAAATGACACCTTATCATATAGTAAATGCTGTTATGTGATAGGATTTATTCATCCAAGTCTGTTCTATTGGCCTATCTGTTCATGCACCAGGACTAACAATTTTATTTACATATAATGTCTGGTAAGGCTGGTATTCTTTCCTTTACTCTTTTCTACCCTAAAAACTTCCAAGTTATACTTTTGTGCCTTTATCTTCATACAGAGTTTAGAATCAGATTCCACAGGTCTAAAAACATCCTGCCTGTATATCTTGTGTAATGACGTTAATTTTTAAGATTGATTTAGGGAGAATTTTATAGAATCTAAGCATCCCATCCAAGCATACGGTATACTTTTCTCTTTATTCAATTTTCCTGTTTTGTTCCTCAGTTTTCTTCATGTATTTCTTACATATTTCTGGTTCAGATCATTCATAGGAATGTGTTTCATTTTGCAGACTGCTACCGGAAATGGGATTTTGTTCCCTTTCCGTTATATTTCCTAACTGGGTGTTCTTCCTATACAGGAAAGCTATTGATATTTACGTATTATTAATATTAAATGCAATGATATGCAATTTTTTTTCTGGGAACAAAAATAATATATGATTGTATTCTATCAAGGAATACATGAAGAATTTTTCTATTCTGTTGTATTCTATACTATTCCATTCTGTTCTGTTCTTATTTGTAACAGTTTCTTGGTTCACATGGGTTTTCCCAGTAGACCATCATAGCATCTACAAAAGCGACTTGAAAGCGACTTAGGTGAGCACACCTCACTGCTGGCCTTGGAACTGGCCTAGGGGAAAGCCCCCTGTGCTTTGTGGCAGCTCAGGGCCTGCTGAGACCCTGACGTTCAGGACCTATTCTTAGCTCCACGACGATCGTAGATTCTGCTGCTTTAATGCTGAACCCTCAGAACCACATTGCCGCCGACACCTGGCATTTCCTCGGAGAGCCGGTCCAAATGTGCTTTCTCCGGCTCAGCTGTGCTTTCTCCATATATACGACTGGAAGGCTCTGGGCAGCAGTTATGCAACTTTGCATCTGGTGCTCCTCTGTCGTCTTGCAAACACTCTTTGCATTCGGGATCAGATAAACAAACGGCGTGTTATTTATAGCAGCTCTTAACAGCTGAACAGGCCTGGTTAATAGGGGTGCCTTTGTGGGGTCTGTTTTCTGAGTTGCCTCCAATAAGTGTGGAAGAGGTGAGCTTCTTTGATTTCTTCAAGGAAGCGAGTCTCCGCCCTGGCAGCGCATCTTCCAGACCTAGGTGATCCTCTCCCGCTGTGTCTTCATGCCCTCGTTCTTCACAGACGCAGCGTGGCTTCCTCTACATCGCGAGTTACCCAAGAGCCTGCCTGTGAAATTCTCTGCTTTGTTACATTTAACAGTGTCTTCAGCCCAGAATTCACCTGGTTTTTGTGAAGGTAGAACATGGTACCCAGAGGTGGAATCACTGCCTTCCTTTTCTTTTCTTTTTTTTTTTTTTAATTTTATTGAAGTGTTGTTGATTTACAATTTTGTGTTTAATTTCTGCTGTACGGCAAAGTGACTCAGTTATATATATATATATATTCTTTTCCATGATGGTTTATCACAGGATATTGAATATAGTTCCCTGTGCTCTGCAGTAGGACCTTGTTGTTCATACATTGTATATATAATTGTTTGCATCTGCTAACCCCAAACTCCCAATCCATCCCTCCCCCACCCCTCCCCCTTGGCAATCACAAGTCTGTTCTCTGTGTCCGTGAGTGTGTTTCTGTTTCATAGATAGCTTCATTTGTGTCATAGTTTAGATTCCACATATAAGTGATCTCATCTGGTGTTTGTCTTTCTCTGTCTGACTTACTTCACTTAGTATGATAATCTCTGGTTGCATCTCTGTTGCTGCAAATGGCATTATTTTGTTCTTTTTTGTGGCTGAGTAGTATTCCGTTGTATGTATGTACCACATCTTCTCTATCCATTCATCTGTTGATGGACATTCATGTTGCTTCCATGTCTTGGCTATTGTGAATAGAGCTGCAGTGAACACAGGGGTGCATGTATCTTTTTGAATTAGAGTTTTGTCTGGATATATGCCCAGGAGTGGGATTGCTGGATCATGTGGTAGTTCTATTTTTAGTTTTTTGAGGAACCTCCATACTGTTCTCCATAGTGGCTACACAAACTTACATTCCCACCTGCCTTCCTTTTCTGATTGGACAGGGGCAGTGTCCTCTCCTGGCCTCAGCGTGCCTGGTCCTCTAAGTGGGCTCGCACAGAGACCCTCGGGTGAGCAACTTCCATTGACATGAAATACTGTGAGAATGATTCTGGAGTCCTAACAAGGCTGGTTCAAGTGGCCGTAGCCCGGCGTGGGGAGGATTCAGCATCTTAAAAGTATGTGCTTTTGTAGGTGAATTGTTTCAGAACCTTGGACTTTAGGCCTGTCTGATCTATGGATTGCTTCAAAACAACCTGCTGAGAAAAGAGGGGGAGAAAGCCATATTCGTACCATTGAATGGCCTTCTCAAAGAATGAGTTCTTTTCTAAAATTTCTAAGGGGGGGGAGAGCTTTACTTTCTTCTGTCAACCCTGTTCCTTTTCTCCCATGATAGCCCCATGGGTGGATGCTCTCTAAGAAGCAGACACGATACTTTTGTAGCTGCGGGAACAGACTGACCTGTTGAAGGTCACACAGAGTCGGGATTTAGACCTTGGCCAGCGTGACTCCCAATTCATGTTCTTTTTTTTTTTTTTTTTTTTACTTTTTTATTTGAGATGAGGTTCATGTAACATAAAATTAACCATCGTAAAGTGAATAATTCAGTGGCATTAGTGCCTTTGCAATGTCGTGCAACCACCACCCGTGTCTAATTCCAAAATGTTTTCACAGCCGCCAAAGGAAACCCTGTGCCCATTAGCAGCCCCTCCCCTCCCCTCTCTCCCCCTGCCCCCAGGCCCAGGCGGCCATCCCACTCATCTCCTTTCTGTCTCTGTGGCTTTGCCTATTCTGGACGTTTCATCTACATAAAATCATATGACACGTGGTCTTTTGTATCTGGCTTGTTTCCTTACCAGCATGTTTGCAGTTAATCCACACCGTAGCCTGTGTCTGTGCTTCCATCCTTTTGATGGCTGCATCGTATTCCACTGCCTGGACAGACCACTTCTGTGGACCCATCTGCCCATCAGCGGGCACTGGATTGTCCACCCATTGGCTGTTGTGAAAGGAGCTGCTGTGAACAGGGGTGTACAAGCGTTTGCCTCCTCTTCCCTGGTCGTGGTTACTGGGAACTGATAGCTCTGCCTGCAGAATGAAAAAGGGGATGGTGTGCGCTTCACAGAGAGAGTTAAATGTCAAGTTGCCATATGACCTGTTAGTTATATTCAGTAACATTAAAGAGCAGCATTTGCAAATTGCTTCTGTGCCTAGTATTTTAGAGTTTGGTGACAAATTTATGACCTTGACCCTCATAATTAAATTACTTCATTCTAAAAAAAAAAAAAGGAAATGGTGGGGCGGTTTGCTTCCCCCTCCTGAAAGGGGCACAGAGCTCTTGGTCCAACAGAAAGAGGCTGGGACTGGCCTAGCGTATACGGAGCTGTAGGAAGCCTTCCGTCTTGCAGGCAAATTCAGGCGCTCTCCATCCTTGGGAAGCAAAAGTGGGTCCTGATTAGGAAAACTTCCGCTCCACCTGTGTACCACGGTGACACAGAAGTCGTTTGGGGAAGGAGTGTCCTTCTGGCCAGTTAGCTTTTTTTATACTATGTTTATTTACTTTTTAAGAAGTTCAAAAAATTTTTAAATTTTTGGGCACGCCGCTAGGCTTGTGAGATCTTAGTTCTCCGACCAGGGATCGAACCTACACCCTCGGCAGTGAAAGTGCGAAGTCCTAACCACTGGATCGCCAGGGAATTCCCCAGTTAGCTTTTAGCTCATAGTGGTTTGTATAAGGCAAACAACCCAACCACCGTGGTGGAGGGTGTGTTGGATTTTCCCGATGCCCGTTTGGTAAGCCTGTTAATTGGAGAAGCAACAGAAAGCATCTCGGGAGACCCTTTCATTTTTGTACAAAGGACCTGCAGCTAGTGTATGCCTGCCTTCCACCCCGCGGTCCCTGTCCAGGCAGGCGGCACTGGGACCCCTCAGAGACACAATCCAGGTTCATGGGACCCAACACGGGGCTTTCCTTCCACAAGCTAAATTATTTAGCATCTTTAAATCACACATGATGGGGTTTTCATCCCAGGGAACAAACTGTGTGTGCCCGTGTGTGTGTGTGTGTGTGTGTGTGTGTGAAGTCCACGCACATTTTCCTATTTTGTCACTGTCTCTGCCGCGTTGCTAGGTAGCTGGTACCTCTGTGCAAGGGTCTGAACTTCTGGGAGGATGAAGAGAGCACATGTTAATTTTCTTTGGATTCGGGAGGCTGGGGGGCAGCGGGGGAGCCAGACCAGAGGGTGCAGACCTGAACAGCTTGGGTGGTTGGTTGCACATAATCACTTAATTCCTAGCTGCACTTGAGTTTCTGAGCTTCGTGGGGCGCGCGAGGGCAGGTTTTCCCTCCCCTTGGCAGCCCAGAGGGCCGGTTGGTTGCAGGAGCCACCCGGCCCCCCCCCCACCGCCGGCAGCCAGCAGGGGAGAGCTAGTGCTGTTAATCCGGGGAGGGAGCATCACCCACCGGACCCCGAGCCCTGCTTGGCTAAGAGAGCTGTTTCACCTTCATTTCTGTCCCAGCTTTTGGCCGCAGCTCGGTGGAAAAGACACTGGCAGGGAGACGAGAGCCATCTTGGGGTGTGTGTGTGTGTGCGTGTGCGTGTGTGTGTGTGTGTGTCTAAACACTGACGTTTCCTAGGCTCTGGGTACCGCTGCATGGATGATTCCAACCCCCCGCCTTTCTCTCTGTGGGCCTGCTTGCCTGCCTGCAGAGAACGAATGAATCATTTCTAGCCGAGGCCAAGCGGCGCAGACACACCAAGGCCCTCTCTCTCTCTCCTCCCCTCCCCCCTCCCTCCCCTCCCTCCCTCGGCCCCAGTTTGTAATCTGACACAGCAGACTGCAGTTGTCTCTGGGTGAACCTCCCAGTCTTGGCACTGCTGCTTCTAAGGTAGGCTGAGATTTATTTTTTTCTCCTAAAAATAGCTTCACGTTTCCCTTTTCACCCCTCCGCACGCACCCGGCGCTGCAGCGGCGGTGACCTCCGGGCGATAGCCGGAAACTGTCTGCGCCGACAAAGTTTATTTTCCAGCGGTTTGAGGTTGCCCTTCAGCACGGGGTCCCGGTACCGAGCTGCCATGGACGCCGGGTGCAGGAGAGCCGCGGGGAGGGGGGGACCGTTTCCAGACGATTCCTCCCGCGGATGTGGGGTGCTGCGGCTTGGTCCCCGTGGATCTGGTTTCCCAGGGCAGGGCTGACGGTTCTCTGTCGCCGTGGGGTTCCCGGAGACCCCTCCCGCCCCCCTACCCCTCAGCTTTGCAGAAAAGCCCCTCTGGGCGAAGTTGGACATCACACCAGGCAGTGCCTTTCGAACTCAGAAGTGTGAGCTTGGATTGTTTCACATCTGAGCCTCTGGGGGCTCTGGAAGTGGTCTTCCTGGGGGTGGGGCTTGAAAGGGGAAGGGGTTGGGGGCCAACAACTAAGAAATAAGAGTTGTATCATCCACAGCTCCGATTTGAAATGCATTGAGCCAGGAACTTGCACGTTGAGAATTTGTCAATTCATGTCCCATAGACTGACTTGAATAATATGTTTGTCAAAACAGATGTTCCTGGCAGAATGTGTGTGTGTGTGTGTGTGTGTGTGTGTGCGCGCGCGCGTGCGCGCGTGCGTGTGTGTGTGTGTGTGTGTGCCCGTGCCCACGGCAGGCTGTTTGCTGGGGCACACTCTCCCCCTGGAAGCCGTGTTTTCACCTGGAGATCCAGTGTTTACAGGACGACCTGCCCGGAGGGAAGTTGGGTTTGGGAGGTCCAGTGGGGTCAGGGTGCGGCTTGTTCTCCTCAAGCTGAGGCCTTTGTAGAGTCAGGTTTGCTGCTGTCCCCAGGGTGTCCCCACGGGCTGTCCTCAAAGTCCGGCTGAGGGCTGGGTGGACGCAGCTCAGCACTGGGTCGTTGGGCCCAGGGGATCGGGGCTGCTGGGGGATCATGCAGGGATGCGGGGCAGGGTCTGCGTGTCCCCGGGTTCTTAGGATGGCCGGCTGAGGGAGGAGGGGAGGGCCTTGGGGAAAGGGGTGCACCCTCACCTCTCTCTACATCATCACCTTTCACTAGCGAGGCCTCACCTCATCAAGGGACAGAAAATGTCCCCATGGGGGAGCAGGCCGAGGAAGACGAGAGTGGGTGGGCTCTGAAAATGGAAGGTGGGCTGGAGCGAGGAGGGCTGTCCCGGCTTGCGAGCCTCTGAGTGTGTGGGCCGTGGACCAGCTCTCCTCCCGTCCAGTTTCTGAGCCAGGAGTGAACACGGTGCCAGCGGGAGGGGCGCCCTTCAGGCTCAGCCTGATTGCAAGGTGGCCAGTCCCGGGGGCTGGGGACCCGCTGGTAGGACCCTCCTCTCCATCCCAGTATCTGGGAGTGGGGTGTGGGCTCCTGTGACTCTGGAGCCTCGGGGCGGGCAGTTGGGCACCATCTGGGCTTGTGTCTCCGGCGCGGGGCCTGGTGACTGGGCTGGGCCTCAGGGTCTAGGGCTGCTCGGCCAGCCCTGCGGCACTGTGCCCGGGACCCAGAGCAAAGCATTTTGAGGTTCTTTCAGGGAAGTGGCCGGCAGCTGATATCCCACCCTCCCCTTCTGAGAAGATGACGAAGTGGGTCAGGGAAAGGCTGGCGCTGTCAGTGTGCCAGGGGAGATGGTGGGACCGTAGGGGCCAGACCCCAGCCAGAGGCCTGTGTCCAGCTCCCTGCAGACCTGGCCTGCGAAGACGGGGACCCGGCCACATCCGAATCCCAGGCAGGGGGAGTCTGAAAGCTTCCCCACGTGAGGCCCTGTGCAGACTGGGCTGAGAACTAGCAATTAAAGAGAAAAAAAAAAAGGGCCGCAAACCAATTCAGCTGATTCTCTCCACTGTGGGTTTTAGTCTCATTTCTCTTGCTCGGGGCCTGGTTGGCGTTTGGGAGGAGAACAGCGTGTGCTCAAAGGGCAGGAGGGAGGGGCACAGAGCAGGGAGGCTCTTTCCTGAGCTCCCACTTCCAAGCCTCCCTCCTTTGTGTTTTGGAACGAAGCTTAAAGTTTTCATTAGTGGGGGAGCACCCGAGTCATCGGAGGGCGGGCAGTGGGACGGGTCCTCCAGGCTTTGCGTCTCTCAGCCTCTGGTGCTAATGCTGCTGGCCCAGGGACCTCCTGCTGAGAAGCGCTGGGCTAGGGCGTGACCCCGCGGCGGTTAAGCATCTGTGGGAGTCGTCCTCCGTGCTCTTGACTCTGGTTGCGGATGTAAATGAAGTGTGACTCTAGCACGGCCCTCGCCCCTCAGGTGGGCCTAGGCTCGTAAATGCTGGAACTCCCTTGTACCGAGCAGACACCTTCCCAGAGCCACTCGAGCAGCTGACGCCGGCGGTGGAGACGTGGAGGATTTTACCGCTGAATCTCCCAGCCTTTTCCATGTAGCTGGAAGGTTGGAACCTGTGTGGTTCTGAGAGCCCAGTGAAGGATGCACCTGCTGTACTGGTCTGTGGTGGATGCACCGGAGTGGCTGACACCGACTTCTAGAAAACTCTGTTCTGCATTTCTCTGGTTCCTTTTGAATTTGATCGTTGTATTCCATGAGCAGTGTTTCCCTAACTTCTCTTTGCCTGTGCCCATCGGTTTGAAAAGCTGCCTGATCTTGTTACGGCATTTGCTCCAAGCTCATCTGGGCTTTGTGCTGAGAAGCAACGGCCTGTTGATGTTGGTGCAGCTGCCTTGTGTGAACCACACTGCTCGGTCCTTAACGTGCCGTCATTACAGGGTCTCCTTTTCCCTTTCCCCCTCTCTCACCCTCTGTCTCTGTCTCTCCCTGGCCTCTTCCCTTTCACCCCAGTCCCCACCTCCTTTACCTTCTCCATCACAGCCAGTCCCTTCAACGTGTTTGATATATACCCTTGAATTTGCATCTTTGTGAAATATTAGTGCTGCTGTATTCGCAGGTGTTCTGATGAACATAAATCCCATTGTGCTCTAGACCTTGTTCTGTTTCCTGCTTCTCTCATGCAGCCCTGTCCCTTTACAGTCCATCTGTGTGGCTCTAGTGAGCTACCTCTCACTGCTGTGTAATATTCCATAGAGCTCACGGACCACGTTGTGCTTGCCTATCCCCATCGAGGGCACCAGGTTGGCCCCAGAGCCCTGCTGCACAGACGATGCTGTGGCAGAATCCTTGCACGTGTGCCTTACGGTCCCACGTGAGAATCGTTCTGGGTGCGCCTCAGAAGTGGATCGCTGGGGCAGAGGGGACGTGTCGACTTCATTTCATCAAGTTCTTCCAGCTTGCTCTGCAGGGTGGGTCCTCTTTCCCCAAGTTCTTGCCAACACTTCACATTGTCTGACTTTCTAATGCTGGCAGTGACTTTTTCCAGCCCCTGTAGATCCGGTCCTCCCTGAAGATGTTTGGGAGTGAGCATTCACAGACACTACAATTCCAAACTAGCATCTGTGGGTGTCGGGGTGGGGGGTGTCCAGGCAACTGGGCTGTGTCTCTTCGTACGTCTTAGGAGGCCTGCCCTGTGTCTCAGGCTCTGTAGGTAATGGGGCTTCCTCTCTGAGAACTGGATATGGTTCTCAGGGGGATCTGGGAGGACCCTTTCGCCCAGCCTCGCAGTGACAAAGAGTCTCAAATTAACCCTTGACATTAAAAGCTACGGTTTCAGTCGCCAAGATCCACTGAGAAGACTCCAAGAAAAAGTCATTTCTCATGTGACCTTAAACCATTCCCAGCAACTGGACCACCCACCTGTGTGGATCCATCTTCATAGGTCAGTCATATTGTACTAGAGTTTGTTGGGTTATAGTTAATGTATTATTAATACATTATATGTATACATTAACCATTATACATTAATTATTAAATGGATACCTGAAAAGTAACAATTTAAACCTGTCTTGACATTTCTTAGTTTTTCACTGGGCCACGAGGCTCCTAAAATGGGAGAAGCTGGGTCTCTTCTGGGATTCTGAGAGGCCAGATAACCTATTCTTTCTTTTTTAATTTACTATTATTTTTAGTCAAAGTGTAGTTGATTTACAGTGCTGTGTTAATTGTTAATTTCTGCTGTACAACAGAATGACTCAGCTATACACGTATATACATTCTTTTCGATATTCTTTTTTTTTTTTTTTTTTTTTTTTTTTGCGGTACGCAGGCCTCTCACTGTTGTGGCCTCTCCCGTTGCAGAGCACAGGCTCCGGACGCGCAGGCTCAGTGGCCATGGCTCACGGGCCCAGCCGCTCCGCGGCATGTGGGATCTTCCCTGACCGGGGCACGAACCCGCGCCCCCTGCATCGGCAGGTGGACTCTTAACCACTGTGCTACCAGGGAAGCCCTCGATATTCTTTTTTATTACGGTTTATCCCAGGATGTTGAATATAGTTCCTTGTGCTATACAGTAGGACCTTGTCAAATAACCTACTCTTAATGTTCACCCACCCGGGAAAGAGGTGTCACGACTTCCAGGGCCTGAGGGGCTATGCAGGGACACAGGCGTGTGAGGTGACAGAGTCTGTGGCAATGTGGGGTAGTAGGGCTTGCGGAGAGATGGAGGGAGCAGAGTGGCCTGAGGACATTCATCTGAAAATATCTTATCTGCTGGCATTTTTATGGTCTGCTTTTCCACCCAAGCAAGCGATTTGCACAGAGTAGGCGGTCAATAAATATTTTTTTGGAAAGAATGAATGAAGGAAATGAAATGACCTACAGGATATGCCCCAGGGTGGGGTGGGCACCCCTCCCCCCCCCCCCCCCCCCCCCCCCCCCCCCTCCCCTTGATCTGGTTACTGCCTGTGCATTGTTTTTCTCTTCACCCTCACCATGAGAACCATGACGGTTCTCTCCTCTAGAATGAAGTTCCTGGAAGGCAGTGGTTGTGACCTTTATTTGTGTATGCCTAGTGCATTCGCTTATTCATCCCACAAACATCTGAGCACCTATTAAATATTAAGTAGCATTTTATTTATTTTTTATATCTTTATTGGACTATAATTGTTTTACAATGTTGTGTTAGTTGCTGCTGTATAACAAAGTGAATCAGCTATATGTATACATATATCCCCATATCCCCTCCCTCTTGCGTCTCCCTCCCACCCTCCCTATCCCACCCCTCTAGGTGGTCACAAAGCACCGAGCTGATCTCCCTGTGCTGTGCGGCTGCTTCCCACTAGCTATGTGTTTTACATTTGGTAGTGTGTATATGTCAGTGCCACTCTCTCACTTCGTCCCAGCTTACCCTTCCCCCTCCCCGTGTCCTCAAGTCCGTCCTCTACGTGTGCGTCTTTATTCCTTCCCTGCCACTAGGTTCATCAGTATCATTTTTTTAGATTCCATATCTATGTGTTAGCGTACGGTATTTGTTTTTCTCTTTCTGACTTACTTCACTCTGTATGATAGACTCTAGGTCCATCCACCTCACTACAGATAACTCAGTTTCGTTCCTTTTTATGGCTGAGTAATATTCCATTGTCTGTATGTGCCACATCTTCTTTATCCATTCATCTGTCGATGGACACTTAGGTTGCTTCCGTGTCCTGGCTGTTGTAAATAGTGCTGCAGTGAACATTGTGGTACAGGACTCTTTTTCAATTATGGTTTTCTCAGGGTATATGCCCAGTAGTGGGATTGCTGGGTCATATGGTTTTTAAGGAACCTCCATACTGTTCTCCATCGTGGCTATACATTCCCACCAACAGTGCAGGAGGGTTCCCTTTACTCCACACCCTCTCCAGCATTTATTGTTTGTAGATTCTTTGACGATGGCCATTCTGACCAGTGTGAGGTGATACCTCATTGTAGTTTTGATTTGCATTTCTCTAATGATTAGTGATGTTGAGCATCCTTTCACGTGTTTCTTGGCCATCTGTATATCTTCTTTGGAGAAATGTCTATTTAGGTTTAAGAAGCATTTTAGGGGCTGGGCACAGAGCAGCCAGCAAGATAGCGGAAGTCCCTGTTCTTATGGAGATGACATTAGTGTGTGTGTGTGTGTTTGTTTGACAACAAGCAGGTGAATAAATAACAAACAAGTGGAGGTGACACCATACAGAGGTTTACAGGAGCCTGACGTGAGAGACTGTGGTGGGGTGATCCTGGAAGGACTCTTGGAGGAGGTGACATTAAGCTGAGCCCTGAATGACGAGAAGAATCCAACTATACAGATACCAGTGCAAAGACCCTGAGTATTTGCAGGAAGGAAGGGTGTCTTCATTCCTTTTAGATGGCTGTGCAGGAAGTGCTGACAGGATGTTTCTGGAGCAGGTGGGATGACAAGGGTCTGGAGTCCCCAAGCTTTCACCCGTGGACACTGAGAATGAGCTGTGAGCTCCCAGGAGTGTCTGGAAACCAGTGGGCGGGTGTACTTTGCCAGTTCCATCCTCAGGGAGTTGGCTATGGGGGGGGTCCCGCTGTTGAGGTGCAAAGGTTCTCCCTTCCTCCTGTCCCCACCCTGCTCCATCCCCCATCCTATGCCACCAAAGAAAACCCAGTTGTCTTGCTTTTGGAAAAGAGGTCTTTAGAGGGCGGCTTGTAGCTGCCGATCTGGCGGTGGGACTTTGGTAAGATTCCCTCGGATGAAATACTCTTGTTGCCAAAACATGGATGCTGTGATAACGATATTTAGAATTGTCTGTTGCAGTTGGTTCAACAGAGTTGGTTTCCATTGGGATGTTATGGATGGTTATTGTTGGCTGATTGCTTCTAACACAGAAACGCTCCCCATCGTGTTGCTCCGTTGTTACTTCAGACTCAGAGATGTAGAGAAAAATCGGGCAGTGGTTTTGTTTGCTTTTTTCTGACGTTTCCCTCCTACCTCCCACCCCCCAGCGAAGGAGCCCTGGAGTATTAGGAAGTTATGTTTGGGTTGTTAGTGCCAGGTCCTTAAAGGGCTCAGATTCACGAGCCCAGGATCTGATCTGTGCATCTACCTAGTTAGCTGGGACCTGCTCTGGGGTGGGGATGCCGGTGAGCTTGGAGCCTGGGGCTTGGGCAGGTGACAGGGGAGCCTCTGTTGACATCAAAACCACACAGACAGTCCCTACCCAGCTCACGGCATGGGTTCTGCAAATTGAATTTGGTTTTTTTAATGACATCTTTTAAGTTTTATTTTGAAAGTAATGACTGTTCATTGTGGGAAAGTTAGAAAGTATCAAAAAAAAAGAAAAGCAGGAAGAAGAAAATATGACTCACAGTTCTGTCACCCAGACACAATCATTGTTATATTGGCATTTTTTCCCGTTTCTTTTCTCTATGAGGATTTTTATTCCATTAACTGTTTTGAATTATGTTTTTAAAACATTTTACATGATAAGGTTGGCATTCTTCCATGACATAAAAAAACTGCAAAAAACATACCTTAGAGTAGCTGCATATACTTGAACAAGGCTGTCGATGTTTCCTCATTATGACAGACAACGGGCGGCCACCACACCCAATCTGCTGTCCTTCTGGGTAACACGCGGGGCTGGCCGTTCGGAGGGTCGCGGGCTGAGTTTTACAGCAGGGTCCGCCACGGCACAGAGCAGCCACACGGGAGAGTCTCAGACTGCCTGTCAAGGTAGATTAAAACCTGGTGACCACCGACCTCATCTTCCCTCCCAAACCTCCACTGCCTCTGGAAATCTCTGGACATCAAAGTGAAGAGTGCCACCTGCCACTCAGACACCCCATCTTGAGGATTGGGGGTCACTTTGGACTTCTCCTGGCCCACCCGCATCCAGACGGTCCCCCGACTTTGCTTGAACATAGCCGTGGCCACATGCCCCGTGCCAGCAAGTGGCTGACACGTAGTAGGCGCTCAGCTGACACACAGCAGGACGGGCTGGGTGGCTTTGTCACCCCCAGGCTCTGGACAGTCCCCAAGCCCATCAGCTCTGCGCGGTCCCTTCTTTCCAGTTCTGGGCCATTCTTTGGGCTGAGAATTCAATAAGGGAACTTGTGTGAACGGTTCCTGAAGCTGCAGATGCGGTAATACGTGTGCCGCTGGCTGGACATCTCCGCACGCCTTCACTTTTTACATGTGCGACACTGTGGCTTCACGAGGTGGGCCTTGGTGCTAGTTTAGACCCATCGTACAGACAAGACAATCATCTAAGAGAAATGAAGGGACCCTTCCAGGGTCGCACAGCCGGGGAGGGACGGGCCAGGCTTCAAACCTGGGTCGGCCAAGCTTGGAAGCCAGTGGGTACCCACCGTGTGGCGCTGCCCTTGTGGCCCACCTTTTCCTTCCTCGAGGGAGGACGAGCAAGCTGGCCGGCACGTCTGGAAGGTGGTGGGCGCAGGGTGAGGGCATGTTGGGAGGAAGCAGGTCCAGGTCACGCAGTAGTGATCGGAAGGGCCTCAGATCTGTTCCCGGCGAGGATAAAAGCAATCAGGAGGTTCCCAGGGGGTTGCATGGTCTGCCTGTTTTCAGTAGGATGCTCCGGCTGCTGTGTGTGGGGGGACCGCAGGACAGACATGGACAAGGAGGTGGGAGGGGCCGACACAGCCACCCGGGGGTGCGCCGGTGGGGTCTCAGCTCAGGTCAGAGCGCAGTAGTGGCCGTAGCGAGAAGAGATCAGACTCGGGATGTGAAGGGAAGAAGGGGGAACAAATCGGCGGGAAGAAATCTAGGGTACAGCTGAGGGGGGAAGACGAAGCAGGGAGGAGAAACAGTGTGGAGTTACACACGGCTCTGTTTCCAGCAATGGTTCTCAGATCTTTTAAAAACCGTGGATGCCTGCTGATGGACAAAGTTGGGAGATGCACACGCGGGAATACTATTCAGCTGTGAAAAAGAGTGAAGTGCTGATGCCTCCCAAACCGTGGATGAACCTCGAGAACATGACGCTAAGAGAAAAGAGACAGACACAGAGGACCACCTGTTGTATGATTCCACCGGCATGAAACGTCCAGGGCCGGAAACCCATCGGCAGGAAGTGGATTTGCGGCGGCTCAGGGCTGGGGACGGGGGGGGATTGGGAAGTGATAAAGGTGTGGGGTTCTTTCTGAGATGACGAGCATGTTCTAAAACGGATGAAAATGTCTTGAAGTGGACCGTGCTGACGATTGCATGTATCTGGGAATAGCCTAAAAACCACCCAATTGTCCACTTTATTATTCTTATTTTTTTACATCTTTACTGGAGTAGAATTGCTTTACAATGGTGTGCCAGTTTCTGCTTTATAAAAAAGTGAGTCAGCTATACATATACATATGTTCCCATATCTCCTCCCTCTTGCGTCTCCCTCCCTCCCACCCTCCCTATCCCACCCCTCTAGGTGGTCACGAAGCACCGAGCTGATCTCCCTGTGCCATGTGGCTGCTTCCCACTAGCTATCTATTTTACGTTTGGTAGTGTATATAAGTCCACGCCTCTCTCTCACTTCGTCCCAGCTTACCCTTCCCCCTCCCCGTGTCCTCAAGTCCATGCTCCAGTAGGTCTGTGTCTTTTTTTTTTTTTTAATGGATGAGTTCGATGCTATGTGAGCTCTATCTCAATAAATCTGTTTTTAAAATCCTGATGCCTGTGCCGCATCCCAGAGCACCCACTCCAGGAGGGTTGAGTGGCCCCTGAAGGCAGGTCTCAAAGGCTCCGGGCACTGTGGGGCGGCTCGGGGCTCCAGGGGCTGGTCTCTTCTGGCCTGGTTCCCTGTGCAGCCACACCCCCTGCAGGAAACCTGTTTCCTCCTCTCTCCTCGAGGGCGGGGCGGGCTCCCCTTGTCCTTTGTCCGGGGCCGCTTCCTCTGGCCTTCCTTCAGGTGGTCACTGTTTGGAGGGTGCATGACCCCTCCGGGCATGGGTGTCCCCTCCTGCCCAGCCCGGCATTCCCTGGCGGGTGAGGCCTGGGTGTGCAGACGGCGCGTGTGCAGGGTCAGAGCTGTAAGCAAGGCAACTGCACTGATGTGGGTGGCGTGTGACTCCCGAAGGTCCGTGGCACCCGAGGCTGCTTTCTTGTCTGTAACTCAGCTTGTTTTAGCTCTGCTTTTTCTCAAGAGCAGGAAAGTTAATCTTATCCCTGGAGGATAAATTCAGTTACTCGGTGTTTTCTCTAGCATTTCAGGATTTCACAGTTAACTTCCCTTCCGCGCGGGCAGGAGCATACAGCTGGCTGGGGTCAGCTCTGCCATCAGGGTTGAGCCTAAGCAGAACTGGTCCAGAATATTCTTTCCCTCTTCCCTGGGGTGCAGGAGGTCCGGGGTGAAGGCCTCCATCACTCTGTCAGAATACGGTCCTGCCACATTGGGGACCATTGGTGTTTTCTGAATAATTCCACTATTGATTATTACTATAGTAATAATCCATTATGGATTCACAGTTCCAGTTGTCATTAGTCTGTTTGGGGTCCAGTCATAACAGCGGTACTAACAATAGCTAATGCTCTAAGGCGGGAGCTGTTATTCTCCGCACCTTGAAGGTGGGGACTGAGACCAGGGAGGGGAAGCCACTTGCCCAAACTCATGTGGCCAGTGAGTGAAGCAGCCAAGGGTCACTGTGGCCCTTTGGGCAGAGCTCATGCACTAACCACTTCACCACACTGCCACTGAGGAGCGTGCTGACCTGCCCCTGCACTTACGTCTCTCCCTACGGCACCTGCAAGGGGAGTTAGTTCCACAAATGGGACTGTCCGAAATGGCCTTCAGTAGATGGCATTGGCCGTGGTTAGAGGCTTCAGCCACACTGGCTGGTTCTCATCTTGGCTCTGTGATCTCCTGGCTGTGTGACCACAGGTGTGTTTCTTAACCTCTCTGTGCCTCATTTTCTCATCTATAAAAATGGGAGAATAATGGTATCTACCTCCTCCTCAAAGGATCGAGCTAATACAGGAAAAGTGCTCAGGACCTGGTAAGCACTCAGTAAATATTAGCTATTACCATTATTCTCATTCAGATGGGGAGACTGCAGATGGGGCGTTTTGATGATTAACTGAGTTACATGATGTGAAGCATTCAGGACAGGGCCTGGCGTATAGTGAGGGCTCAGTACATGCCGGCTAGTATCATCACTGCTGTGATTCTTGGATTCTAAACAGACCAGGCAGTAAAATGACAATGGAATTAGTAGGATAGTATCAACAGGACAGAATCGCACCTGATATATTAACGGGGGCCTCCTCCCCGCACCCCCTGCACTGGATGGGGGTTAGTCCCTGTAAGCTTTGCGCCTGCTCAACTGACTGACGGCAGAGCTGACCCCCTGCACAGGCCCCCTCCCTCAGCGGTGCCCTCTACTGGCACGGGATGAAAATGTCACATTCTCCCCGCTCTCAGCAACTTGAATGTTTAAGCAGCCACGTTACATCTTGGTGACGCGCGTACTCTGCAGAAACGGCCACGTGGAGGGGAGGCTGGGCTCCCGTGTGGCTTCTTTATGAAATGCCTGCTGCCGTGTTGACCTGGGGAACAGCTCCTTTAAAGCCCGGACCCCCGGCTTAGTTCACGTCACAATCAGGCTTGACGTCGGGCCCCGCAGTTCTGATCTGTTTCAAGAGCCCAGAGCAGAGGTGCCAGTTGCACTGGTCCTTTGAAGTTTGTCTTGACTGTTGTCTCCTGGGCAGTGTAACCTAGATTTTTTAGTAGATTTTTCTGCAGTTTATTTATTTTCCTTTTCTTGTGAGCAGAGCTGCCTAAACTGTGTGGGAGGAAGAGACTTGTGCATGGAGTGACATCCGTGTGGCCCTGCCTGGGTGGATGAGCTGTGATGGGCTCGGTCTCCCTTTGTCTATCTCCTGCATGGGGCCTTGGGGTGGATGCTTGCGTTTGGAGCCCTGCCCAGGTCTGGGCAGACAGGACATTTCTGCAGCGGGGGGAGCCTGAGCCTCCTTCCTTCTCCCCTGCACAGCGACCTGGAGGCCTGTAGAAGCAAGGGAGAGGGAGAAACAGGGGGAGCCTCAAACACAGTAGCAAAGGCAGGAAACGCCCTCATTGATTTTTCATCAAGGAGGAGCACATCAGAAACAAGGGTGCCCACGGGGGGTTAATCGGTGCGCCTGGCCCATGGGACAGCTGTGTCCCCTCCGGGCCAACCCCACCCCCAGGATGGTCCTGTGCCTCACAATCCTGGAAAAAACAAATGGGGGAAACATAACTCCTTTCTCCCCAGCAGTAAACACGCACTGGAAAACACGGGTTAGCTGCCCCAGGAGCCCTGGGTTCTGGTCTTTGTTTTGTAATGAACAGGCTGGTGCCACGGTTCCAAGGTGGAGATAGTAATCTCACGCCCTTGTTTCCCAAACTGGGGTCACGCAGGCATCCTCTCCCCACCTCGTGCACCTGTGTGTTGTGAGCTGTCGCAGCGCTTTGCTTGCCCCTTTATCCCTGGAGTGGGGTGGATGCACCCCCTGCCCCCCCGGAATGCCAGCTTCGGAATTTCTTTTTGCCCCCGTTGTTGAAGCCTATGCTATTGCTGACTTAGTGTCTGTTTCAATGGACTCGTTTTCCTTTTTAAAGACATTTATGGAGGCTAAAAAGAAACAATTTTATGTGATTACCATAAATGAAATCTTCATATCATCTTAGATGAAATAAGCCTAACAATGAAAATAGTGAAGGTAAGAGACGTCTAATGTTTTCTAGACGTTTGCTCCTGCTCGCCTGGGCTCGGCCCTTGAGGCCTGCCCTGTTTTGGTAAAAAAGGTTAATAATAATAATAACAATAACTAACGCTGCGACAGCTGACAAAGGCGTTCGGCTCTCCCTGGGTGCCAAGCAATGTCGTAGACACTTGGCAGGTTTTAGCTCGTTAAGTCTTCATAGCAGCCCTACAGGGTAGGTGTAGGAGGCTGAATGCATCTGTGTCCTAATCCCTGGAATTGTGACTATTGCCTTATATGGCAATAGAGTGAATATTACCTACATGGCAAAAGATGGGATTACGTTAAAAGGACCTTGAGAGGAGGAGCTTATTATCCTAGATGGTCTGGTGGCCCTGAATGCCGCCACCCATTCAGACACAGCGGAGGAGGCCGTGTGACCCTGGGGCAGAGACTGGAGGGATGCGGCCACAAGCCAAAGAAAGCCTGGGGGCACTAGAAGCTGGAAGAAGCCAGGAAGGACCCTTCCCCCAAGCCCCGGAGACCTTGGTTTCAGACTTATGGCCTCCAGATCTGTGGGAGAATGAATTTTTGTCGTTTTAAGCCACTCAGTTTGCTGTAATTTGTTACTGCTGCCACAGGAAACTCAGACAGTAGCCATTGCTACCATCACCATTGTGTAGACAAAGAAACTGAGACACAGAGAGGTGGAGTAATTAGCCTGAGATCACACAGCCAGGAAGTGGCAAAGCTGGGATTTGAACCAGGGTGGATGGACCGCGGAGTTTGGGAATCTCAGACCTTCCCGAGGCCGCTCGCTGCTCGTTGGCGGGCCTTCCCCGCTTTGGGAAAACTGGAGGCCGGCAGGCAGATTCATCACCGGGAGCTCATTTAGGAAGCAGGTCAAAACCTGGAAACCGCCACATGACAGAAGATGACTCCTGGGTGTAAAGGCTGCCTTCTGTAGGTGTGTTTGTTTGCTTTTCAGATAAGAGGCTGGAGCTCAGCCTGTCTGAAAGCCCACGCGGGGAGGGGCTTGGCCATGACCGAGGACCTGCAGAGGCGGTTTCCCCTCACCCCTGCCTCTGGCGGCTCAGCCCTCCTTCTGGCGCCTCTCGGCACCCTCCCCCGTGGTCCTGGTGCCAGGGGAGGGTCAGTGTGGCCACGAGGTCCCCCACCCAGTCTCCAGAGGCCCCTGGGCCTTCCCGTGCTGCTCCATCCAGGAGGGGGCTCAGCTGGGGCGTTTGGGGCACAGAAAGGGGATATTGTAGGAGGACTTCACTGAAGCTCTCGTCAAAACACAACCGAAGTGGAGCCGTCTCCTTCCCCAGCACGTGACAGACCCAGTGCACCCCAGAGGGACGCCTTTCCCCAGCGGTCGGGCCCCAGGCCTCTGCCTCGTGCTGAGTGACCTGGGGCTGTGATTTCTCCTGTCGCTTCTAGATCTTTCTCTCCTAAGCCAACCCCTTCTCCTACCCCCGCCTCTGCATGTCCTACACTGTTCTATTATGGGGCGCTGTTTTATTTTTCTTCCTTCTGCCCAGGAATCTCCATCTACACACACACACACACACACACACACACACACACGCACACTCCACCAGTTAGACTTGTTGAATCTTATTCAAAATGTGGAAGGTCAGCGTGAGCCCAGAGCAGGCTGTAGGCGGCAGCTTATGGCTGGAAAGTTAATCAGGGCCGGGAGAGGTCAGCCCGGTCACGTGAGCGCTAATACCTCTCAGATCCCGGTTACTGGGCATCTGACGTTGCGCCCCACCAGAGCCAGGCAGGCAGAGCCCAGGCTGGCGCTGAGTCAGGATGGGGTCCGCCGTCCCCAAGCCACCAGGGCTGGGTGGCGGGTGGCTCGGGGAGAGGATGCGGGATGGCAAAAGGCATGTCTACGCTTTTTAAAAATGATGACCATTTAAAAATACCCTTCCTGCCTGGCTCCTAAAGGTAATTTTCAAACACTGACACTAGGCTGTCATTTTCTTATTAGCGAATCAAGGATTCTCGGGCAGCCTGTGCAATAAGTGAAGCGCACACGCGCTGGGCAGTGAGGGGCACCTGCACGATGGTTAGCGGTGACCGTAAAAGGTAGATGAGCCAGGGCGTGAATGGTGAGCGTCCGACCCCGGGGTAACTGGCTGCCCCGGTGATCCTGGTTCCGACACTGGCACCCGCAGCAATTATTTTAGGCTTCGAGACAAACGATCCAGCCTGTGCCTGCTGAGGTGACCCAGTGACCTGCAAGCATTACCGGGAAGATCCTATTATCATGAACTTCTCGGGGCATCTAAAGCGAAGCAGCAGCATTTACTGCAATGAGAGAATTGCTGGAAATCCCGGTCTCATCGTCTCGGCCCAGGAAAAAATGAGGAGAGATAGATGATGCTGCTGTTAACATACAGAGCCAGGTCCTCTTCGACACTCTCTGAGTTTTTAATTTTACTGAATTTACACAGCCCTGTTATGAATTCCGGTTTTAGGAATGGGCTTTGGATGAGGCACCAGGAATTTAAGTAACTTGTTCAAAGTCACACAGTTTGTAACTGGGGCTGGGGCTGGGGGCAAGATTCTAATCTAGGTCATCTGATTCCAGAGCCTTCTCTCTTAAGCAATGCGCAGTGTTTCTTATTGGAAGAAATTAATAGCTGAGAAGACATTCTTTGAATGCCAGTGGGGAAAGGAAGGGCAAATACACAGTCTCTCTCTCCCTCACTCTCTCTCTCTCTCTCTCTCTCTCTCTCTCTCTCTCTCTCTCTCTCTATCTCTCTCACACACACACACACACACACACACACACACGTACACACACACACACACACACCGTTTCCACCTGTTTTCTCCTCCAGCTCCTTGATTACTGTTTCATGGCTGAGTTTGGTGGGGCCAGTGTTGGAATGCACCTAAAATCATTCCCAAGGGTTCGGCTATAAGTTACATTCTTCTCCCCACTCTAATGCAAATAGTCAGTCCCATTATTTTGTTAAGAAGAGCAGTTGTTTGGTTAACTGGAACTCTAGAAATTTCTCGTACTGGATTATTGGCTGAAATCAGCTGGAACCAGTGCTGTCAGGGAACTTCTCCTAGGCTGTGCTATTATTAAAGGGCGCTTTTGCCTGCAGTGCTTCTTCCTGCAGCTCCCGACCCCCTTCACTTGCATGTGTGAGGGTCGAACGTACAGCCAGCAGGGCTGAGCGGCACGTGCCCGGCAGAAGGTGCCGCTGGCTGGGAGCTATGGCGGGGGAGAGGCAGGCTGCAACAGCTGCACACCCCCCTTCTTTGATTTTAAGGTCACAGAATCAGTTGTAAACCTATTTTTCCCACTGAACTTAAGGATCCATTATTAAAAGACATACTATTATTTGGCCCAAAGATCTTGGAGAAAAACGAATGAATTCTGCAGCTGCCCATCAGGTATGAATGATTTGGGTCCTGTTGCTTTCAGGGCCTGGAATTAGCAAAATGCTCCAGTGCTCGGTACCCCTTTCAGGAACCTTGGAACCCGAGGCCCCGTGTTCTGACCCCAAGCCAACTGTGAAGTTTTCCCTTGAGTGTTCTCCACCCTCCAAAGGTGCTGTACTTCCTCTTCGCTACTGTTACTCCTCTTTGTTCTTTG
Organism: Monodon monoceros; assembly: GCF_005190385.1. NCBI lineage: Eukaryota > Metazoa > Chordata > Mammalia > Artiodactyla > Monodontidae > Monodon > Monodon monoceros. The sequence goes on along the minus strand of NW_021703765.1, from coordinate 85,392,914 downwards.
CAGCCCTTATTTCTTCAGGGGTTGTGTTATGGGCTGAGTTGTGTACCCACCCCCCCAATCCATATGTTGAAGTCCTAACCAGGACCCCCAGGACCTCAGAACATGACTCTGTTTGTTCTTTAAAGAAGATGGGGGCCTTTAAACAAGTAACTAAGTCTAAAGGAAGTCATTGGGGTGGGCCCTAATCCAAGAAGACAGGTGTCCTTATAAAAGAAAATCGGGGACACAGAGAGACACCAGAACCGTGTGCGTGCACAGAGGAAGCCCACGTGAGGACCCAGCGAGAAGGTGGCTGTCCCCACACCAAGGAGAGAGGCCTCAGGAGAAACCAACCCTGCCCACACCTTGACCTTGGACACCCAGCTTCCTGGACTACAAGACAATACAATTCTCCCTCCCTCGGTGGTGTTTTGCTCTAGCAGCCCAAGTGGATCAAGCCAAGACGAGCAGCTAAATGTGTGACCCAGGCAAGGTGTAGATGGAGGGGACATGACCTGCTCGGTTGGTCTACATCTTTACAGCTCTATGCAGGCATCCCCGCATGGCCTGCTGAAAGGCTGTACCAATGTACTGGGGGCCTAGAGCCTGGAGGCACCTCGCTTATGCCTCTCCTTCCTGCGGGAGTGACCGTCCTGCCCACCTTCTGATCCCACCCAGGCCTAGCTCGGAGTTATTCCTTCCGTAAAACTGGCCAATGGCCTCCAGCCGTGATGACTTCCTGCCTGTCTTTTGAAACCCCACAGAAATTTCTTTTATTATTTTTTTGAATTGAAGCATAGTTGATTTACAATGTTGTGCTAATCTCTGCTGTACAGCAAAGTGACTCAGTTATACACACACAGACATTCTTTATTTTTTATATTCTTTTCCTTTATGGTTTACCCCAGGAGATTGGATATAGTTCCCTGTGCTACACAGCGGGACCTTGTTGTTTACCTATTTTAAATGTAATAGTTTGCATCTGCCCACCCCACACTCCCAGTCCGTCCGCCTCCCTGGAGAACCCACACGACGAGGTTGGAGACGAGGCAGGGCTGGATTGCAAGCCGCAGTCAGGACTGTGGACTGAGGTTGGAGACGAGGCAGGGCTGGGTTGCAAGCCGCAGTCAGGACTGGGCACTTGATCCTCAAGGTAAGGGGCAGCCTCTGAAGTCCTTTAAAGAAGAGGATGACACAGTCAGATGTCCATTTTCCCAAGACTGTTCTTCCTTCTCGGCGGAGCATGAATTAAAGGGAGGCGTGGCTAGAAGAAAGACCGCTGAGCGGGCTGGTCACATGATCCAGCGGGAGATACTGGTGGCCCGGCTGAGGATCGCAGCGTGAAGGAAGCGGACGGATTGGAGAGTTAGTAGGAGGCCACCTTGGCAGGACGTGGTAACTGGCTGAGTGACAGGAGCGAGCTGAGTCGGGAGTTGTGGCTTCCTCATCTGATCGGCGGGCAGGGCTGTCAGGGCTGCTCTCCTGGAGAATCTCACTCAAGGATTACGGTTCTTGCAGCATGGAATGGCCCTCTGGTCCATGGTGTCCTAGATCCATCATTCAGGATTACGCTCAGTTGCATGTTAAAGAAAATGCAGTGCCTCAAACAAGATACGGCTTTGTACTTTTGTGGCTTAAAAATGTCAGATGTGGGAAATCCAGAGCTTCCAAGTGTGTTGGCTTCCCGGAATCACTGGGGACTCAGGGTCCTAGGTTGCTGCTCTGTCGTCTTGATGACAGTGACCCTCATCTCGATGCTCTCAGGATGGCGGCTGGAGCTCCAGCCGGTACGTCCGCATTCCAGGCAGGAAGAAGGGGAAGTGGATGGAGGGCAAGAAAAAGGGAGGGACAGTTGAAGCACCCCCTTTCGTGTGTGTTCCTGGAGACGCCATTCAGTAGCTTCTGCTTATCTCTCATTTGTCACACCTGCCAGGTGCCCAACCCAAATTGCACCAGAAGCTGGGAAATAACAGCTGTTTTCCTGGGGCGTGACCACCTGCAATACAACTGGAGTTCTGTGAGAAGGAAGAAGGGTGAGTGCATACTGGGTAGACCAGTGGTCCTCAGAACACCTGCTCTCCTCACCCAGCGTACATTTATTTTCTGGCCCTTAAGCCTCTCTGGTGATGGACCTACGAGTGGATTCTCCACACAGTCCTTGGGTTTCATTGGCGTTGAGGGTCACTGCATTTAAAGGGAAGCACATAGGATAAATAGCCGTCACTTTTTGTGGTTCACCTAATTTCACTGGATTGATCCTCTCTATCGTAGATGGTCATTATGCTAGAATTGGCTTTGTGTGTGTGTGTGTGCGTGTGTGTGTACTCAGACTTTTCCCAGTTGTCTAAATTATCTTTAAAAAGAAAGTTTGGGACTTCCCTGGTGGTCCAGTGGTTAAGACTTAGCCTTCTAATGCAAGGGGTGCAGGTTCGATGCCTGGTCAGGGAGCTAAGATCCCACATGCCTTGTGGCCAAAAAACCAAAACATAAAACAGAAGCAATAGTGTAACAAATTCAGTAAGACTAAAACTGGTCCACATCAAAAGAATCTTTAAAAAAAAATAGAAAGTTCTAGGAAGTGCATTTTTAAAAATAAATTTATTTATTTATTTTGGCTGCATTGGGTCTTTGTTGCCGCGCGGGCTTTCTCTAGTTGCGACGAGCGGGGGCTACTCTTCGTTGCAGTGCGCGGGCTTCTCATTGCGGTGGCTTCTCTTGTTGCAGAGCACGGGCTGTAGGCGTACGGGCTTCGGTAGTTGCAGCACACAGGCTCAGTAGTTGTGGCTCGTGGGCTCTAGAGCACAGGCTCAGTAGTTGTGGTGCACGGGCTTGGCTACTCCGCGGCATGTGGGATCTTCCCGGACCAGGGATTGAACCTGTGTCCCCTGCGTTGGCAGGCGGATTCTTAACCGCTGCGCCACCAGGGAAATCCGGAAGCGCATTTTTAAAAGAGTGTTATCGTTGGGTGAGTTCATCTTTAAGCTGCCCTCCTGGGTGGGGATGAAAAGGTGTAATTACGTGAGTCCCTTCAGGATGCAGGCTTCTGTCATTGCTGATTGTTTTAAGATCAGAGGTGCAAGGAAAAGTGGACAAATGAATTTAGAGATCACCCTCTGCATTTTCTTCACATTTCATTCATCCATTCGTTCATTCAATCAAATTGGTACATGATGATTGCATATAAAGTCATATCACATGAAGCTCACAGGGAGAAGGGCAGTCAGATGTGTCACTTTTGAGAATGCTATAATAAAAATACGGGGGGGGGCAGCTCGAGTGTTATAGGAGACAGTTCTGTGTTTAAATCGTGCCTTCACTACTTGCTCGTGGAGTGACCTTCCCTCTCAGCTTCCTTGTCTGTAAAATGGAGATGTTAATAGTTCCTAACTTGTAGGTGAGTGTCTATTCAGTTTCATCCCATCCCATCCCCTTCTATGCTATTTAAACAAATGGTGTTAAGACCTCCTAAATCGATTCCACAATCCGATCGGTCGGTCATGCCTTGACGTTTGGACAACTCCTTTCCTGAACCTCACGTTTGGCCGTCCTGCAGCGAGATAGGGAATGGGTGGGGCTGGGATCTTGAGAGAGGAGATGGGGCCGCCCTCGGGAAGTGGGACGCACCCGGAAGGAGACCTCCAGGGTCTTTGTGAGATTTATTTCTATGCATCAGGATGGGGCGCCTTTAATGGTTTTTAATCACAATTTAATAAATAAAACAGAGAACAAAGGACTCATCAAATCATTCTTCGTTGTTCGCTGTTCAACACCCGCTGCTCAGCACCAGTCAATTAAGAGGCTTCGGTCATAAAGCAGCAGTGGGTGGAGGGGCAGCAGGCAGGAAGAGGCTTGGAAAGGACACGCGGCAAAGACGGGGGGTTTGGGCGGCAGGTGGCAGCTGGACCTGGGTGGGTCCCGTGGCACTCGGACCGCCGCCGTGCCTGTGAGTGTGTCGCCCAAATCCCCCTTGTTCAGGAACCCTCTCCCTTCCCACCTGCCCCAGGAGGCCATGGATTTAAGGCTTCCAGCTGTGAACTCGACTTATTTCCTGCTCTGTCCTGAGAACCCTGAGGCTTTCTTCCAGAAGCAGGAATAAAACCCACCCCTCGTCTCTGGGTCTGGAGGACTCTCCCCGGAGGCTGCCTTTGCTGACACATTCAGCTGCCCATCAGCCCAGCCAGTGCCCCATCGAACCCCTTTCTCGCTGGTGGGTGTCTGAGACATGGCCAGCGTCCCTCTTTCTGTGCAACCATCAACAAATAGATTCTCCTTTTCCATCGTGGCGGCATCCGGTACTGACTTCGTAGACCCCTCGAAGCACCCACAGACCACGTCTCTCAGTTAATGACAAGGTCCCACTCACCCGGGAAGCCTTTACCGGCGACCTGCCGCGCCCCAGACACAGCTGCAGCTACCTGCGGGGTGGCGGTGAATAAAGCACCGTTCGCACCGTGAAGGAGCCTTTAACTTCCAGCCCATCGCTACTTAAAAATAGTTTTCGACCACGTCCATGCGGCACACCGCACGCTTGCTGTGTTGTTTTTCTCTCCTGAGAGCTGGGGTGGGTCCCACCTAATACAGCTTCTTAAGCAAAAGGGGCCTCCGGCAGCTGCCCTCCCCCCGGCCCCCTCCGTCCTGGCCTTTAAGGAAGGCTGGATGGGAAGCGGGAGGGAGGGAAGCATGCGGATGCCGGGGCTCTGCTCGCGGGCAGGCTCTCTGCACACGGAAGCCTGGAACCCCATCCCCTTCGTGTCTCCAGCATCTCCGTGGCAAGCCTGCTCGGACAGCCACCTCGTTTGCAGGTTGACAGAATCACAGGCCTCCTTCGGGTCCTGTGTGGAGTTGCCGAGGCACGGCAAGGATGCCACGGCGGCGTGAGCCCTGCCTCCTGGGGGCGCTGTTGGCCTCTGGCTTTATACTTACCCTGAGTCTGTGGGGAGGGGGCGGCAGCCGGTCTGAAGAGCTCACCTCCGAGGAAAGCGAAGTCCATTTACACCTTCCCGCCTTCAACAAACACACCCCTTTCATGGGGGACCGCGTGTGAGTTACAGAGCACCCATTTGGGAGGAAGTCATCCCTGTGACCCGCTTCCCCGTGGACCACGGGGTTCTTCAAGCATCTCCTAACAACCTGTGAGGAGTCCCAGCAGTGGGGGTAGGCCCGCCCATGCGCTCCTGACACGTGAGATCACATCCTCCCGGAAGGAAAAACTCAGCCTTTTTCTATCTTCCTCTGGAGTTTCCAGCGGTGGCCGTGGCGTCTGAGTCACGCGTCTGCTCTCCAGGAGGAATGTGCTCTGTCCATCCCCTAAGCGTGTCCCAGGAGCCTCCTGCCAGACCTGGATGGTTTCAGGTGGTGACAGGTGCTGTGAAGACAGGGACGTGAGAGAGAGAGTGGCTGGCATGGGCTGGGTGAGGCCCTTAGACGGGGAGACCTGAATGGTGAGTGGGGCCCCGAGGGGGAGAGTGTTCCACAGTGTTCTAGAATGTTCCATGTGCCCCCTGATATCAGGGCGAGCTTGGTGTGTAGGAAGAATGAGAAAGCCAGTGAGGCTGGGAGGTGGGGAGAGGGGTGTGGGAGGGGATGAGTAGATCGCGTGGTACCCACCGTGGGTTCTACTGTGCGGGCAGAGCCTCAGCGAGTGCCGTGACGTGACTGATGCATTGAGGGGCTGCGTGCTTGTGCAGAGAACCCGCCGAGCAAGATGGTCAGGGGTCTGGTGTAAGTTCCAGGCAGGAATAATGGCCCTGACGAGGCTGGGAGCTGGGAACCACGTCTGAGATGGCAGCAAAGCCTGATGGGAATATGCATGATTTCACAAGATGTCTAATTACCCCTATGGCGTGTCCCTTCTTCCCTCGGTATGAATTGGGTTGAACAGTTGATCTAACCTGTGGGCTGAGGTCGTGTGGCCCTTTGGGCTTGTTCTGTTGGGTCTCATGGTGGCGATTTTCTAAAATCACGCTTTTCTTCGAGTGCTACCTTGATTCATTCCTGGGTACGTGCTGGGGGCTAATTGTTGGTCTTTATCGTGCTGTGGGGACTCACTCTCGCTCTCTCTGTCTTTGAAGCACACGCCCAAAGCATGCTAGACGTTCAATAAATGTTCCCATCAATGAATTAAACTAGGCAGTTAATAATACACTTCTCAGTGAAGGTCCATGTGTGTTTCCACACGGGAATATGGGCAGAAAGTGGACGTCTTATGCTCTCGATGACAGGAGATTCTTAATTTTTAACCTTTTTCCTTCTTACCTTTCCATTTTGCCTAAATTATCTCGCTTTGAGAAAGCATTGCTTTTATTTCCTATTTACCTCTTTTGTCCAAGGTCCAGTCCCCTGGGAGCTTTTAGTAAAAGAAACAAACATCTGGTAGAATAAACACCGGAAAACCGCATGGAACAGACACACAATAACCACCTTTTCACACATATTCTTTCTTCCTTTCATTTTCCCGTAGTTCACGAAAGAAAATCGCAAACTGAAATGCGCAGAGACTACGGCACGTACGTGTGTGCGCGTGCATGAGTTTTAGCGTGAAAATGATATTTTCACTTTTAAAAAGGTTAGAACGTTAAGGAATTAGCGAAAAGGAAAATGCACGCTCTCTGTCCAGGGCGATTTCTCCTGGAAGCTGCTCTCGCATCACCGCATCGCCGGGGTTGCAGGCATCTTCTGCGTTCCAGGCTGGTGTGTGCGGATGGTTACGTGTAAATGGCATCGTGAAAGCTGCGGCCCGTCCCCCCCCGCCCGTCTCCGCCGTCGCTGAGCCCCCTTCCTCCTGGGCAGCGCCTCTTCCCGCCACCATTTCCAGTTCACACCCTTCTCCTCCGAGCCACCAAAGCCATCTGGTTCCCCAGCCCCTGGCTGCCGAGGCGCCTCCGTGGGGTCCGGCTAGCTGGCAGGTGCCACTCTGGCTTGTCGAGTGCTGTTGGAAGATGCAGCCGGGCTCCCGATAGCTCCCGACGCCCCCGCCGGTGTGCAGGCCTGTGGGCTCCGGGCCAGGGCCGCTGTGCCAGCCATTTGCTTCATCGTCAGCTCCTCACCTTGGCCTCAGACTCGGCCCCCTCCTGGCACAGCGAGCGCGTTTAACCTCAGCAGTGATTTAAGTGCAGAGATCAGCCCATCGGTCCAGCAGAGCAATGCGACTCCGACTCTCGGGGCCCCGGTGTGGATCTCCTTCCCGCGTGGGATGGAGGTGGCGATGGCCTCGTGGATCCTGTCTGTGCAACAGTTTCAGTGTCCTGGGCTCCGAACAAGCCCGCAAGAGGTGTAGAGTGTGTACTGTTCACTGCGCTGAAGAGGACGACGAGAAGCAGAGGTGGTTCTTCACGGTCTCGAAGCGAGCGACACATGGAATTGGTGATGAACATAAAATAAGAAGCACACCTGGGCCTTGCAAGGAGGCATCACTCGAGAGGATGCTGGCCAGGGGAGCGGCAAGGGGCCACTGCAGTCGGGGGGCTCTGAGCATCGGCCTGCAGGTGGCTCCGAGGGCAGGCTAAACGGGTTTTCCTTTATTGGGAGGAGAAGATGCTGGATGTGGGCAGCGGGATGAGGCAGCAAGATCTGGGTGCAGGTGAGCGAGTGTTTTATCCCTGGCCAGGCTGTCAGCCGGCAGGACCTGGGGGAAGACAGCCCCCAACCAGCATTTTGTTCTGCTTGATCTGTGGGCACAGATTTTCCGTGATCTGTCGCTGACACCGATCCAAGGGATACAATTCTCAGAGCGAAGTTTCGGGGGAGAGCTGTGACGGTTCATGGGAGGCGTCCGGAACTCAGTGAGGGGGGAAGGAGAAGGGAGGAGGCCTGGGGAGGTTGCAGGGCTGAGGAGAGGCCAGGCTGTGCGGAGGAAGGTCCCTCCCGCTTCCATGCAAGGCCAAGGGTGCCTGGACAGCGCGGCACTGGGGGCATGCGGGAGCCTCTGAACACAGGCACGGAGGTGAGGACCAGTGTGCCTCCGCCAGGGAGCTCAGCTCAGCCGGGAGGCACTCTGCTGGCGGTGACGAGGGCAGAGGTAGGGGACTGGGGGTGGTCGTCCCCGTACAGAAGCCAGAAGCACCCACGGTCCCTGCCCGGCCAGATCCACCTAGTGAGAAGCGCGGGGCAAGATGTTCGTCCTTCTTTCTACCACTATTTGGGCACCACCTGGGTGGTATTTCAGGGAGACTTGGGTTCCAGCCCTGGCTCTGCCGCTTGGAGTTTGTGTCTTTGGACCAATGATCTATTCTTCTGGAACTTTGCTTCTTATCTGTCAGATCTCTAAAATGGGTATAATAATCTCGATCTATGAAAATGGGTGAATGAGAACATTAGGTAAAAATCCTACCACACGCCCATCAACACGTGAAGGGATAAACAAAATGTGGTCCATCCACACAGTGGAACATTACTCAGCCATAAAAAGGAATGAAGCACTGCCATGTGCCATGACATGGATGAAACTTGGAAATGTTATCTGAGTGAAAGAAGCCAGACACAAAAGGCCACGTATCACGATTCCATTTAAATGAAACGTCTGTTTCTCCAAAGAAGACATACAGATGGCCAGTAGGCACGTGAAAAGATGCTCAGCATCACTGATTGATTATCAGAGAAATGCGAATCAAAGCTACAATGAGGTGTCACCTCACACCGGTCAGAATGGCCATCGTTAAAAAGTCTACAAGTAACAAATGCTGGAGAGGGTGTGGAGAAAAGGGAACCCTCCTACACGCTTGGTGGGAATGTAAGTTGGTGCAGCCACTGTGGAAAACAGTATGGAGTTTCCTTAAAAAAGTAAAAATAGAGTTGCCATATAATCTAGCAGTCCCACTCCTAGGCTAGGCATATACCTGGACAAAACTATAATTCAGAACGATACATGCACCTCTGTGTTCATAGCAGCACTATTCACAATAGCCAAGACATGGAAGCAACCTAAATGTCCGTCGACAGATGAATGGATAAAGAAGATGTGGCACATATATACAATGGAATATTACTCAGCCATAAAAAAGAACAAAATAAGGCCATTTGCAGCAACATGGATGCAACTAGAGATGATCATACTAAGTGAAGTAAGTCAGACAGAGAAAGACAAATGTCATATGATGTCACTTATATGTGGAATCTAAAATATGGCACAAATGAACCTATCTACGAAACAGAAACAGACTCACAGACGTAGAGATCAGACTTGTGGTGGCTGAGGGAGAGGGGGTGAGAGAGGGTTTGGGAGTTTGGGCTTAGCAGATGCAAACTATTGTACGTAGAGTGGATAAACAACAAGGTCCTACTGTATATAGCACAGCGAACTATATCCAGTCTCCTGGGATAAACCATAATGGAAAAGAATATAAAACAAGAATGTCTATATGTGTATAACTGAGTCACTTTGCTGTACAGCAGAAATCGGCACAACATTGTAAGTCAACGATACTTCAATTAAAAAAATAACTGAAATGTCTAGAATTGGCAAATCCATAGGGACAGAATTCAGATGAGTGGATGTCAGGGACTGGGGGAGAGGGAACAGGGCGTGGCTGCTCGTGGGGGTGGGGCTTCTGTTGGGGGTGACGGAAAACTTTTGGAAGTAGATGGTGGTGATCTTTGTGTGCAACGTTATGAATGGGCTTAATGTCACCATTAATGTCATGGTGTGTGTATTTTGTCTTAATTTAGAAACAACCTACTGGAGTAAGTACCACCAAGTAAATGTTAGGGATGGGTACGATGACCTTGGGGACAGGCCGCCCTCACTCCTGGTTAATCCGGCCTTGCCGATGGGATCCTGTGCCCAGGTGGGCGCGGGTGTAACCAGCCACCCGACCTGGCTCTGTCCCCTGTGTGGCAGCCATGCTTTGTGTGGTCACGTCCTCATCCCAGAGAAAGCTCTGTTCGGTTTTTATACAGCCACTTTCCTCCTGGCTGGAAGCTGGACTTGTGTCGACCCGTATGCTTTATGTACAAGCCTACCTGTGTTTTCCGTCCAAACCTCAGTGGTCCACTGAGCGCTGAGTTTTCCCAGCCAGTGAAATGATGAGCCACTGGAATTCATTCATAGCATAGTGATGACACATTTCCACACTGTCTCGGCCACTTGGTTCCAGCTTGAAGTTTGATTTGGGGTGTGGATCACTTGTCCAGGGCTTCACCAAATGGGCTTTCGGCCTCTTTGTGCCTGGGGTAGAGAGAGGGATGCCTGCTCCAGGTTGACATGCTAGCACCTGGGGAGGCAGGCAGTGCCCAGCTCCTGGGCTGAGATGGGCTTTTCCGGGCTGGGCGCCCACCTCCCCCGCTGACAGTAGAACCCAAACAGAGAGCGGTTTTGTGGCTATTCTAAGTTTAGCCCCAGGCACATTTCTCTATAAGGCTCAGCAGGGGGCGCTGTGATTCTTAGATTCCCAAGTGGGAGCTGTTCCTTTGAGGAATCTCGTGTTCCTCTCTACCCATTCCTTGGGGACTTCCTTGTGTGTGTGAGGGCAGAACAAATTCCTAAGTGAGAAGAAGGAAGTGAGTCGAAACTGCCACTTAAGGAACGAAGGTGTGGGAAGAAAAAAGGTGAGGACCGCAACGGTTCGATCTAAATGCCCTGCTAAGGTCTGCAAACACACTGCGTTTTCAGTTTTGAAGACACGGCCAACGTTAAAAAAAGGCACCAACATTTCTCGTTGATATTCCAGATTCCTGACACTTTTCTTGAAAAAAGTCAGAGGCTCTGGCAACGCTCTCTCAGTTTGTGCGTGGCCACAGTCAGCTTGCACGGGGGAGCAGCAACTCTTTAAATTAAAATTTCCCCACCAGCCTGCCGCTTTCACCCCCACTACCTGCCTGCCTTCCGCCTTCGGCCCCTGGCATAGGATGTACTGTTAAATCCCTCAGGTTGTGGTTCTTGCTCTGTTGGTAACTTGGCCAAGCCTTTGAACTCCCTCATTCTTCCATCTCCCACCTTCCAAAGGAGCCACTGCAAGGCTGTTACAGGAGGGGAGGTGGCCTGGGTAAATTTGAAAGTGCTTGGGAACCTTAAAGATGCGTCAAGAAATGTAAGGTTTGGTTCAACCAAATGAGGTGCCTACGAGCTCAACTCACCCCGCCAATTTGGAGATGGTGTTTAGCCACCCTCAAACTTGCTGATGGAAAATGATTTCTTATTTCTGTAAATAATCCTGCCAAGCAAGTGAATTAATTGATTTAATGAGTCGTATGGCGAGAATCAGACCTGGCCAGGAGCGTGGATTTCTTTCTGTCTCCATCTGTGGAGCTTTCCCTAGAATTAGAGCAGTGCAGTTTTAGTGAGGGATTTGAGGTTTTAACTGGAATTATCTTAGAACTCTCGAGAGCGTCGACTGAGAGACTTGGAGACACATTTTGAGCCGAACAACCTTGGCGAATCTGAGGAATTCTAAGCTTCCACTGGAGGTGGGAGAGAGAAAAATGCAACCCTTTTCCATCCTGAAATCATATCACCTTCCATCTCCAATTATGTCAAAGGACAAATAAGCAAAGATGCTGGCCCATTGACCATCATATCATTTGATTCCTTTGATGATAAATGATTTTCTTCTAAGTGGCATTTTCTCCTGAGATTCTGTGATCTTCCAGCACCTCACAGGGTATAATTTTTGTGTGCACTTACAGAAGGCCATTCATTCATTCACTCATTCATTCATTAAATCAGCAGTTCTCAACCAGGAGATTTTGTCCCTGGGGGACATTTGGTGACGTCTGGAGAGGTTTTTGGTGGTCATAGTCTTGGGGGCAGGAGAAGGTGTGCTGCTGGCAGCCCGCTGACAGAGACCAGGGATGCTGTTAAACATCCCGCAGTGCACAGGACAGCCCTGTGCAATGGATAATTCTCCAGCCCCACACTTCCGTAGGGCTGAGGTTGAATATGAAGCTGATATTCACTGGGTGTATTCTTTTTCACAAGCACCGTTCTAGGCACTGGGGACAAGGTGGTGAATAAGACAGAGAATATTCCTGTTCTCATGGAGCTTATACTCTAGCTGTGGGGTAGAGGAGGTCAGAGAGGCAATAAAGTAACAAGATAACTTTAGTTCCTGCAGCACAGGAAATGAATCAGTGTCACGTGGTAGAGATAACTGTCTGGAGGCGACAATGTTGGTTAGGGTAGTTATGGAAGTCCACTTGGGTGAGGAAATAGATCAGTTGGGAATTGTATCATCTAAAATAAGAAAATGTGACATACCGTGGCTGAAACAAATGAGGGTTTAATTGCTCACTGAATAAGGAGTCTGGAAGCGGGTAGCTGCTGGCACTGATTCAGGGTCAGGGTCTCTGTAAGTCTCTTGTGGTTTTTCCCTCAAGGTCACAAAACGGCTGTTGTAGCTCCAGGCATCACATCTGTGCACACAGTGGGGAAAATGGCACCAGCCCCATCTAGCTCGCCTATCAGAAGAGTAGAAACTATTATGAAAGCTCCCTCAAGAGACTTCTTATGAGCTGGTGGGCAGATCTAGGTCACATGACAACGAGGGCTGCCAGGAAGGTTGGATAAGTTAGTATTTATCCTTTCTAGCCTCCCTAGTGGGAGAAAGATGTTGGGGATAGGTGTCAGGTCAGCCAGCTTTAGGGTGCTGGCACGTGTGACATTTGAGCTGAGATCTTAGGGTGTCCCAGAGGAAGGGGAAAAACACGTGTAGGGGCCTGGAGGCTGGGGCCAGACGAGCAAGAGAAATATTGATGCTGTTATGAGATTCTCCATCACCCTATTCACGAATTTCCTGAAGGAACGTGCCCACGCGATGGTCGCTGCCAGGAAGATCTGCTTCTCTGAGCATCCCAGGGGCTGTATGAGTTTCCTGCAGCTGCTGTAACAAATGACTACAAACTGGGTCATTTGTGACCCGTCACAACTGGGTCACAAACTGGCTTGAAGCAACAGTTCCTGCTGTCAGAAGTATCAAGTGGCCAGAAACCCAGGTGCTTGTGGGACGGCACTGTCTCCAGAGGCTCTCAGGGAGACTCCATCCTTTGCCTGTTCCAGCTTCTGGTGGCCGTCGACACTCCTCAACCTGTGTGGCCCTGTGACTTCAGTGTCCCCGGCCGTGGTCATACCACTTCCTGCTCTTCCATCTGTGTGTCTGTCTTCTTCTTTGTGCAGTGACCGGCTTTAGGGTCCACCTGGATAATTCAGGATGAGCTCATCTCAAGATCTTTAACTGCACTTCAGCAGTTTTTCAAATAATGTAACATTCACAATTTCCGTGGTTTAGGATGTGGATACATCTTTTAAAAATTTTTTTTGTTGAAGCGTGGTTGATTTACAATGTTGTGTTAATTTCTGCTGTACAGCGGAGTCTCAGTTATACACATATATATATATTCTTTTTTGTTTGTTTGTTTGTTTTTGTTTTGCGGTACGCGGGCCCCTCACCGCTGTGGCCTCTCCCGTCGCGGAGCACAGGCTCCGGACGCGCAGGCCCAGCGGCCATGGCGCACGGGCCCAGCCGCTCCGCGGCACGTGGGATCTTCCCGGACCGGGGCACGAACCCGCGTCCCCTGCATCGGCAGGCGGACTCTCAACCGCTGCGCCACCAGGGAAGCCCCTGGCCAAGGCTGAATGTCCTGTCTGGTTAAGCTAGGCTTGGGCTGTTCCCCACGTGGAAAGTTCTTCCCTCTTCTCTTCAGCGGGTCCCACCCCGCACGTCCTCTGCTGCAGCCGCAGTGTGGGGAGGACACAAAACCGTCAGCCGTCTCTCTTGTGCGTGCTGTGGAGCCATGTGGGTTCAAATCCCAGATCGCTGTCTCTGAGACACAGCCTCCTTGTCTGTAAAGTGAGGATGCTAAAGAAGGTCGACCTTACAGGCTGTTCGTGGGGTTTAATGCTATATTGTTGGTAAAGCACCTGGTACCTTGGAAGCATTCAAATGTCACCGTCTGCTCAGCATTTGGGTGTATATTTGCAGTGCGATGCTGACACTGGTTGCAAAGAGCTCAGTCAAATTTCTACACGATCCCCAGCCCCTCCTGTCCTGGAGGGTCAGGCTGACATCACCTCACTCAAAGCCCCAGCCCTCTGGTCACAAGGTTTTTCCTGCGTGACCCCCACCCCCCGGCCCTGAAACAGCCTGTGGTCCCACCAGGACGCACCTCATTAGCGTCAGCTCAGGTATGGCCCTGGCAGCCCCGAATAACAAGGACACTCCCGTGCCTTGGGAAATCCCAAGGGTTCAGAGACTGCCTTCTAGGACCAGGGGCAAAGGCAGCCAAATTCTCACTGCACACCAGCAGCTGTGTGTGTTCTGGCGGTGCTTGCATTCTGCGCGTGTCCCAGCAGGCTGACCTCCAGGGCCTGCCTTGTCCTCACGTGCAGGGCTGGGGCTGGGGCAGCCAGGTATCTGCTCCGTCCCTCCTTAAACCCACAGTGCCTGCCCTGGCCCTTTCTCCCACCTCTGTTCTCCCTGGAGTGTGGTCATTACTCCTCCCCTTCTCTCTTCTGGGCTGGGTGTGGGCTTCCAGATGTTGCTGGCCCGGGGGACCTCCCCATCTCTTTGGTTCCTGTGCCTTGCCCACAACTCTGTAAACAATTCCCCTGTTCAACTGTCTTCAAATTACCCAGTTCAGGTGAGGATGCAGTAGGGTGTGTCAAGTCTGCTTTCTCCCCACAGGGACATTTACCTCCCCTCCCCTCCCTCCCTCCCTCCCTTCCTCCCTTCCTTCCTTCTTCTTTTCTCCTGTTCAGGATTCAACCCAGGATCACACACTACATACAGCTGTGCTGTCTCCTTAATCTCCTTTCTGTAACAGTTTCTCAGCCTTTCCTGGTCTTTGCTGACTTTGACTATCCCTGAAGAATACAGGCCAGTTATTTCATAGAATGTTCCTCCCTTCGGGTTGGTCTGATGTTTTCTCACGACAAGGTGCTGGTTGTGCATTTCGGCAGGGGTACTGCCGCGGTGACGCTGCCTGTGTCGTGGTGTATCCTGGCAGCGCGAACACAGGATGTGAATTTGTCATATTGTCGAGGATGTTGACTTGGTCACTTGGTTGAGGTGCCACCCACTGAGCCCCTTTGCTGTAGAATTGCTCTGGTCCCTTTTGTAAATTGGCGAGTGACTTGTGGGGAGGTACACTGAGATCATGTAAATATTCGTTCTTCATGTTTCAGCGTCCATTGGTGACTCATCCACATCAACGACTATTTGTGACAGTTACAAAGTGGTGATTCTTCTATCATTCCTTCAGTACTTGTTGGTTTTCCTCCGTAAGGGAACACGTGCCTCTTTCCCTCCATTTTATATTGATGTTTATTTCTATCAGTTTAGATTAATGGATTATTCTTTTATTCAAGGGTTACATTTACTATCATTATTTATTTTAGTGCCCACCTTAACGAGCACTGGGAACTCCTTCAAGCTGGTTTCTGTGTCATTTTGATGTGTGACCGTCAGTTTTTAGCTCTTCTTTACTTTCTGGCTTGATAGGTTGTTCCAGCTCAGCTTCTGCTTGCCCTGCTCCAGTCCTGGAATTAGCCATTTCTTTCTTTTTTTTTTTTACTGAAGTGTAGTTGTGTTACTGATCAGTTATACGTATACATACATCCACTCTTCTTAAGACTCTTTTCCCATATATGTCATTACGCGGTATTGTGCTCTACAGTAGGTCCTTGTTAGTTATCTCTTTTACATATTGTAGTGTGCATATGTCAATCCCAATCTCCCAATTTATCCCTCCCCTTTCCCCCCAGTAATCATAAGATTGTTTTCTACATCTACAACTCTATTTCTTTTGTAAATAAGTTCATTTGTACCATTCTTTTTTTTTTTTTTAGATTCCGCATATAAGCCATTTCTTGAAGGAGGCTTTGTTTCTTTTGGTGGAGAATGATATTTAGAAACCAAAATCTGGGTGCTAGGTGTGATCATTGCAACTGGGGTGTCATAATTCTAGGACCACTCAGCAGCCAGAGCTAGGGGGTGTGTGTGTGTGTTTCAGTGTGTGTATTTGTGTCTGTTTCTATTTCCAAGTCTATCTATGTATCTGTTTATCTCTACTGAAACCATGAGTTCATGATTATACTGGAACAAACCCAATCTGACTCGACAGGTTTCCTGCAGTCTCCCTCCACCCCTGCCTTCCACGTGTCTTACCCCCTTCTCTGACAGTGAGAAACCTGGATTCCATTTTATGCCAGATATCTATTCATATGCTCAACCCTAGAAGACAAAAGTACCGCTAAGGAGAGTTTAATATTCATTGACAGCTCTTTCTGTCTTTGGCTCGAGGGCACATCCGAGTACTGCATTTATAAGTTACTTAGGGAACCCCCCTCTGCCCTTCATGGGGTCTTGTATTCATTTGAAATACAGTTCAGTTCCCTAGTTTCTGTTTGTATTCTGTTTTAAGAGCCCTTTCCCCATCCTGTTATATAATTTTGGAGATCATACGGCTTCTAAGAGGGCAGGCGAGGGATGTTCGAATACAAGATCTCCCTGACCCGGAAATGTGTTTTCTCATCCGTGGCAGTGACATTTCCAGGAGCCTCGGTGGGCTTTGCCGTTGAAAGTTGCTCATGAAGGTACACGGGCTCTTGGCATCTTACCCTTGAATGGTCAGAGGAAGCAGAGGGTCCAGTGAAGGCTTTCCTGGCCACCAAAGCAGTTGCCCCTCCTGCAGACTTCAGTGTTTGGTGAGAGAGAGTTTCTGCCACTGGTTTCAGAGTTCAAGGCAGATGAATCCTGCATGCAGACTCTTTCTGGTCCAGAGCCAGGAGAATCTCACTATGCTTCCCGCAGTGCAGACCAGACTTCCTCACATTCATGTCCTCTCTATCACCCCCCCCCCCCACCTCACCCCGCTGTGTCTCCCACGATTCCCCACCGTGCAGTTTGCACTGGAATCTTCTCAGGGACCCTACACATTCCCTCAGCTCCCTTGCTCATATGGCATCTGTATAAAGACAGTCACTGAACTGGAGGTTTCCGTGAGATGCCGAAGAGGAGAACATAAGGAAAGGAGAGAAAGGTACGAGGCAAAATCTTTGGGCTAATTAAATCCCAGTGGCTGAGCCCAGGCACTACTGCCAGCGCTCCTGTGTCCCAATGTCTCAGGGGTTTTATGCCAGCAACCGCTCCTTCCTCCCCAAGTCTCTCCTCCCCTAATCCAGACTCCCGCCCTTCCCACCTCTTCTCCTGCCTCTCAGCCCTGCCTGCGCATCACAGAAGTGGCCGTCAAGTCCTCGAAATGCGGCCAGTCTGAATTGAAACGCGTAATGACCAAACGTGCACCGGTTTTCGAAGGCTTGGAGAAGAAGAATGTGAAACAGCATTAGCAATGTTTATACTGGTTACAGATCTATTTGGATATTTGAGTGAAAGTGTACTGTTAAAATTAATTTGATCTGTTACTTTTTACTTTTTTAAAACTCCCCCCTACCCCCAGTGTAAGATTCCGTGTATGGCTCACGTTATCTTTTTTCCTGGACGGCCCTGGCTTAGGCCACGCCTGCCCGCTTCACGCACGCCTCTCTTGATCTTGCTTTGTCCAGATCTTCTGATCTTTTCCTCAAAGGCGGCATTAAAATGACTGACCTGGAGCACGGGTGCTGGAATGCTGCGGAGGGGGAGATGGAGGAGAGTGAGGACTGTAGGGTGAACGTGCCACAGAGCCAGGCTTGAAGCATCTTTTCAACTGCACGTTTGCAGCCTCCACCTGGTCTGTTACCCCACAGCATCACTAGTGTTCTTTTAGGGTCCAGGGCACAGCAGTGAGCGCTTGGCGGAATCCTTCCCAGAATCTCCCTCCGAAGGGAACTTGGTTAATTTCTCAAAAAGTGGTCCCAGCCTGGCTTGGATCTGGACGTGTAGCTGCGGCTACAGCTCTTGCCTATAAATATTCAAATGGCAGCTCTGCCTTCAGACAAAGCACACCAGTGGCAAAGATCAAGCTTTCTGACCTTTCGTCAATTTACTTGGTGAAATATGATTCTCCTGGCCTCGTTTTTTCCAAAATGTTGTCTCCTTTTTTTTTTTTTTTTTTCATAGTGGAAAAGGCTGCATTTTCTCCCAATGCACAAAGGAAAAGATGTAAGAGTTTTGGGGTTTCTTTGTATTTATATCTAAATGTATCTAAATGCAAATAATAAATTTCCCATTCCTGCCTGCAGGAGTATGTCCCAGGTTAGGGTTAGCACCTGGCTTCAGCACCTGGGGAGGCAGGTGAAGTCAGCTGAGAGAGTTGCAGCCGGATGAGAAACCTGGAGGTCCAAATTCAAGTCCTCTGGCTATGCAGGTCTCCCTGCCTCTGCCAACCTCACCAGGCTGCCTCGGGCCCCCAGGAGCTGCAACCTCCTTCCTGTGGCCAAGCCCCTCTCATGAGCTAATTGTTAGTGAGGGTGTCTTTTGTAGGTGCTGGGAAGGTCAAATACAGTAGTGGAGAGAGGAGGGAAGTCACGCATCTTGGGATTTAGCATCAGATGAAAGAAACTCTCTGCTCCTAAATATACACGTGTTTGGAATATGGTTTGGCTCCTGTCCAGCCTTTATTCTCTGATTTTGAATATTCTCAGCATATGCATATTTAAAGCAAGATAGAATATATACCAAAAGGGACATTTAAAAAGAAACACAATCAGGCGGCTGCTTCAAAGTAACCTCAGGGACTGGAAACCACATACTTTGTGAAAGAATGAAAGCTCTGAGGTCGAACAGGAAGGACTCAGGAGTGTAATAAAACAAAGCTTTATTTGCTCTCACTGCCCCCGAGAAACCCTCGCTGTAAGGCTGGTTTCTCCCGTCCCCTCGGATGAAACCTCGTATCGATGCCTTTGACTCTTCTCAGGCAGTGAGTATCCTCTGTCTTTGTTCCCTCGTGGGATACTGGTTTAGTTATTAGAATACCCAGGCCCACATGCAACCTCATTTAAACTTAAGCTTTTCGTCTCTCCTGGGAAGGACCTGACTTGGGTTGGTGCCTGCAGTGTGTGGATCATTGGTCCAAAAGGGCTGGTTCTTTGGGAAGACTCAGCTCAGAGGCTATTTCTAGACTCTGCCCAGGTGAAGTTGGGGTCTCTGCTTCTGGAGCCACCACCGTGCTGTTAGGTCATAGGATGGCGCTGCTGGGGCTGGGAGGGTGCCGTGGGAAGTGGACCATCTGGGTTTGGACCTGCCCCTCTACTTCCGGACTATGGGCTGTGAATGAGTAACTCAACCTTGGTGTTGCTCACAATTTTCTCATCTATAAATTGAGAATGACAGTGTTACCTGCTTAACAGGGGGCAGTGAGGACTAAATGACTTCATACACTGGCAGGTGACCAGATACCACGCGCACAACTCTTGCCCGCTCACGGGAAAAACCCACGATGTCTATCAGCATCCTTATTGCCATCATCACACTGCCCGTCTTATCATGGGCCGTGCACCTCATTCTAACGATTTCTTCTTTTCAGCCTGTCTTCCTGAGAACCCCAAGGTCTCCCTGGTGGCCAGTGAGGGGTGCTCCCTGCTCTTACCCCCCCTTTCCCGTGGTAAGGGCTCCAGAGGCAGTGCTGGGAGATGTCTGGAAGCCCCGTTTCTCTGCAGCGTGCAATGGAAAAGTGTCAGTCTTTGTGGGATGCAAACGCCAAAATGCCCCTCCAAAAAGCATCCCTCTGGAAGTTGAGATTCTCATAAGACCCCAGAGCCTGGAATCTCAGTGCTGGACTAGGTTGTGGCCCTTCTCTCTGCTGGAGCCTTCTCACCAGCACTTAGCATCCTTCCTATGACATTTACACAGCAGGTTTATTTATTTATTTATTTATTTTTAAGACAGGGTTGTGCAAATTTTTGTCCAAGGAAATGCGGCTTGAAATCTCTTTGATATTTGCCTCCCAGGTCAGGAGGCTCACATTTATTCCTGGCAATTTCCTTTCGGGGCACAGGCTTAAAATGCGAAATATAAATTTTAGATGCTGTCGCTTGTTTTGAAGGGAAATCTCTCTCCTCGTCGCTCCCCGCGCCCCCAGGAAACAACAACCTGTTAAGAAAACAACCCTATGCTTATACATATATCCCCTTGTTTTGGGATTTCCTTCCCATTTAGGTCACCACAGAGTATTGAGTAGAGTTCCCTGTGCTATACAGTATGTTCTCATTAGTTATCTATTTTATACGTAGTGTCAATAGTGTATATATGTCAATCCCAATCTCCCAATTCATCCCAGCCCCCTCTTTTCCCCCCCCCCCCCCCTCCCCCCCCCCCCCCCCGTTATCCATACATCCGTTCTCTATGTCTGGGACTCTATTTCTACTTTGCAAATAAGTTCATCTGTATCATTTTTCTAGAGTCCACGTGTAAGCGATATTATACGATTTTTGTTTTTCTCTTTCTGATGTACTTTACTCTGTATGACCGTCTCTGGGTCCTTCCACGTCTATGCAAATTTGTAAAGCAACTATACTCCAATAAAAATTAACAAAAAAAAGATAACAACCCTAACCCTTCCTGTTTACTGAAGTGGTGAAAGGGACTTCAGACAATTAAGTGAGATTTGGGCTTCCTTGGGCAAAAGATTGAGGTCACTATCTGTGTGTGCAAGCAGGATCTTCAGAATGTTTCCACATGGACCTCAGATGCCAGCTCAGGGCATACGGGCCCATTGCACTGCATGATGGGGCGCAGTGCGCAGCCCCCATAGACAGAGGGACCCTGCCCCTGGGTCACACCCTGTGGGAGGGCTTCCCTGGCAGAGTCCACAGATAAAGATGCTGTGAGATGCCGAGGGCTGTGCTGAGCGGAAATAGCACGGGTGTCATGTTAAAAGCAGGTCTATCTGGAGCCCAGACTGGGAGCTAATGACGCTTTGCTGCAGGTGCTTCAACATGACCTTGGAGGACTTTAAGAATGGAATTGGCAGCTGCCTGTTGGGAGAAGGGGTGCACGTCGGCCCCCAGAGAGCACAGTGCCCGTGTGGGGCAGAAACATACCCCACGGCACAGCTTGCAAGCTACCCACCCAGGACATGCCCCTCCGTTTTGGTGCCAAAGGAGCAGATGCAATTTTCTCCTTTTACCCCGTCCAGCCCCCGCTGGATCTTCCCAAGCAAGTTATCAAATCAGTTCACCCCACACTTGCTGGGTACATCTCCACCTTTGGCATCTTCAGCGTCAGCTGTATACCCGGTGTACACCTGTCCTCTCTCAGAGCCTTGGAACACCTGTTCCTGTTTACTCTCTGACCCGCGGACAAGGTTCCAATTTCGATTACCCTGAGAGTATGGGCGGGAGGCCTGTGGGGTAGGTTTCTGTACCTGCCATTGTGAGAGTCACTGAGTGCAGGGCTCCCAGGCCTCTGCGTCCGCTTCTGGGCAGGGCAGCCAGGCCTCAGGCCCCCACCCCTTGTCAGGTTATCTTGTCAGACTCCTGAGTAGGTGTAGAATGATCAACTCTCCAGGTTTGCCCAGGACGCAGGGGACTTTCAGTGCCAATTGGGAGGGTCCAGGACAAAGCAGGATGAGCTGGTCACAGGAAGGGGGCCCGTTGTTTGGGGGGTCTCCTTTGCTGCCCACACTGTCTCCCCATGGAATAGGAGGTGGCTGTTCATCTAAGGTGTTTTAGCTGCTTCTCAGCTAAGGAGCCCATTTTGGGGCAGCCCCAGGTCTGGGTGGTCCACGGGATGGTTCTGGCCAATGAGAGGAGAGAGGAGGTGATGTGTGATGCTTCTGGGCAAAGCTGATGGAGAAGCACAACCCTTTGTAACCCACCTGTGGGCCGGATGCGAGGCCTGTGAGCCCCCAGGGAACCCACAAGATGGAAGGGGCCTGGGTCTCCAGGTTGCTGCCTGCAGGGAAGCTGCCCCCGGCTAGGACCACCTGCATTGATGGTTTCGTGAGTAGGAATAAATGCATATTCCTTTAAACCCCACACTTCAGTGCCTCCCTTGGTAAAGAGGCTAGTTTTATACTGACTAACACCCTAACTCTAACCCTCTTCAATTACTTTCTTGTCTATCGGTTCCCCCCTTACCGCCCCCTGCCCCACTCCCCAATTGACCTTACAACTGTTGTGTAGCGCGTGAAATTGGGAGCCCTGTTACTGGTGCCTCCAGGCTATTGGTCCATTAGGAGCCATGGGATCCACACGGCTCTGTGATAACTGGAAAAGCAGCATTTGCATCCCACACTATTTAACTCTTCTTGCGTGACAGTTACTGTGCACGTGCCATTTCTTCCTTTCCTTCTTCCTTCCTTCCTTTCTTTCTCTTTCTTTTTTCTAAATTAAAATTTTATATTGGAGCATATTGTTGATTAACAGTGTTTTGTTCGTTTGTTTGCTGTGTTGTGTTCGCAGCAAAGTGATTCAGTTATACATATACATGTGTCGGTTCTGTTTTGAATTCTTTTCTCATTTAGGTTATTACAGAATATTGAGCAGATTTCCCTGTGCTCTACAGCTGGTCCTTGTTTGTTATCTATTTTAAACATAGTTACTCTGTTCGTGTCAATCCCAAACTCTCCCAATCTATCTTAAATTATAGAATTTTAGATTGCTTTTACTTAACTCATAGAGTAATATATATTCATTGGAGAATTTTTTGTAGTATAGAAAATAATTTAGAAAAAAATTAAATCATCCATAAACATACCTCAGCACCATCCTCACAGATAACACTTGATATTTATAGCTTGAATCTTATTTTGCTGGAGTATTTAGAACATGTATATGGGTTGAATGTATTTTGGGGGGATACTAGGTAGTTTTCATCTTTATGCTTCGTGATTTTCTGTCTTTAAGCAATGAATACACTATGTGTTTAATTCTGAAAGATAAGATGATTCAGTCACATCCATTATTATCTTTTAAGATAAACTTACACAAGCAGAATTTCTGGTTCCAAAGGTAGACATGTTTGTAAGGCATTACAAACAGCTTAGATTTGAGAGCGTATCTATTTGATAAATAGGTTGTGTCCACTTTCCCTCCCATTAGCAGTATACAAGGTGTGCTTTCTCCTCTTGTCTTGAAAACCTTGGGGAAATTGTTTCCATTTGTCATGATTTATTAGAGAAGAGTTAGAAAATAAAGATGTGTAAAAATTAAGGAAACAGTAATTAGTGACAAAGGCACTCAGTGATAATCAGTGCTGAAATTTTAGTGATGCTCTTTAATCTAGAAATATATGGTATGAATTGTGTGTGTGCACGTGTGCACATGTGTGTCCCACGAGAATCCCATAGGCCAACGCCAGTCCCCTAGACCAGCATGTGGGGAGTGGCAAAGCCCAGATTTCACTGCTTGTGACCCCGGGGGCAGGAGAGCGGGCTCCAAGGCCTGGCTCTGTGACTCTGAGTTGTAAGACCATCAGTAAATCACTCAGCCTCGGAGCCTGCTTTTTCTGTCTTGTTCTTGAGTAGATGACTCTCATGGCTTTTTCCAACCGTAGCTTTGTATGATTTTATGTTTTAAATGAGGCAGCCCCTCTCATGACAACGCCCCTGTTTAAAGCTCCAAAGTTGAAACATCCCTGCTATTTCCTCGGTCCTCTGCTGTTCCATCACAGAGATGTGTGTATTTTGCGACCCTTGACTGGTGCCAGAAAAGCATCTTTTAGACTGATACCTCAAGGATGCAATGGGAACAGAAAGTCATTAAGAGCGTGGAAAAACAAATTAATCACCTCAGCTGTGTGAATATGCTCCAGCATTCACGGATTTTAATGCTCGGGTGCAACGTGAAGTGTGGTTCACTGGTGGTGTTATTCTTCTTTTCTCCTTAAAAGCTTGGGAGTACAAACAAAGCTATTAAGTGATTTAGTAATTTGAAAGAGCTTTAATGAATCCACTTAGTTAGGCAAGGAGAAGCCACATGTAAAGGCTTGGTTTCAGATTTCTATTGGTTGGGAATCTTTCCATTAAAAGAAAACACATCTCCAAGAGACTTAATATTAAAAGGGAGAGTATAGACTCAAATAACCTCCAAGTCCATAGATCAGGAAGACATCAGGCATGGTTTGATCCAGAGACTTAATGTCGTCAGCCAAGACTTTGCTTCTTTCCATCCTTCTCTGTGCTGTCTTTGGGCTAAAGCTGGCTCCTCCTGGCTCAGGAGATGGCTTCTTCTTCTTCTTTTTTTTAAAAAAAATTTTATTTATTTATATTTTTTGGCTGCATCAGGTCTTAGTTGCGGCATGTGGGCTTCTCTCTAGCTGCGGTGCGTGGGCTTAGTTGCCCTGAGGCACAGGGGATCTTAGTTCCCCGACCGGGGATCGAACCCGCATCCCCTGCATTGGAAGGCGGATTCTTAACCACTGGACCGCCAGGGAAGTCGCACAAGATGGCTTCTAATAGCTCCCGCAGGCTACGAGCTTGATCGCTTAATTCCAGTAGGAAAGAGCGTGACTTCCCAATCTTAAAGTTCTCTTTGGACCGGCTCAGGTCCTAGGCTCACCTCTGCATCACTACCATAGTTAGGGAAATGGAATGCATTGATCAGTTTTCTTAGTCTGTTCAGACCACTATAACAGGACACCACATGCTGGGCGACTTATGAACAGCAGAAATTCAGTTCTCACAGTTCTGGAGGCTGGGAGTCTGAGATCAGGCTGCCAGCCAGCATGGTCGAGTTCTGGTGTGAGCTCTGTTCTGGGTTGCCGGTGGCCGTTTTCTCCTCATGTGGCAGAGAGGCAAGTCAGCTCTCCGGGGCCTCTTTGATAAGGGCACTAACCTCATTCATGAGGGCTCCCCCTTATGACCTGATCACCTCCCAAAGGCCCGCACCTCCTAACACCATCACCTGGGGGCTTAGGGTTTCAACACATGGATACTTGGGAGACACATCAGCCCCCAGCATCACATGGAGCCAGTGTTGGAGGAGGCGCAGGGTGGGGGGAGACTCTACAACATACATGGAGTATGAGTCTTCATTCTGATTTATTTTCTTGCCTGGATAATAGAAGTGGGTTTTAGGAGATGGTGTCCTGCTAGCCTGGCTCTGTGGGAAAAAACAGCACTGCTTGAAGTCTTCGCCTGATTCCATGGTGAAAATCCTCCAACGGGAGCTGATTTCAGGCTACAGCTGCTTCAACATCAACTTTCCTGAGTATTTAACAATTGGAGAAAGTGGCCTCTGGCTTCAGTACACTGTTGGGAGCTTCTCTGTAACTTGCAGCTGGTTGTACCTGGTTAACCCACCCAAGTTGGCAATACCCGCAGGCTACAGCTACCTGATGTCAGGCAGAACTTGGAATTTCCTAAAGGGTGCTTTCCTAGTACTTCGTGAAACTTTTTCTTCCTAGAGGATGATTTCAGGATGCACGGAAGCAATGTGATGACGGTGGCCGTGCAGACTCGAGAGTTGGGGGTCTGTCCTGTGGTTTTTCTGATGTTGTTTACTGGCCGTGCTGACTCTGAAGGCTACCTGTGATTAGAACCCTCTGGTCTTGAAACCTCTTCCAGTAATCCCTATGCATCACACCCAGTTGTTCAGTTTAGATCCAAGTGTGATGCCCTGCACAAATTAATTTGTCATTGATATTGAGGCTCCTTGAAATAACGATGCTTTTAATCTTTCCCGTCCCATGGATATAGATTTTTTTTAATGGTTAGTCTTCCTAGACTAGATAATGAATAAGGCCACTGATCGAGTCTGAATCAGTATGCAATTGTATTTTAAATGCAGCATGCATCTCCGGGCTGGGTTTTACTGCACTCTTAACCAAGGTTACACAGGTCTGCCTTAATAGATTAAAAGCCGAGAGGGCTGTGAAAGCTAATTTATCTGAGACCACGATGGAGGAAATGATGTGTCTCCTTCCGCCACCTCCTTCCTCTTCCAGTTTCATAGCAAGTATCATTTTGAGCAAATTTGAGGCCCTCAGTGTTTAGTCTGCCTCCCCACTTCCTCCCCTTTGTCTTAAAGTAGGAGGGTGACAGACTCCAGGACCTCACAAGCTAGCTCTTCTTGCAGGGAGAGGCAGAGTCCTCAGTGAAGAGGGCAGTGTTCTGACAGAGTGTCTGTAGACTCTAGTGCCTGCCTCAGGACCTTTGCACATGCTGTGCCCTCTGCCTGGGACGCTCTCTCTCTCCATGTCTCAGCATTGAGACTCTTTCTCATCAGTCTCTAGGAGGGACACCTCCTCAGAGAGGCCCACCCTGACCACACTCTTCTAAAGTGGCTCCCCCTTGGGGGAGTGGGGCAGGGATAAATTAAGAGTTTGGGATTAACAGATGCACACTAAGATATATAAAATAGATAAACAACAAGGACCTACTGTATAGCACATGGAACTACCTCAATATTTTGTAATAACCTATAAGGGAAAAGAATTTGAAAAAGAATATATATATTCTGTACACCTGAAACTAACACAACGTTGTAAATCAACTCTACTTCAATTAAAAACAAAGGTTAAAAAAAATAGCTCGCCCTTAGACTTCCCACCCTTTTCTTTCACACGTTCTTATTCTATTTCCTCCTCGGTTTTGTGAGTTGAGATTGTCTTGTTTGCATGTTTGTTGTCTCTCTCTCCCCTGGAATGTGCACTCCTTTGGGGCCAAGACCTTATCTTTCTCTCCCTCTTGTTCACCGATGCACCTGCGCTGTAGGTGGGCCACACATTTCAATGGATGAGTAAATGGGTGAGTGAAGAGCTGTAGTTCTCCACTTCCAGGAAGCCTGCCCCGGGCGAGCTTTCTCTCCCTCCACACGTGTGGGATTCAGCTTTTCCTCATCTGTAATATGGGCAGCCTGCCCTCAGCCTGGGTGATTTCTGGAGAAACCTGTTTTCTTCTTCCCAGTTAGATAGTTGCCACCCACCTCCCCCAGTCTGTCCTGTTGGTTGTCTGTGTGGCTGGCCTCTTCCTGATGTTAACTGCGTGCCCCTCATGGAGGGCACAGATGACAACAGCCTCCGCGGCCTGTGTGACCGGGGCCAGGACTTGTGCACGTGCCTTACACAGTGGATGGCTCAGGCAGGGGCTTCCCTGTCATCTCAGAACACGAGGTTGGATGGCAGGTCGCCATTTAGGGGAAGGCTTCATTTTCTTTAAAAAAAATTTTTAATAAAAACTTAAAAAAATTTATTATGATTTATTTTTTATTTTTTTTATATTTTGGCCATGCCACACAGCTTGTTTCCTGACCAGAGATTGAACCCGGGCCACTGCAGTGACAGCACTAAATCTTAACCACTAAGCCACCAGGGAACTCAAATTTATAAATTTTTAAAGGTTATTTTCCATTTACAGTTATTGCAAAATATTGGCTCTATTCCCTGTGCTGTACAGTACATCCTTGAGCCTATTTTATACCCAGTAGTTTGTACCTCCCACTGCCCCACCCCTATATTGCCCCCCCTTCCCCTCCCCACTGGCAACCACTAGTTTGTTCTCTGTTTCTGTGAGTCTGCTTCTTTTTTGTTGTATTCACTAGTTTTTGTATTTTTTAGATTCCATATGTAAGTTATGTCTTGCAGTATTTGTCTTTCTCTGTCTGACTTACTTCACTTAGCATCATGCCCTCCAAGTCCATCCATGAGGATGTAAAAGGCAAAACTTAAATCTTTTTTATGGCTGAGTAGTATTCCGTTGTATATATGTACCACATCTTTGCCCATTCATCTCTTGATGGATGCTTCGGTTGCTTCTATATCTCGGCTACTGTAAACAGTGCTGCTGTGAACATTGGGGTGAATGTATCTTTCCGAATTAGTGTTTTTTTATTTTTCAGATATACCCAGGAGTGGAATTTCTGGGTCGTATGGTAGCTCTATTTTTAGTCTTTTGAGAAACATCCATACCGTTTTCCACAGTGGCTGCACCAATTTAGGTGTAGCTAGGAAGGTTCCCACCAACAGTCTAAGAAGGTTCTCTTTTCTGTACATCTTCTCCAATATTTGTTATTTGTGTTCTTTTTTTATTTTTATTTTTTAAATTTAATTTATTTTTTTATACAGCAGGTTCTTATTAGTCATCAATTTTATACACATCAGTGTATACATGTCAATCTCAATTGCCCAATTCATCCCACCCCTCCACCCCCCCACCGCTATCCTCCCTTGGTGTCCATACGTTTGTTCTCTCCATCTGTGTCTCAATTTCTGCCCTGCAAACCGATTCATCTGTACCATTTTTCTAGGTTCCACATATATGCATTAATATATGATATTTGTTTTTCTCTTTCTGACTTACTTCACTCTGTATGACAGTCTCTGGATTCATCCACGTCTCTACAAATGACCCAATTTCGTTCCTTTTTATGGCTGAGTAATATTCCATTGTACATATGTGCCACATTTTCTTTATCCATTCATCTGTCCATGGGCATTTAGGTTGCTTCCATGACCTGGCT
Source organism: Monodon monoceros (assembly GCF_005190385.1). Taxonomy (NCBI): domain Eukaryota; kingdom Metazoa; phylum Chordata; class Mammalia; order Artiodactyla; family Monodontidae; genus Monodon; species Monodon monoceros. The sequence goes on along the minus strand of NW_021703765.1, from coordinate 85,364,668 downwards.
ATCGTAAATAGAGCTGCAGTGAACATTGGGGTGCATATATCTTTTTGAATTATGGTTTTCTCTGGGTATATGCCCAGTAGTGGGATTGCTGGGTCATATGGTAATTCTATTTTTACTTTTTCAAGGAACCTCCATACTGTTCTCCATAGTGGCTGTATCAATTTACATTCCCACCAACAGTGCAAGAGGGTTCCCTCTTCTCCACACCCTCTCCAGCATTTATTGTTTATAGATTCTTTGATGATGGCCATGCTGACTGGTATGAGGTGATACCTCACTGTAGTTTTGATTTGCATTTCTCTAATGATTAGTGATGCTGAGCAGCTTTTCATGTGCTTCTTGGCCATCTGTATGTCTTCTTTGGAGAAATGTCTATTTAGGGCTTCTGCCCATTTTCGGATTGGGTTGTTTGTTTTTTTAATACTGAGCTACATGAGCTGTTTATGTATTTTGGAGATTAATCTTTTGTCCGTTCATTTGTTTGCAAATATTTTCTCCCCTTTTGAGGGTTGTCTTTTCGTCTTGTTTATGGTTTCCTTTGCTGTGCAAAAGCTTTTAAGTTTCATTAGGTCCCATTTGTTTATTTTTCTTTTTATTTCCATTTCTCTAGGAGGTGGATCAAAAGAGATCTTGCTGTGATTTATGTCAAAGAGTGTTCTTCCTATGTTTTCCTCTAAGAGTTTTATAGCATCCGGTCTTACATTTAGGTCTCTAATCCATTTTGAGTTTATTTTTGTGTATGGTGTTAGGGAGTGTTCTAATTTCATTCTTTTACATGTAGCTGTCCAGTTTTCCCAGCACCACTTATTGTAGAGACTGTCTTTTCTCCATTGTATATCCTAGCCTCCTTTGTCATAGATTAGTTGACTATTGGTGCGTGGGTTTACCTCTGGGCTTTCTATCTTGTTCCATTGATCTATGTTTCTGTTTTTGTGCCATACCATATTGTCTTGATTACTGTAGCTTTGTAGTAGAGTCTGAAGTCAGGGAGTCTGATTCCTCCAGCTCCGTTTTTTTCCCTCAAGACTGCTTTGGCTCTTCAGGGTCTTTTGTGTCTCCATATAAATTTTAAGATTTTTTTGTTCTAGTTCCGTAAAAAATGCCATTGATAATTTGATAGGGAGTGCATTGAATCTGTAGATTGCTTTGGGTAGTACAGTCATTTTCACAATGTTGATTCTTCCAGTCCAAGAACATGGTATATCTCTCCATCTGTTTGTATCATCTTTAATTTCTTTCATCAGTGTCTTGTAGTTTTCTGCATACAGGTCTTTTGTCTCCCAAGGTAGGTTTATTCCTAAGTATTTTATTCTTTTTGTTGCAATGGTAAATGGGAGTGTTTCCTTAATTTCTCTTTCAGATTTTTCATCATCAGTATATAGGAATGCAGGAGATTTCTGTGCATTAATTTTGTATCCTGCAACTTTACCAGATTCATTGATTAGCTCTAGTAGTTTTCTGGTGGCATCTTTAGGATTCTCTATGTATAGTATCATGTCATCTGCAAACAATGACAGTTTTACTTCTTCTTTTCCAATTTGTATTCCTTTTACTTCTTTTTCTTCTCTGACGGCTGTGACTAGGGCTTCCAAAACTATGTTGAATACTAGTGGTGAGAGTGGACATCCTTGTCTTGTTCCTGATATTAGAGGAAATGCTTTCAGTTTTTCACCATTGAGAATGATGTTTTCTGTGGGTTTGCCGTATATGGCCTTTATTATGTTGAGGTAGCTTCCCTCTATGCCCACTTTCTGGAGAGTTTTTATCATAAATCGGTGTTGAATTTTGTCAAAAGCTTTTTCTGCACCTATTGAGATGATCATATGGTTTTTCTTCTTCAGTTTGTTAATATGTATCACATTGATTGATTTGCATATATTGAAGAACCCTTGCATCCCTGGGATAAATCCCACTTGATCATGGTGTATGATCCTTTTAATGTGTTGTTGGATTCTGTTTGCTAGAATTTTGTTGAGGATTTTTGCATCTATATTCATCAGTGATACTGGTCTGTAATTTTCTTTTTTTGTAGTATCTTTGTCTGGTTTTGGTATCAGGGTGATGGTGGCCTCATAGAATGAGTTTGAGAGTGTTCCTTTCTCTGCAATTTTTTGGAAGAGTTTGAGAAGGATGGGTGTTAGCTCTTCTCTAAATGTTTGATAGAATTCACCTGTGAAGCCATCTGGTGCTGGACTTATTTTTGTTGGAAGTTTTTTGTTTTTTGTTTTTTTTTTGTGGTACGTGGGCCTCTCACTGTTGTGGCCTCTCCCGTTGCGGAGCACAGCCTCCGGACGCACAGGCTCAGCGGCCATGGCTCACGGGCCTAGCTGCTCTGCAGCATGTGGGATCTTCCCAGACCGGGGCACGAACCCCTGTCGCCTGCATTAGCAGGCGGACTCTCAACCACTGCCCCACCAGGGAAGCCCTTGTTGGAAGATTTTAAATCACAGTTTCAGTTTCATTACTTGTGATTGGTCTGTTCATATTTTCTATTTCTTTCTGGTTCAGTCTTGGAAGGTTATACCTTTCTAAGAATTTGTCCATTTCTTCCAGGTTGTCCATTTTATTGGCATACAGCTGCTTGTAGTAGTCTCTTAGGGTGCTTTGTATTTCTGCGGTGTCTGTTGTAACTTCTTTTTCATTTCTAATTTTATTGATTTGAGTCCTCTCCTTCTTTTTCCTGATGAGTCTGGCTAATGGTTTATCAATTTTGTTTATCTTCTCAAAGAACCGGCTTTTAGTTTTATTGATCTTTGCTATTGTTTTCTTTGTTTCTGTTTCATTTATTTCTGCTCTGATCTTTATGATTTCTTTCCTTCTGCTACTTTGGGTTTTGTTTGTTCTTCTTTCTCTAGTTCCTTTAGGTGTAAGGTTCGATTGTTTATTTGAAATGTTTCTTGTTTCTTGAGGTAGGCTTGTATAGCTATAAACTTCCCTCTTAGAACTGCTTTTGCCGCATCCCATAGGTTTTGGATTGTCATGTTTTTATTGTCATTTCTCTCTAGGTATTTTTTGATTTCCTCTTTGATTTCTTCAGTGATCTCTTGGTTATTTAGTAACGTATTGTTTAGCCTTCATGTGTTTGTGTTTTTTAGGCATTTTTTCCCTGTAACTGATTTCTAATCTCATACCGTTGTGGTCAGAAAATATGCTTGATATGATTTCAATTTTCTTAAATTTAGTGTGGCTTGATGTGTGACCCAAGATGTGATCTATCCTGGAGAATGTTCCGTGCGCCCTTGAGAAGAAAGTGCAATCTTCTGGTTTTGGATGGTATGTCCTATAAATATCAATTAAATCTATCTGGTCTGTTGTGTCATCTAAAGCTTGTGTTTCCTAATTAATTTTCTGTCTGGATGATCTGTCCATCGGTGTAAGTGAGGTGTTAAAGCCCCGCCCCCCACTCTTATTGTGTTACTGTCGATTTCCTCTTTTATAGCTGTTAGCAGTTGCCTTATGTATTCAGGTGCTCCTGTGTTGGGTGCATATATATTTATAATTTTTATATCTTCTTCTTGGATTGATCCCTTGATCATTATGTAGTGTCCTTCCTTGTCTCTTATAGCATTCTTTATTTTAAAGTCTATTTTATCTGATATGAGTATTGCTACTCCAGCTTTCTTTTGATTTCCATTTGCATGGAATATCTTTTTCCATCCCCTCACTTTCAGTCTGAATGTGTCCCTAGGTCTGAAGTGGGCCTCTTGTAGACAGCATATATAAGGGTCTTGTTTTTGTATCCATTCAGCCAATCTGTGTCTTTTAGTTAGAGAATTTAATCCATTTACATTCAAGGTAATTATTGATATGTATGTTCCTATGACCATTTTCTTAATTGTTTTGTTTTTGTTTTTGTAGGTCCTTTTCTTCTCTTGTGTTTCCCACTTAGAGAAGTTCCTTTGGCATTTGTTGTAGAGCTGGTTTGGTGGTGCTGAGTTCTCTTAGCTTTTGCTTGTCTGTAAAGCTTTTGATTTCTGCATCAAGTCTGAATGAGATCCTTGCTGGGTGGAGTAATCTTGGTTGTAGGTTCTTCCCTTTCATCACTTTATGTATATCATGCCACTGCCTTCTGGCTTGCAGAGTTTCTGCTGAGAAATCAGCTGTTAACCTTATGGGAGTTCCCTTGTATGTTATTTGTCGTTTTTCCCTTGCTGCTTTCAATAATTTTTCTTTGTCTTTAATTTTTGCCTATTTGATTACTGTGTGTCTCGGCATGTTTCTCCTTGGGTTTATCCTGTGTGGGACTCTCTGCACTTCCTGGACTTGGGTGGCTGTTTCCTTTCCCATGTTTGTTAAGGAAGTTTTTGACTATAATCTCTTCACATATTTTCTGGGGTCCTCTCTCTCTCTCTTCTCCTTCTGGGACCCCTATAATGCGAATGTTGGTGTGTTTAAGGTTGTCCCAGAGGTCTCTTAGGCTGTCTTCATTTCTTTTCATTCTTTTTTCTTTATTCTGTTCCGCAGCAGTGAATTCCACCATTCTGTCTTCGCTGGTCACTTACCTGTTCTTCTGCCTCAGTTATTCTGCTGTTGATTCCTTCTAGTGTATTTTTCACTTCAGTTATTGTATTGTTCATCTCTGTTTGTTCTTTAATTCTTCTAGGTCTTTGTAAAACATTTCTTGCATCTTCTCAGTGTTTGCCTCCATACTTTTTCCAAAGTCCTGGATCATCTTCACTATCATTATTCTGAATTCTTTTTTCTGGAAGGTTGTCTATCTCCACTTCATTTAGTTGTCTTTCTGGGGTTTTATCTTGTTCCTTCATCTGGTACATAGCCCTCTGCCTTTTCATCTTGTCTGTCTTTCTGTGAATGTGGTTTTTGTTCCACAGGCTGCAGGACTGTAGTTCTTGCTTCTTCTGTCTGCCCTGTGGTGGATGAGGCTGTGTAAGAGGCTTGTGCCAGTTTCCTGATGGGAGGGACTGGTGGTGGGTAGAGCTGACTGTTGCTGTGGTGGGCAGAGCTCAGTAAAACTTTAACCTGCTTGTCTGCTGATGGGTGGGGCTTGGTTCCCTCCCTGTTGGTTGTTTGGCCTGAGGCAACCCAACACTGAAGCCTACCTGGACTCTTCCTTGGGGCTAATGACAGACTCTGGGAGGGCTCACGCCAAGGAGTACTTCCCAGAACTTCTGCTGCCAGTGTCCTTGTCCCCACGGTGAGCCACAGCCACCACCTGCCTCTGCAGGAGACCCTCCAACACTAGCAGGGAGGTCTGGTTCAGTCTCCTATGGGGTCACCGCTCCTTCCCCTGGGTCCCGATGCGCACACTACTTTGTGTGTGCCCTCCAAGAGTGGAGTCTCTGTTTCCCCCAGTCCTGTCAAAGTCCTGCAGTCAAATCCCACTAGTCTTCAAAGTCTGATTCTCTGGGAATTCCTCCTCCCGTTGCCGGACCCCCAGGCTGGGAAGCCTGATGTGGGGCTCAGAACCTTCACTCCAATGGGTGGACTTCTGTGGTATAAATGTTCTCCAGTCTCTGAGTCACCCACCTAGCAGTTACGGGATTTGATTTTACTGTGATTGCGCCGCTGCTACCGTCTCATTGTGGCTTCTCCTTTGTCTTTGGATGTGGGGTATCTTTTTTGCTGATTTCCAGTGTCTTCCTGTCGATGATTGTTCGGCAGTTAGTTGTGATTTCGGTGCTCTCGCAAGAGGGAGTGAGAGCACGTTTCTGTACTCCACCATCTTGAACCAGTCTTCTATTTCTGTTCTTTTTGATGATAGCTATTCTGACAGGTGTGAGGTGACATTTCATTGTGGTTTTGATTTGCATTTTCCTGATGATTTGTGATGTTGAGCATCTTCACGTGCCTGTTGGCCATCTTTATTTCCTTTTTGGAAAAATGTCTCTTCAATTCTTTTGCCCATTTTTTAATAGGGTTGGTTGTTTTTTGATGTTGAGTAGTATGAGCTACTCAACTAGCTCATACTAGTGTATATATATATTTTGGATATTAATCCCTTATTGATCATATCATTGGCCAGTATTTTCTCCCATTCCGTAGGTTGTCTTTTTGTTTTGTTTATGGTTTTCTTTGCTGTGCAAATGTTTTTAAGTTTAATTAAGCCCCATTTGTTTATTTTTGCTTTTATTTCCTTTACTTTCGGCAATGGATCCAAAAAAATATTGCTACAATTTATGTCAAAGAATGTTATGCCTGTGTTTTCCTCTTACATTTAGCTTTTTAATCCGTTTTGTGTTTTATTTTTGTATATGGTGCTAGAGAATATTCTAATTTCATTCTTTTACCAGTAGCCGTGCAATTTTCCCAGCACCACTTTTTGAGGAGACTGTCTTTTCTCCACTGTATATTCTTGCCTTCTTTTTTGTAGATTAATTGACCACACGTGCATGGGTTTATTTCTAGGCTTTCTATCCTGTTCCGTTGATCTCTATGTCTGTTTTTAATGCCAGTACTACTGTTTTGATGACTGTAGCTTTGTAGTATAGTCTGAAGTCAGGGACCCTGATTCCTCTAGCTCTGTTCTTCTTTCTCAAGATTGTCTGGCTATTTGGGGTCTTTTGTGTTTCCATACGAATTTTTAAAGGGGGAAGGGCTTCATCTGACTGACTGTCAGTCAGTCCACAAGCCAGCACCCCCAGGGTAGCTGTGAGAGGTGGACAATCAGGTGTTTGGAGAGTGGGGAATTTCAGAGCGGGTCCAAGACTCTCAGGTGAGGCTATGAATCTGTACAATCAGCTAGGGTCTGAGAAAAGCTTTGGTGGAGATGAGCTGAAGGACTCTATTGGCTTCCTACCAACCCCTCATTCCCAGTGAGAGGCAGTGTGCTGTGGTGGTTACAGCACGTGTTTCAGTTAAGAGGGAATGCTTGCTGACTCGCTGTGTGATCTTGAACATGTAGCTTGGTTTTCTCATGCAAGAAATGGATATAATGAGAGGACTGGATTCATAAATTTGTTTCTATAAGGATTAAATGAGGTGAATAAGGCCTGGCACTTAGAAGAGGATAAATAAATGTTAGTTGATGTCGGTTGTTAAAATAACAAAAGTTGTTATTTTTATTGGGACAGCCTGGCTTCTAAGACTAAACTCAGAGCTCCAGGTAGAGCAAGGGACCTTCCTGTAGTTTGGGCTACCCTTTGGGACATCCCGGATAGAGAACCATGTTCTCTCTTTCAATCAGTCTTTAAAATTTTTTTAAAAATCTTTTTTTCTTTCAGTTTTATTGAGTATAATTGGCATATAGCACTGTACAAGTGGAAGGTGTATGGCATGATGTTTTGATTTACATACCTCATGAAGTGATTATCCCATTAAGTTTAGTGAACATCCATCATCTCATATAGATACAAAATTAAAGAAATAGAAAAACATTTTTCCTTGTGATGAGAACTCAAGATTTAGCCTCATGATAACTTCCCTGTATAACATACAGCAGTGTTAATTATATCTATCATACTGTGCATTATCTCTCTAGTACTTATTTATCTTTTTTCTGAGTCAATATTTTTATAGATTATACTCCATTTAAAGTTATTATAAAATATTGGCTATATTCCCTGTGCTGTACAGTATATCCTTGTAGCTTATTTATTTATACATGCTAGTTTGTACCTCTAATCCTACACCCCTATTTTGCCCCTCCCCCGCCACTGCTGATCACTAGTTTGTTCTCTGTATCTGTGAGTCTCTTTCTGTTACATCGTATTCAATCAGTCTTTTATTTTATTTATTTATTGGCCACGCCATGTGACTTGCGAGATCTTAGTTCCCCGACCAGGGATCGAACCCGAGCCCCTGGCAGTGGAAAGCTAACCACTGGACCGCCATGGAATCTCCTTATTTTTATTTTACTTAAACTTTTTTTTTTATTGAGGTAGGAACACTTAATATGAAATCTACCTTCTTAACAGAATTTTTAAGTGCATAATTCAGCATTGTTAACTAGAAGCACAACATTTTACAGCAGGTCTCTAGAACTGAATCATATTGGATGAGGGAAACAGAATAGAGAGTCCAGAGATAAACCCACACAGACACAGTCAACTGGTCTTTGACTGGGGCACCAAGGCCACACAACAAATGGCGCTGGGAAAACTGGATATCCACATGCAAAAGAATGAAACTGGACTCTTACATCATACACCAAAATCAACTCAAAATGGATAAAGATTTAAATGTAGACCTGGAACTATAAAACTGCCAAAAGAAAGCAGAAGGGGAAAGCTTCATGGCACTGGGCTTTGCAATGATTTCGGCCTTATAGTTCCACACTGTCCCCAATCTTTGCAAAAATGCAAAGATTTTTCAGACACCGAGGGCAGCAGGCTGCAGAGGGCTGTGTTTAGACACGGGTTCGACCCTGGGCTCTGCTATTTGCAAGTTGTGTGACCTCTTGTGGGCCTCAGTTTTCTCATCTGTACAAAGGGTGTAGATGGACGTATACTGGACTTGTGCTTGTGCTGATCAGTGCTCGTTGCCCAGCATCCAGGGGCCCAGGTCTGGTGCAGCAATGCTTGGCGACCCCTCTCTGTGCTGACCACGGCCTGCAGTGCTTGTGGTACATTCTCTGCCCTGTACCTGTAAGGGGAAGTTGAGGGGCCCTCGATGCGCTGACTCATTTTCCAGGGCTCACCCAGCAGGGTCACGCGCTTCATTCCCTACGATGCTGAGACCAACATATACGCAATCTGTTTTTCTGCTTTAAACTCCTGTTAATTCTCAGGCACTGATGAGGGCCTCTCAGCTCAGGGGGCTGATTAGAAGAGAGGAATTGAGTGGGACAATTCTGATGCCGAAGAAGGGAAGGACAGGGAGAGTCATAATCCCAAAACAAGCTGGTGTGAGATCGAGCTTAATGTTCAACACGTCATCTGTCAAACAGTCATCCTCCGGCCACTTGGAGGGCGGCCCCCCAAGGTTCGGGTCAGGTGGTGTGGTCTGGATAATCACTTAGCTTTCTCTCTTTGAAATGGCAAACAGCAGACTAGGAACGAGGACTCTGGCACTTGTGTAATTTTGTAATTATGATGTCGCACATTTAAGTGGCTCAGAATAAACAGGGCACTGGACTCACAAAAGATGTGTAATAATTGGTTAAATTGATGGTGACGCCGAGGTCGTTCTGGGTGCTGGGAGGGCTGCCGTCTTGGCTTGATTTAGCCTTAACAGGGGTAGGAGTTTCTTGTCTTTGGTTTAGAACATTCCTACAAGTTTTCTAGTATTAAAGTTTTCAATTCAACATTTCCAAAGGCTATTTCTCACGTTTGGAAAGAGAAGGCTTTTTTCTTTGAAAACATTGGCAGTTGAGAGCCATTATCCTTTTCCCCTCGGTCTGTACTGGCCATCTGACCTACGGGGCTGCTCGTCGCGGGGCAGCAGTAAAGCCCTGTTGCCGAGTGCAGTCCATGCAGCCAGACTGCCACAGTAAGTTCAAATCCTGACTTCTCGCCTCCCAAGCTGTATGACCCACAGGGTGACTAACTTCTCTGTGCCTCGGGGTCTTCCCCGGTAATATGTGCAGAGAATCACGGTGCTGACCTCGGGGGTCCTTTGAGGATGCAATGGGACACTTTACTGAGAGCAGTGCTTAGTCTATAAGAAGTCCTCACAGTTGTAGCTGCTCTCATTCGTGCTAATAGTTAACATTAAAACAGAAAATCAAATTCCTGAAATAAGTTTATTTTAGAAGTAACACCAGACGAACCGGTTTGCAGGGCAGAAATAACGACACAGATGTAGAGAGCAAACGTATGGATACCAAGGGGGGAAAGTGGCGGGGCGGGGGGATGAATTGGGCGATTGGGATTGACATGTATCCATTGATGTGTATAAAAGGGATGTCTAACAAGAACCTGCTGTACAAAAAGAAAAAAGAAAAGGAAAGTAACACCATACACTGGACTTCAGTTTGAAAATAAAGAAGTGATTGGGCTGAAGAAAAGCCTCATCTGTGGTAGACGGGTGGACACGCAACTGTTCCAGGGCTTTTAGGGAGAGCAAACTTTATTTTCATGTAAGGTGATTAAGCAGATGAAATAGCTCTTGTGCAGTAAGCGTGTGTAATTGAATGCAGGCGTTGCCTCTGGGATCTAGGCTCAGGTACACAGCATCCTCTGCAGTGGCCCCTTTCTCTGGTTCTCAGGGCCTTTATCTTTGAGCAACATTGATGCTTCCAGGTGGTGGGTCTTTCGCCACCTTCCTTCGTGGCTGAAATGGCTACGATGGAGAGTAACACGGTGAGGAATCCACTGAGTGGGTTTGCAAGCCCTGGGGCGCCTCGTGCAGCCTGGAGACATGCTGTGTGTCTGAAGGGAGAGTTAATAATTCAAACCAACGAGGGCCAATGAAAAAGTGAGCGAGCAGCCCCGGGGGCAAGCATCCCAGATCAGAAATGCCGGATGCTGGGCGCTCCCTTGCACACCATCCTTGATGGCGTGGTCCACGCGTCTGCGGCTCTCTAGGATTATTTTATTGACTTACATCTCTGGAGAATGTAGCAGCCGGACTACTTTTCCTGGGGGAGGTTTTTATCTCGGCTTTCAATTTTCACTAGTTAATGTACTGTCACTCGTGGCCAAGCAGAAACACAAGAAATGAAATCTTTTATTCAACGGATAGTCACAGAGCCCTTTCCGTGAGCCAGGCGCATTCTGAGGACCGGGGACGTGACAGGGTCGTCCCAAGCTCTGGCCGTCGGAGAGCGCATATCCTCCTTGGGCACATCGGATGCCCTCAACGTGGTGAAGAGGAAGAAATCCACTCACCCAGAGTGGGGTAGAAGCTTGTTGTGTGCAAAAGAAGAGCAATGAAAGGGGTGGGGATACTTTCCGGGTCAATTAAAAAATCAATAGACTTTTTACAAAAGGTCAGTTTTAGGCTGACAGAAATGATGATCAGAAAGTAGAGAATTCCCACGGACCTCCGCTCTTCCCGGCCCACAGTTGCCCATATTACCCACAGCTTGCATCAGTGGGTACATTTATCACAATTGATGTGCCAGCGTTGATACATGATTATTATTATTATTTATGGTCATAAGCTCGATGAGTTTTATTTTTATTTTTTTTTTAATTGAAGTATAGTTGGTTTACAATGTTGTGTTGATTACCGCTGTACAGAAAGATGACTCAGTTATACACACACGTTCTTTTTCATGTTCTCTTCCATGATGGTTTATCACAGGATACTGAACAGAGTTCCCTGTGCTCTACCTCGTTGTTGCTGCACTGATACATTATTATTAACTACAGTCCAGAGTTTACTGAGGGTTCACTCTTGGTGGTGTACGTTCTGTGGGTCTGGACAAATGTACGTGACACGTGTCCGCCATTACGGTCTCATACAGAACAGCTTTTCTGCCCTGAAAGTTCCCTGTGCTCTGCCTATTCATCCCTCCCTCCCCCGCCCCGCCCCCCAGTAACCACTGATCTCTTCATTTTCTCCATGGTTTTGCCTTTTCCGGAATGTCACAGAGTTAGAATCACACAGCAGGTAGCTTCTCCAGATGGGCTCCTTTCACTTACTCATATGCATTTAAGGTTCTTCTACATCCTTTCATGGCTTGATAGCTCATTTTATCTTAGTGTTGAATCATAACCCATTGTCGGGATGGACCGCGGTTTGTTTATCCATCACCCACTGAAGGACACCTTGGGTGCTTGTGAGGGTATTTTCAGATCCCAACAGTGGATATTCCCAAAATAGGGCAGCTTTCCTATCTGTTGATCCAGGGAGACCCCGGAGAAATCAGGCAGGTGAAACACTGGGGGATGGCTATGCTTTTGGACATGAATTGAGTAATTCACAAGTTATTCACCTAATGTCATCTTGTAGCAAATAGATATTACTGATGTCACCACACCAAGGAAGTTGGAGGTGGGTCTTTACAACCCACGGTCATTAAATTCACATATTGCAAAACCTGATTTTCTTAACAGTCTATCCAATGCCCAAAACACTGACAAAATTCACCAAATAACTAAGAAAATCTTAATAACCAAAGTCAGTAGAGCTGGTATGATACAGGGTACTAGTAATTTGGACAATCTTTCTTCCTTTTCTCATGAGCTGTACACTTAAGAGATCCAAGTGTAGGGAAGAAGGTTGCTGGATGAATAACAAATAAAAACAACATACACAAATAGCTAGAGGATATTTATACCAAGCTTCTATAGCTCCATCTCACTCTGTTATTCATTAGGACTGGTTCCGATCAAGTCTTATAAGTCTTTTTCTCCCAGCAAACAATGCGGGGAATACTTTGACAAGTCCTTCATCTTCATTAATTTCTGGTTTCCTTACATGTGGCCCAAATCTTCTGTTTTAATTATGCTGCTCTTACTATATTATACTACTTCCATTTTAATGAGACTGCTTCTTGAACTCACTAATTTTGTAACTAATTACACCAAAATATTGTGCTTTCTCCTGTGTAATCTGCTATTTTATTCGTTCATTCCTTTATTCAACACATGGTTATTGTGCATTTACTGTGTTCCAGGCACCAGTCTCAGGGGACATAGTGGGGAGTGAGATGGATAAGGGACCTGACCTTCTAATGGGGCCACAAAAGATAAACATTTTTCATTGATGATGGTGGGGGTTGGGTAGCTGCTGTGTGCTTTAGACTGAATGGTCAGGGGACAGCTTCTATGGAGAAACGATGTCTGAGCCAAGACCTGAAGACAGAAAGGGAGCAGGGTGGGTAAAAATTGAAGATTCAGTTCAGCAAAACATCTCGGGGCAGAAATCCAGTGGCTATGGAGTATGGAATATTTTATTTATGCCACTACAAACACTTTTCCTATTTTTGATTTTCTATTTCCTGTTTCCTACTCCATCGGTCTGGGTCCCATAGTGAGGAAGATGTGGGGCAGGGCTATAGCTGACGCTCCACAGACACAGTATGAGTGGGAAATAAACCTCTGTCATTTGAAACCACTGATATTTGAGGACTATTTGTTACCATAGCATAACCAAGCTCATCCTGACTGATACATATTTCAAGGCAACATTGAAGATTCCATTCAGTTGGTATTTCAACAAATGTTTGAGTAGCTTCTTTGGCTGGACAGTATGGATTGCTTAGAATAGCACACAGAACATGGTAGGCAAGGTCCCTACCCTCATGGGGCTTATGGTCTCCTGGGGGACAGGCAGTTGGGACATGGGCCTGCCTGGGTTGTGGGTTTTCTACAGTGGTCGTCAGCAGCCTGTCCAGTAGGTATAGAGAAGGTGGGCTGTTGGTTAACCTAGGGGTTGGGGTCTCGCCAGGCTGATACCGGGGGATCAGAGGGAAGAAAAGCTTAGGATACACTGACAAGAGGGTAGTTTGGAGGGCAGAGTCCAAGCTATGTGGGTAAGGAAATGAAGAGAGGAAGGGGCTTGTTGGGGGGTGGGGCAGAGGAGAAAGAAGAGCCTGGGCAGTAGTAGGGCTTCATGTGGCTGAAACAAAGAAATCAGACGAAATACAGGTTTTACATTCTCAAGAAAAAATTACCAGGAGGCAGGAACAGTAGCAGGAATGAGAATTAAGAGGGTACCTCCACTGCTTAGGGTTCTCTGGGGACCAGGAGTCGTTCACGCTGCCACCTGACTTGAGTCTTCTCAGCTCTAAACATCAGACCATTCTCGGGAGCCTATGACTTAATTAATGCCATTATTTCCGGGTGCTGGAGCCCCCGCTGTTACTGAGTGAATGCATGTAAAGCATTCCACAATGGAAAACTTTTGACAGAGACGAACTCCTTTCTCACCGACTTCATCGCCCCTTCAGTTTTTCTTGCGGATTCCCAAACATCTCCACCTTCTCTCTGTCTCCAACGGTGCACGCTTCTGGCAAGAGAACAGAGATGCATCCTCGTTCTTTTCCCAAGAATCCAGTCCCCAAGTGTGGCTCCCTCTCTGTCCTGCATCTCATGGAGGATGTGTTTGGGGTGGGCTGATTCGGAGGGAAGAAGAGTGATGGAGGAAGGGAAGGTGGTGTCCTGTAACACTATTCGTTGTCAAAACACACGTTTCACCCGTGGCTCTGAAAGCCATGTTCTTTTTTATCTGCGTGACTCATTATGACAGATACGCCATGTGCTGAGCAGTTCCCATTTGGAGATTGAATTACCATCCCATTCAGCTGACACAAAGCAGTTCCTGGCCGGCTCGGGCAGTCCATGAATAAGTAAACAGTCTTCCAGTTTGACGCCGAGCACAAACATCGGAGGAGGCTTGGAGAGGCTGGTGCCTGCGGGGGGGGCAGGCAGCCCAGGCTAGTGCGTCTGATACACTAGGGCACTGATCCCCAGCATCTTGTAAGTACCCGCTTTGGGGGATGGGGAAGGGTCTGACGGTTAATGAGATATGGCTTATTTACAGAGGCAGGAAAATCACCCTCCTGGATTGGGCTGGCTCAAGACTGGAGAACTGCCCTTCCGCTCTGAGACCCAGGTAGAGGTATTTTGCAGCCTCGGAGACTGTGATCCTTCTCGGTTTCAAAGCCTTTGGGTCTTACTTGTGTCGTCGATCCCTGTTGCTACCCTGTACTCATTTACTTCCCAGTCTGTCCCCAGGCCAGCGTCAGGGCTGCAAGGATCCTTTGCACCAAGGGTCAGTTCATTGGGTAAATTGTGAGCAGGACACTCAGAATAAATATACTGTCCCTCAGGACAAAGACAGCTGTTCAGTTTGCTGAAGTGTGGAGCGCTCCTTATTTGTCCGCCCAACCTCACTTGCTCAGGGGAGCTCTGCTCCAGGGGAGACCATTTGCTTTTGCTCATTTGAGCATCACACAGTGGGCGTTACAAACAGCACGTATTTCAAGTTGCAGTGTCTCCGGTGGACGTTTCTACCTTTGTTTTGTGTTCAGTTTGGGGACAGCATTGGCCAATTCTTTAAGCCCAGCTTGTGAGGCTGGGTTTGACACTGTGAAGTTTTCAGGTAATGAATATAACTAGAGAATGAATGTCACTGTAGTATTTTTATATCATGTAAGTGCAATATTTGTTGAAATAATATGTGTGAAAATGTCAGGAAGCATGTGCTGGCTGTTAGACTAGTGGATTCTTTGTGTGTGTGTGTGTCCTATGTATTGTATGTATATATGTATGTATGTATTTTTTATTTTATATTGAAGTATAGTTGGTTTACAATGTCGTGTTAGTTTCAGGTGTACGGCAAAGTGGTTCAGTTATACATATACATGTATCTGTTCTTTTTCAGAATCTTTTCCCATATAGGCTGTTACAGAGTATTGAGCAGAGTTCCCTGTGCTCTACAGTAGGTCCCTGTGGATTATCTATTTTATTTACGGTAGTGTGTACATGTTAATCCCAAATTCCTAATTTATCTCTCCCCGCCCCACCTTTCTCCTTTGGTGACCATAAGTTTGTATTCTAAGAAGGCCAGTGGATTCTATTCTGTTTTTCTATTTATTCTGGTATTAAATGGATAGATGAAGTGAATGGAGTGTGTGCTGGACGTGAAGTAGCTAGAACGGGATCTTCCCTCGTGGCAGAAGGATTTATTCCACACTCCGTGATGGGCATGTTTATAGGGCAAAGCAGGTGAGCAGTGTTTTCAGTTGCTTGGCATTTGATAGCAGCAGTAAATTGTGCATTAATAAATCATTGCTTTTCTTTCCCTATTTGCCCCAACAGTTCTGTTAATTAAAACTTTGTATGAAGTGATAGTCGAGCCGTACATCGTTTTACTTCAGACTCATTAGAGTTGGTTCTGCACATCCCCTCAAAGGCATTATCTTGCCAGACCACTTTTGAATTAATAATAATCATACTTCACATGTAAGCATGTAGAGGGTTTCTTTTTGTGCTTTATAATCATTAAGAAGCTCTCCAGTCAGCTTGGTGAAATGGAGCAACATTATAGCCGCTTAGCCCCTCTTAGGAGTGGGCTGGGGAAAAGGGGCAGAGAGCAGAAAGGTGGTTGAAGATGCATGATCCCAGAGCCCAGAAACATGAAGGAAGGGAAGAAGTGAATCTACTTAATCTATGCAGAGAGCACCCAAATTCACTAAACGCATTGAGGAGCTAGGAATTATTGTCCCACTTACTTTTTCTCTTTCACAGAATTAGGAGATATTCGCACAGCTTGCAAGTTTTCATGGTTTCTTGTATTCTTTTTTTTTTTTTTTATGTCATCTTTAACCATTTCTCTTAGAGAGACCTCGTTGGAAGGTCTTGGGGGATTTGCATTAAGAGGAGTTGGTCAACGCAGATGCAGTGCTTCTGCGGTGGGATTCTCACTGGAGATCTCTGTGCTTTGAATCACTTTCCATTTGGCCCACTTGATGGTGTATAGAGACCACCCTGCGTTTTCATGGCTTAGTTTGTTGTTCAGTTTTTGAGTAAGATCGTGACAACTTGGTGGACGTGGATGTCTGTGGGGCTTGTCAGTGGTGGGCTCACCCCAGGGTAGTTGCAGGGAACCGAACATTTGTCATGGAAGTTCCCAGTGTCACCATATGGAGGTCTTTGCCCTTGGGTGATTGTTTTCTACCAAAATGATATCTCCAATCTGCTGCCCGGCTTGAGGGTCGTGTGGGGAAATGCCCAACTACTTCCGCCACGCATCGGGGCTGGGGTGGGGTCTCCACAGGCAGCCTCTGTTAATTTCTCTGTTTTCAATATGGCACTCCACTGCTGTGAGCTCTTCCTGCTGCCTCTTTGTCCTGAGCTCTGCCATTAACTACGTCCAGGAAATAAACCTCCAGTCTCCTGTCTAGACACCTTCCCCTCACATCTCCTTTGCACATCATTCTAAATCTTATTAAAGTCTAGCTTGAATTCAAATTACACATGCATGTTCCAGCCTCCCCTGTCAGACTGTGGGTCCTGGAAGGACCCAATCTTACCAATGTTTGGGTCTGACAGCCGCCAGGACCTTCACAGGTACTCAGAAGATGTTGGCTATATTGAAATAAACTGAATTTTGGTCCTATGGACTGTTTTTTCAGTTCCAAATTCCAGGCTCAAGCCCAACTTTCTGTTAGTTCTTCCACTTGCCCATGCTGCTTACTCTGAACCTGAGACACTTTCGAGCTTTTGGATGAAACCTAAGATAATTCAACGTATCGTCTTATTCTGCAGTTCTAAGAAGTTTAAAGACATTTTATTAACGAAATAAGGGAGAAGTGAAACACCTTCTGATGTTTTTATTGTTTACGTCAACCTGAAGGTCTACTGAAATATGGGAACTTCTGTTTTTAATATTTGGCAGAAAGATGGAAATTTCCCAAGAGTTTGCTACATGCAACATGCTCATTGGTTTTTATGTTGATTTTTATTCATGAATTTGACCTACAGTAACACTTCCTATAATCCTCTGGCATCAGTCATGTTGCTATAATTAAGGGAATGCATAGAGCAAGCCTGGATGTTGACTTGGGTCTCCGTTCCGTCCCTCTTGTCATCAGCTGGTGGCATGTCACCATTATACAAAGAGGGGTAATTAGCCCTACGCACAGTTTATCTTGTCACATTCAGGAATGTGGAACTCTACTCAGAGGGTCATGAAAGCTTAGTGTCAGGGTGTGTGCATATTTTTGTGTTATTCTACACCAGGACATTTGGGTGAAGGGAAGGAAAGTGTCAGGCTGGGAAGATCATGAGTTAAGTCTCAGCTGTGTCACTTACTTAGCCCTCAACACTATGAACTAGAAAGTAAGAGCGTATTCCTTGACTCTGCCTGTGTCTTAGGCACAGAGGAAGGTGAAAGAGGCAGAAAAGCCCACTCATAAGCCATTCTTTGTGATAGAAGGTCATACCCTTCTTCCTATACTTGAGAAATGACCCATCATACCTGAAGCCTGTGGGCCCAGAAGACACCTTTGATCAGACCCAACCTTTGGAAGAGGCCTACTTGGGAATTTCCCACTTTGTGTCCTGACACCTGGAACCCAGCAGTGGAACTTCGTGTTGAGTTGTCCTTTCTTCCATCTGAGGCTCTATCCACTGCATCATTCAGGGCTGTGTCCGTTTTTTCATTGTTTAAGGGTCTCTTCAAGACATGTTTATCAAGGCCAACTGTATGTCATCTAGGTGGGGAGGTCAGAACAGTGACCAGAGCAAATGTCTGTGCTCCTGTGGAGACAGCAGTGTCGTGGGGGAATGGCAGTGCAAAGGTCCTGAGGCAAGAAAGAGCTTGATGCGTGAAAAGTGTCTGTCTGGACGCAGATGGGGAAGAGGTGGAGAGGGGCAGCCCATTCAGGACCTTATACGCTGTGTAAGGATATAGATTTTAGGTCCTAAGAACAATGGCCAGCCAGTAGTGACCGATTTTCCATAGGAAAGTGACATTTGATCAGAATTTGCCTCCTAAAAGTATCACCCCAAATTCTGAGTGGAGATGGAAGCAAGTGTGGTAGCAAGGAGAATTAGGAGGCCACCAGGTAGCCCAATGAGTGGCCACGGTGGCTTGGATCAGGGTATTGGTGGCAGAAGTGAAGGTCACCGGAGACATTGCAGATGAACTTGGGCAGTACAGTCTGCCAGTCATTGTGATGGATCGGGGTGGACGAAGAGTGAGAGGTCACAAGCGTGACGTCCAGAACTTTGATGTGGACAAGAGAGTGCAGGGGGAGAGCCATTTCCTACAGTGAGAAAGACTGAAAGAGAATTAGATTTGTGGGAAGATACATTCAGCTTCAGTTTTGCGCTGAAACTCCGTTTTTGAGTTTGAGTTACACCTAAACACGGGGCAGGTGGGGGATTGGGGAGGAAAGCAGCAGTTAGATGGGCAGGTCCACAGTGCAGGAGAGAAATCTGGGCTGGCTCGATCATTCCTTTATGTGGGGTTCAGGTTTGAGGGTTCCTGGGTGGAGCCTTGGTCTGAACACAGTAAACACGGTGGTAGGGGTTAATGGGGATGATACAGGTGCTGGTGCTAGACATGGTGATGGCGGAGGTGATGGTGATGGTGGTGGTGGGAATGGACCCAGCCAGGATGTGTTTGTTAGACTTAAATTCACACCCAGTCCTGTGAGTTCTATTTTCCGTGTTCATTTTCCCTGGCAGGAAGCAGAAAGAGTCTGTACGTGAAACTAAGCTGTTTCACATGTAGGATATACACTTGGTAACCATCCGTTTCCCATCACTGTAGAGCCAAAAACTCCCCAACATTTAGTCAGTAAAGGCAGGGTCCTTGGAGGTGGGGAGATGCCTGGATAATATTCCAAACCCTTTATCTTTCATCATGATCAATCTAACAGTACCTGTTTCTTCAGTGGATATCATTTATAAGAAGAGGCGTTTGTCTGCACGCCCTCAACAGACAAATTGTGTCATTAAGAACACTTTCAAAGAGGACACGTCTCAGTTGAGTGATGCGGGTTATTATTTGTGTGTAATTTTTTCAAGTTCATTTATTCTTCCTGGCCTGGGGGACCTAGAAGTTACTCTGTTCTCTTAGGGGTAGCAGGTAGGTTATTTTGGGAGCTTATTACTTTAGGTTTTTAAATTTGGTGGTTCTGGGGTTGGAAGCTACAGAGAGGAGTGATGTGCATGTGTGTGAATCTCTCCTGTATCTGGAACGGGCTGATCTTTTTTTTTTGATAGATCGTTGGCTGCTTGGAATTGCAGATGCCCCATTACGTTATTGCATTTAAATTTAGCTCTTGTTCTCACTTTGGAAGGGGATGGAATGTTTGAATTATTTCACTGTGAAGGGAAAGCAATTAGAATACAGATCCCTGTGACTTATCGAAATAGGAGGTCTAGCCAGCGAGTCTCAGAGGGCGCTGCATATTTGACTCAGAGAAGGCTCTTGAGAGCACCTTCAACGTGGAGGACATTAACATTTCCTTCAACACACCCTGATGGTCAATCACTGAGGTTTAAGTTTGCCGAGGGCAGCACATATGTAAATCTGTCGTGATCATTATTTTCAATAGGATGGTATCCATTCTTTTAAACAGGGGCCAGGGCCCCTTTGTGTAATGAAAACGTTAAAATGTTTGTTCCTAGACCCAAGTTGGAGAAATTATGTCATCAACAACACTTTCATAGAGGTTGTGAATGTGTGGAAACATCTTTAAAATCGTTTTCCTTTGTCATATTTCAAGGGCAAGAGATGTTCCTTGAGCTCACATCTTAAAGAGGTGTATAAAGTAAAAGGTTAAAGTCTCCTGTGTAACTTTCCCATCCCTGGTCCCCATCGATAATCACTATTAACAGTTAGGTGTTTCCTTTTAGAATTTCCAGACCCTTTCCCATGCGTACACAAATCTACATGCTGACATAACGTCTTAATATATAGTTATCTATGCATATGCAAAAATGGGATGTATATATTGATATATGTGTGTGTGCTCTGTGACTTTTAAAATTCATTTTCCATGACTCAGTCAGGAAATTGATATATTCAGTTTGTAAAAACTCAAGCGTCTTTGACTCTCTCCCTTTCACCAATCTCACCAGTGTCATCAGTTTGGTCTTTCCGGACCTTTTTCCTACACATCTGTGTGTGTGTGTGTGTGTGTAACAGCCTGACTTTGTACATTATAGGCGTTCAGTCAATATTTGCTGATACCGGGGGTCATTGACGCTGGGAGGAAATGGACCCACCATCCACTTGGCACTTGGGCCACCCCATCTGTTTGTTTACTCCACCTCTTAGATAAGTTGTATCATTCCTGTCTCCTGGAGCCGGCTGACTGTTTACTCAATGCCCTGAGCTGATGGAAAAGACATTCCATCCAAGCCCTGAGTAGGGTCAGAGAGAGAGAAATTTTGTCTTCTCTGCTTCTGCGGAGAATTTTGTGACCGTCAGCCTGGGGAAGGCATAGCCTAAATCTGTCGGCCAGCCCAATATTTCCAGAGTGTTCTACAGGTAACCAAATAGACAAACACAGTCACCCAAGCCCAGATACAGTTATAGGGTTACTGGGAAAAAATAGAATTCTTTATTAAAAAATTATAAGTAGCACATTAACCAATGTTTTCATGGTAGTAATATAAAGTTTCTCTTTTCTCAAGAAATAAATCTGTACCTTTCATCTTTATTAGGTTAATTATTTCACAGTCGACCAGTATATTTTTCAGTCTTTTTTTATTACGTAAGTTTCAGGTGTGTAGCATCCTAGTTCGGCAGCTGAACGCACTGCAGAGTGACCACCACTGAGTATCCTTCAACATGTAGTTGACCCCCTCTTCACTCATTTCACCCTCCCCCTAGACCCCCTTCCCCTCTGGTAACCACTAATCTGATCTCTGTACTTACGAGTTTGTTTCTGTTTTACTGTTTGTTCTTTTTTTCCCACATATGAGTGAAATGATACGGTGTTTGTCTTTCTCCATTTGACGTATTTCACTCAGCATAATGCCCTCAAGGTCCATCCATGTTGCCACAAATGTCAGGATTTCATTCTTTTTTTTTAATGGCTGAGTAATATTCCATTGTGTATATGTCACATCTTTTTCATCCATTCATCTGTTGGTGGACACTTAGGTTGTTTTCATACCTTGGCTATTGTAAATAATGCTGCAGTGAACATGGGGGTGCATGCATCTTTTTAGATTCGTGTTTCCACGTTCTTTGAATAAATACCCGAAGTGGGATAGCTGGATCATATGATATTTCTATTGTTAATTTTTTGAGGAATCTCCCTACTGTTTTCCCTAGTGGCTGCACCAATTTACATTCCCACCAACAGTGAACAAGGGTTCCCTTTTCTCCACATCCTCTCCGACATTTGTTATTTCTGGTCTTTTTGATGATGGCCATTACGACAGGTGTGAAACTGGACAGCCGCGAGCAAAAGAGTGAAAATAGACCACTGTCTCTTTTTCTATACATAAAAATTAACTCAAAATGGATTGAAGACTTGAATGTAAGACCTGAAACCATGAAATTCCTAGAAGAAAACACAGGTGGAACCCTCACTAATATCAGCCTTAGCGATGTTTTTGTGGACCTCACTCCACAGGCAAGGGCAGCAAGAACCAGAATAAACAACTGGGACTACGTCAAACTAAAAAGCCTCTGCGCAGTAAAGGAAACCATCATCAAGCCCGAAAGGCAGCATGCCGAATGGGAAAATATATTTGCGAATCATATATGTAATGAGAGTAGATATCCAAAATGTATAAAGAACTCAGGCAGCTCAGTAACAAAAAAATCTGATTAAAAAATGGGCAGAGGACCTGAACAGACATTTTTCCAAAAAAGACACACAGACGGCCAACGGGCACGTGAAAACGTGCTCAACATCACTGATCATCAAGGAAATGCAAATCAAAACCACAATGAGATAAAATTTCCCTTTTTCAATATCATCGTGTCCATAAGACACACATGCTCGTTTAAGGAAAAAGGGGCAGTTATTAGGTGGGACGCAAAAATGGCAAAACTTGTGATATTTGCGGAAAACAAGTTTCCTCCAACCTCAGAGAATGCAACCTTGTGAGCTGCAGGGGGTTCCTGGGCTCCAGGACCAAACTGAAGACTACCGCTAGACTGTACTTCCCGCAGGTTCCGGGGTCTCGCTTTTGGTTGGGACCTCAGGACAGACTGTCTCAGCGTAATGTCATTTGGGTGGAAATGTCTAGTTAAATGGCTCTTAATGTGATTACCCTTCATGACTAAGGCAGTTATGTATTTTAAATTTCATTTTGTTTGTTTCCTTTTTTTTAAGTCAGCGAGCCAAAACGGAAAGGGCTCTGTTGCTGTCGAAGTTCAGGGCCAATTATAGTCACATGATCATCAGTGCTGTCCTGGGCCTGCAAGGGCAGTAAAAATCAAGAGAGTGCAAAGGTGTTTGGCAAGGGCTTCCGAAACGCTGTGAAACTCAGACTCTCAGCTACAGTGTACGGGTCTTGATAGCGTCTGTTTCACTCTGCCGTCTTGGCAAACCCAGACCCTGGAATGTAGCTGACGTGCTCCTCTTGCCCTGCAGAAAGAGAAGTGCGGCTGCTGGCATGGCTGTGCTCTCAGAAAGGATTTTGGTGGCCGCGACGCACCGCGCTGTCGTGTTTGTCAGGGCCCTTTAGCTTGCAAATGACAGAAAGCCAGCTCAAACTAGCTTAAGCACAAAGGGGAGTTAATTGAAGAGAGTGTAGATTCTAACTTCAGGAACGGCTTGATCCAGGACCTCAAACTCTGTTTGGGGTTTCTGAGCCGACTTCCTGTGTGTTGGCTTCAGTTTTCATCAGAGTCCCTTAACCATGCATTTAGGGTTCACAGGCCTGGGGCTGTTCCCCCATTGACTTGGCATCTCTACAATTAGGCTCAAAAAGGCAGCAGAACTTTGCATTATCATTTCTTGGGCCCCATACTTTTCACTCACGGAGAGGATCCACCCAAATTCTACCACCTCGATGCTCTTGTTTCAGAGGACCCGTTTCCTGAAACCTTGTGATCAGGATCAAGAGTTTTCAAGTTCAGCTAAGGTTATCTCCCATATAAGCGTGACCATGCTCCCTGGGAGACTGGGGTACAAAACGCACTCATCCTTCACCAGGAGACCACCTTGTCCTCCCTACAGAGGCGTGCTTGGCTTTTGCAGCCCTCTCCATCCAGCCAGGTCACCAGGCACGTTGCTCACCTGCCCGTGGCTAACATACCTATTCCGTAGAGCAGTAACAGGGTCCCGGCCTCACCCCGGGATCCAGGTTTGTGGGCTCCCACGTGCTCGCCATGGCTGTATGGGGTGGTCCAGTCTGGATCGCTTTGAGATCTGTTATGGGTTGAATTGTGTTCCCCCCTCCAAATGCTAGAGGTCTGAGCCCCAGTACCTCAAAACGTGGCTTTCTTTGAGAAGGGGTCTTTACAGAGGTAATGAAGTCAAAAGGAGGTCATTAGGGTGGGCCCTAATCCAGTAGGACTGACGTCCTTATAAAATGGGAAATTTGGACACAGACAACGCACACAGGGAGAACACCATGTGCAGCAGAAGCAGAGGTGGGGTGATGCTTCTACAAGCCGAGGGAAGTTGCCAGTGGACCGCCAGGACCTGGGGGAGGGGCAGGGAGAGATCGCCTTGCACGGCCTCAGGAGGCGCACCTTGGTCTCAGACTTCCAGCTTCCAGAACTGTGAACACACAAGCCTGTGTTTTTAGCCGCCCAGTTTGCGGTGCTTTGTTACAGCAGCCCCAGCAAGTAGACACAAGGTCTCTGGATGCAAACAGCACAACCTAATCCTGGCAGTCTCAAAACCAGGCACCTTCTAGAAGAGTCAACAGGAAGGAGAGGGCTTGGCAATCTGGGGAGTGGGTATCAATGGCTGATCCCTCAGAATGACCCCAGAGGAACGAATCTGCTGCAGACACTGGTTTTGGTTGTTTGGGTGTCTCTGCTCAAGACTTCAAGTCAGGAGACTTCCTGATCCGGGTCTCTTTCTCATCCTGTGGCTGGAGGGGGCTGGACGCCATGCTTGCCGTTCTCACCAGACCACATGCAAAGCGAAGCCGGGCGCTTTGGCTGGAAGAAACGTGAGCACAGCCTCCGCTGGCCTGTACGCCCGGTTGCTATCCGCATCCAGGAGCCTCTTGCTTTCTTCTTTCCTGCGTCGAATCATGGTGCCAGGGAGCGCACCCCAGGGAAACACTGCTGCGCTGTGGGCGGCCGTGAGTGGGGTCCTTCATACTTCCACGAGCCTCCTGGGATGAGGGTCCTGTCCCACGTGGCCTCATGTTGGCTCCCGAGTACAAAGGGCCAAGGACAGTGTGCTGGCTGCAGGGCCACATCCTCACGGACACTCTCCAGCCAGCATGCCCAGCCTTCAGGCGTCTTTGACCTGCTGCTGTCCAGCCAGGGTTTGTCCCTGTCACCAGTTAGTAACCAGGCAACAGAGCCTTTGCCACTGGCAGACGCTATCAACAGAGGGTGGCCAGCTGCCCAGAGTAAATGGAAGGGCTTTGGGTTCCGAGAGGAGATTGATAAGGGCACATTATCACAGGTGGAGCTTAATTTTTAACCTGTGGCCGTGGACCAGGTCTGGTTCCCATGACGACATGGCTTTGTCAGATTAAGGCTACATATGAGTCAGTCACTATGGACAGTAGCGGATATTCAGATAAAAATATCCCAGGCTGTTAATCCAGAACTGTGGCTTCTAAAATCTCTACTTGCTTTAGTTCCCTGTTTGATTAGGGCCGGTAACTCACAGGCAGAAGCTCCACTCTGTAAACTGGGCAGTTTTAGGTTTCTTTGAATTTGAAGGGTCTGTTTCCCAAGGAACTGAGAAATCAATCATGACAGGGCAGGTAAAGGGCATCCCGATTTCCGTCCTGGAAGAGATGAGGGAAGAAAAGTTCTCGATAATGAGCTGCAGCCATTGGTTTTGTGAAGAAATTATCTTACAGCCTCCACACTCCCTGACACCGTGTTTATTTATTTGCTTGTCTGCGGACTGTGTGACCCACTTCAATAGAGGCTTCATGAGGGCAGGGAATTTGCCTTATTTTTTCAGGGTTCCGGCACCCAGGATGTTTCCCTGACACACAGCAAGCACATATATTTGTTGAATAATTGATTGAATGATTGAATGAATCATGAAATGACTGAATGAATACCAACATGCTAGAAAAACCTATTTTTTCCAGTTTTTCCAATTTGGTGCCATAATTTGAAGGTAATTTTTTTTTTTTTTAAACACAGAAACTTCAACAGCAAGAAAGGTGTTAATTTCTGGCTTTTAGACAAAGACCTATCTCTGATCAAAGTCTGGGCTGGAGGTTCAAACTAACTTCCTTCCTTCCTTCCTTCCTTCCCTCCTTCCCTCCTTCCCTCCTTCCCTCCTTCCCTCCCTCCCTCCCTCCTTCTCTTTCTAAATGGGCTGTGTGCCTTGCATTATTAGCAAGATCACTGTACAATTGAATATGACTGAAAGATCCCTTTTCCATCCTTTTCATGTGCAGTCTTACATTTGCTTTCTGTTGCTGGAATTTTGGCTTCAAGGTTATTTACATTACAAAGCTATAAAAAATTTCTATCTCAACGCTTTTGAAGAGGCATTTTGCCTGAATTTCTATTTGAAATTCCATCAGCTGCCAGGATGATTGTTCAGATGTGGCCACGCAGTATGAACAAGTGCAAGGCCCCTGGGAGCAGGTAGCACCAGGTAGAAAGGAGGCGACACGGCCCCTTGGGATGATAGAGTGGGAATCCTTCCCCACCCGCTGAACAAGCCCATACCAGGAAAGTTGAAGGACGGAGGAAAAAAACCTGAGAATGAAGAGGAACCGATCTTTTTGTCTTTACCAATAGGAGAGGGTGAGAAGATTTTTGAGTCCTTGTTCAATTTGCCCAGAAACCTGTCCTGCTTTGGGGAGACCATCCTACCCTCATGAGATCAGTTACTTGGGAAACTCCGTACCTGTTTTAGTTACAACGTGTTTTGTTAAAAATAATAGAAAATCTGTTCGAATTAGCTTAAATAAGAAAAGATATTTTAGGGCAAGTCCAGATGTAATTTGACTCAGGTGAGGCTAGATGTTTTATCACAAATATATCCAGCTCGTTTCTCTCTCTCCTTTACCTTGAAATTGCCTTTCAGGAGTTGCAAGGTGGTAGCTGTAATGGGTTGAATTTAGTCCCCACAAAAGATATGTTCCAATCCTAACCCCTGTTACCTGTGAATATAACCTTATTCGGAAATACAGTCCTGGCCGATGTAATGAAGATGTAAGTTAAGGTGAGGTCACACTGGATTAGGGTGAGCCCTAAATCCAGTGACTTGGTATCTTTATAAGAAGGCAGTGTGAAGACACAGAGATACAGTATCCTTCTCTATTCAGATGGTTAGTACAGAGAAGATGGACTTCTGAGATTCAAATGTTGGTGTATTAGTCACAGATTTTTTTGTTTCAAGTTCATGAATAGTCAACTCAGTCTGGCTTAAGTGAACAGGATATTTATTGAGAGAAGGACTTCAGGCAAGGATGGATCCAGGGGCTGAAGCAATGTCATCAGGATTTAGTCTCTTTCCATTTCCCAACCCACCTTCTTCCACACCAGCTTCACCTCGGCAGGCTCTTTCCACACAGTGGCCACCAGCAGCTCTAGACTAACCTTCTCTTTTCCTAGCTACCTAAGCAGGAAGAAAGGGTCCTGCTTCTTTCTGATAGCTCAGCAGAAGTCCCAAGATTGTCTCTGATGGGACCAACTTGGCAGTCAACCTGAGACATCACCTGTTTCTTAACAGTTATTTTGCTGAGGCACTTTCTCCAGGTCTGGATCATGCGCCCAATCTGGCTTGGATAAGAGAACGATAATTTCCCGGAGACAACTTGGAATGTTAGAACTAGGAGAATGGGGAATGGATGCAGTGCAAAGCAAAGCAGATTCTGCATAGAGACAAGGACATCACGGGCCAGGGTGATCAAGGAGGGCTTTCTGGAGCACGAACACCGAAAGCCCTGGGAGAGAGGCTGGATTCACAGAGGCAGAGGGAAGACTCAGTTCGTGAGACTGTATCCATTGCTCGTGTGCTGTGGGAGATTTAGGAACGAGTAAGACATGAACTAGCCACTCCATGGATCTGATATTGTGAGAAGATAATGTGGGCTCATGAAAGTGATAACCAGCCAGCCCAGGCAGAAAGTGAGAGCAAACATTATGGAGCATTAGACAAGGGAGTTGGAAACCTACGGGTTTGGAAGAGAGAGAACTGTGTTCATTAGTTTCATAAATATTTATCTGGGAGAATCACCACCCTCCTGATTTTTGCCCTATCTGCTTTAGAACTTTACTATTACTTATAATAATATTATATCTCTTTAAATTAATATACTGGGTAAATCTATTTGAAAAAACCTTTATATCACTAGATTAAGTGGAAAATCCTTCTAGAAATAGAAGCTAAAAGTAGTCATATACCAGGAAAACAACACTGCTATTCAAATCCAGCTGGATTCTGGGGACTACCTAAGTCTTCAGACTCGATGCCTGCTAGCACTTACGCCGAAAGGGTGATAACCAAGTATCACAGAGGTATGAAAAAATACATTTTAGTGCCAAGCAGAGCCTTTCTCGTTGAAAAATATACTGAGAGAGAATATTAAAACAGTTACGACTCTATGGTTTATAATTCAAAGACTAATGAAATGCCTGACAGGTCTGTCCCTGAAAACACCTTGGGTTCCATGAAGGACCATCCTGTGTGGGGTCTGGCGGAGTGGAAAGCAGTGGCAAGGTGAATGAATCCAAGATGAAAGGTCAAAGGTTAATAATTCAGAAAGAGTCATGGACCACAGTGTTCATTGCAGCTATGTTTACAGTAGCCAGGACGTGGAAGCAGCCTAAGTGTCCATCGACAGATGAATGGATAAAGAAGATGTGGCCCATATAGACAATGGGATATTTCTCAGCCATAGAAAGGAACGAAACTGAGTTATTTGTAGTGAGGTGGATGGACCTAGAGTCTGTCATACAGAGCGAAATAAGTCAGAAAGAGAAAAACAAATACCGTATGCTAACACATATATATGGAATTTTAAAAAAAAGGCTCTGAAGAACCTAGGGGCAGGACAGGAATAAAGTCGCAGACGTAGAGAATGGACTTGAGGATATGGGGAGGGGGAAGGGTAAGCTGGGACAAAGTGAGAGAGTGGCATGGACATATATACACTACCAAACGTAAGGTAGATAGCTGGTGGGAAGCAGCCGCGTAGCACAGGGAGATCAGCTCCGTGCTCTGTGACCACCTAGAGGGGTGGGATAGGGAGGGTGGGAGGGAGACGCAAGAGGGAGGGGACATGGGGATATATGTATACGTATAGCTGATGCACTTTGTTATACAGCAGAAACTCACACACCATTGTAAAGCAGTTATACTCCAATAAAGATGTTAAAAAAAAAGCCACAACGGTCAAAGGTTAACCTTTTCAGTAGAGTCAATGTGGAATTCTTTTTATCCTCTCATGGCAACTACACCAGTGGGGAAATGCACTGAGTAAGAAACTGGGCTCTTGGCTTCAAAGGGGGCTGTTCCATCATGTTCCAAAGCCAGGTGGGGATGGAGGGTAAGCCTCCCGATGCCTCTCTTTCAGGGGCGGTGGTCTGGCTCTTGTTTCAGCTGGAGGCTCAGTGAAGGAACAGAGGGGGATCCAGGCCCTTTTAGCAAGGAGATTGAGTATCTCTGCTCTGACACTCACAGCTGAGTGCCTCTGTCCTCTGAGGTCTTCAGATGGACCCAAGTTCTGAATTAACAGGAGGTACCTGAATTAATTTCGGCAGACCAGGAATAGCTTAGTTGTGTGGGCAACTTGGAGATGGTGTTCAATGGTTAGAAAAATTTGCATGGATCAACTGGTTTGCAGGTTTCTGGTTTTTTGGTTTATTTTAAGAGCTCTGAGATATTTCAGAACTGTAGCTCTCGTAAGAGGCTCCTGAGGGACCGAAGCAATTTTGCAAATAAGCGTTAATGACGTTCTCCAGGCCTTGAGTTGGCAGTCTGTCCGTAACCGTATCAGTGATGGGGCCTCGTATATTGTCTACATAGTCGTTCATGCCTCCTGTGTACTCGGCACTCAGCACTGCTCCTTCATTACATTCACTCCGGTTTAATCAACACGAAAGGGCCTTCTCAGAGAGGATGGGGCTGAAGTGTCACACGTGCTAGTTACCCTTTCAAGAGAACGTACGGAAGCTGGGTATATTGTAGGGCGTTTCACCTCCCTCCACGGGCCAGGCCCTGGTTATGGTCTTTAATATAGAGATCAATTATTGGAGGGACATTAGAAGATCCTTCCTTTATCTCTGCGGAGGTGGATTCGTGGAAAAAGAGAGCATCTAACCAGAGTGGGAGAGGAGCCTCCTAGGTCTGCATTTCATGCAAAGGGCAAAGGAGGTATTCCGGCTCACACCTGTGCTCTCCTGGGAGGGAGGAACGAGCCTCTGGGGAGTGATGTCATGTACGTACGAGGCAGAGTGGAGGTTTGTTGACCGCCTATCCAACTCCACTCCCCCTTCCATCACTCCCTCCAGTTTCTCGATTCCCGAGGCTCAGAGGAAGCTGACTCTGCCCCTGACTCTAGAGATAGAGCACGTGACCTTGCCAGCGGTGGGTGCACTCTGCCTCTCCGGCCACTTTCAGATCCCTGTGTGTGGCCTCAGCTAGTCCCGTCGGAGTGCCTCTGGGGAATGTGGTTGCCGCGCTCTGATAAAGATATTCTCCTTTTCGTGCCAGCAGATAAGAATGCTTAAAACAGCTGGACCTATTAGCACCTAGCCTGGGATCAGAATTAGGTATTGAAGCCATCCCTGGGGAAGGCAGCCCAGACCCTGGAAAGCAGCTGAGCTGTATCATCCAAGCCACTTGATCCAACCCTACCTGAAGCCCTTCTCGTGGCTCTTTGAAAGCTAAGTTATCCTAACCAACACATACAGTACTCCCCAACCTCTTGCCCATAGCATATACTGCTGGTTCTCCGTGGTGCTCTTTCCTGCCGAGCCTGGTCACAGCCTCTAAACCCTTCTCAATGCCACTAAATAACGGCGTTAAAGAAAGTTGATGTGAGATGAAATCTATTTGTCATTTCTGCCGAGAGAAGCAACTGGCGTGTACTTAGAGCTGGATATATTGTAGACTAGAGCTCTTGTGGAACTCCCAGCTCACGTCCTAGGGCAGCGTTTGCTAGGGGAAAAGAAATGTAGTCTAGGGAAGACAGATATGCCATTTGGTTGCAGACAGACCTGGGCTTAAATCCCGGCTCCGTCACCTACCAGCTATTGGATGTGGGCCTGTGTTTTAATTTCCATAAACCTACCCATCGCCGTGTGTTTAACCAGGATGGGAGCTGTAGCACTTATCTCAGGGGAGCTGTTTGTTTGTGAGGGTTGAATGCAATAAGACTGGTAAGGTCTGAGCGCCAGGTGTGGTCCACAGGAAGGGCTCAGAACAGTTGGCCCTGAGGTATGAGGTTGGAGGTTCTAAAAAATTAGGAGATGGGATGCAGCATCTTGGCAGTGGGATGTGGTGGGCTCCATGAGGACGAATGGGGTCCCGGCACCCCAGCTTCAGGCTGGCGGCCGACACCGTGTCCGGGGACCAGCCGTCCATACAAGCGGTCCTCAGTGGAGAGGGCTTTGGCCGAGCTCTCTGTGGCTTCTGTGCTGGAAAATAAAGCTGCCTTTCCTTCGCTGCTGCTTCTTTGGATCCGTTTTCCTGCCCAGTCAAGCTCCCTGCTTGCTGCTTGATAGAGATGCAAGGGAGGAGAGCTTCGCTGTTCTTGGGAAGGGGCCCCAGGGCTCCGTGCTGGCCAGGTCTCAGGACACTCACGGCTTCCCGCCAGCCCCAGCTCCGCCCTGTGTCAACTGGGGTGAGCAGTTCCTTAGCCTGTGTCTGTCTGGGTCACTGTTTCCTGCAATAGCGCCTGGTGTATTGTAGGAGCTTAGCAGACATTTGTTGATTGCTTGAGTGGATGTTTCCGTGCCTCAGTTTCCCTGGATGACGAATGGGTTTAACAGTAGTACCCACCTTGCAGACAGGTTTGGGGACAAGGGTGTGAGTAAGTGCTGCTGTGGTTGTTATTCAGGTGTACACCAGCCCGAGTCGTGAGTCCTCTTGAAGGCAGTGAGGGGAGGGAGACAAATGGGGAGAGAGGGAGAGGGAGGGAGAGGGGCAGCCAGAGACGCAGAGAGAGCCAGAGAGCCAGAGAAAGTGTGCTTGCGTGTGTGTGGGGGGGGTGGGGGGGGGGGGGGTGGGGTTCCTCTTTGATGTCTGGGTCTGGAACAGGAGACCTTGGACAGCTCCCCTCCTGGCCTGTGAGCCGTTTGCAGACAGAGTGCCAGACTCTGTAACAGTAGACATCCTTTGCTCATGGGCACAGAGCACCAGGTCTGTAGGTTCCTTTAAAAATTCAAGACGTTTGTGGAGTGTGTGCTTCCCCTGCTTCCCCCTCCTGCTGGGCTGGAAGATTCCTGCCTGTCCAAAGTGAGGGAGCAAACGCCTTTGTCTGCAGCAGAAGGACCGAGGCATCTAGGGGGCAGGGGTGTCCACACGGGGGCCTCCGCACCCAGCTCGTCCGGACGGACTAATGGCCCTGACAGTCATGCTGGCAGAGGGTTGAAGCCTTTGCCCATCACCGCAGGGAGAGGCCTACCACTGTCCATGAAAAACGGCACTTCCTGTATTTATTAGTTTTATTTCTCCTTAGCTCTCCTCTCTAGATTTTTCTCACATCACTCTCCCCCCTGCCCAGGTAACCAAGGTGGCTCCCGCACACCTTTCTCCCGGCTGTAGAATCAAGCACAAATGCCTCTATGCCCACCTTTAGGCCTTTTTGTGTTTTGTCAGTTGGTTTAGTAAAAATGGAAATGTGCCCTGTGTGTATCTATTTCTGTAACTTGTTTTACTCAAAAGTGTGTCATGAACATTTTTCATGCCAATATATACATTTATAATTCATTATTTTGAATTTGCTTTATGGTAATCCATGGTATGGATACACCACAATTAAAATTTTCCCCCAGCTTTACGGAGCTATCATGGAAATAGAACGTTGTCTATAGACCACAATTTTATTCAACTGTTATATTAATAGACATTCCATTTTTTTTGCCTCTACAGGGCTGTCATAAAGATCCTGTGGCTGTATTCTTATGATTTTTATTTTCAAGAACCCATTTCTAGGAATTTATGGGTCAGAATATGTTTATATTCTTTTAAATTATGCCTCTGACAGATGGTTTTCCAAAAAGACGCTAGGAATTGACCTTCCTACCGGTTATAGATGGAGTTTCCTATTCCTTGTATACTCACCAGCACTGAGTGTTATCATTCTTTCATGTCGTTTTCAAATCTGCTGTGTGAGAAGCATCGTGTCGTTTAGCACGTGTATGGCATATTTCATCATCGGAGTTTGTTTACGTTAGTCATTTAATTTATAGCTCCCTGACTCTAGGTGTTTATTAATCATTGAGTTTTCCTCTTCTAGGACACCTTGACAGTCTTTGACCTCCAAGAAGGAGTGGTCCTGAGTTGGAGGAAAGACTGTCTTGGCAGCCTGAGCGGCAGGAAGGAAGTGTGCTCCGAGTTGGGCAGAGTCACGTGGCCCTGGAGCGGGCTGGGGACAGCGGGAGCTGTAGCAGCGGGGCGGGGGGGACCTCGATGCAGCGTGTCAGGAGATTCCCGTGATGCTGCCTCTCAGGGGTGACTCACTTACCTCTTTCTTTAGGGAGAGGGCACAAGCATTCGTTTTTCTCACTTCAAATCAGAGGATATACACGGGGCTGTGTCGCCAAGTACAAAGCGTCTCCGAAGTTCAAGTGCAGACTCGATAGGTGCAGTGGTCGGGTCCAGATGCAAGCAGAGCCTTGCAACACTGCCCGAAGGAGACGGGGCAAGTCTGGAGGCAGCCACCCCGGGGGCGGGGGGGGCCCGGGCTCCAAGCGCACAGCCTCCGGGTGCCCTGCTGTATTCATGGCCAGGCTGCGGTGCCTTCAGGCATCGTGAAGACAGCAGAAGCGCAGGGGGAGGGCTCTCTCTGCAGGACCCTGTCTTTGTATCTGGACAGGACGGCTCCGATACGGGTGTCCTCCGGGTGTGTCCCAGACCCACCCTCTCTGCCTTCCTATTCTGCCCTCTGCCCTGGGAGTCTGCATCCTCTGGTTCTCTTGACCTCTCGTTCTCGCCGATGGAGGATGGAGAGGCTGGGGTATTTACTGCTGCCCCACTGGCCCCCGAGCCCGAGTGGTAACAGCGGAAATGCTGTTGCCGGTCCCTGGGGCTGCGTCCTCCTTCCTGGCCCCGAGCCCACCCACGTTGCTGCCTCCATGCCCCCATAAGTTCTCTCTGTTACTCCCAAAGTGGGGCGTCTGTCTTGTCCTGGATCCTGACAGATACAACCTGCCTACAGATCAGAAATGTCTCCCTGTTGATCAGAAAATCACAGGATTGTCTTTGCCCACATGGGGATCTAGAAAACGTACAGGAGGGGGAGGCGAGGGACCAGTGCGTGTGAATGGCCTTTTGTCAGCTCGCTCACGGCGTGTAAGCAGGTCCGAGCAGGTGGACCAGAGCTCAGTTAGAGGTTCTTGTAATGATCAGGGACTAAGTGGCTCGTTGTGGGCTGGTGGGAGGGAGAGAAGGGGAGGTGCCCGAGCTTTGGGCCTGGAGGTAGCTGGATGGCGTGAAGGGCCGAGGCTGGCCCTGCTGGGCACTGGGGGAGCCCATCCGTGAAAAGCGCGACCACTCTGACAGGCTTCCCCATGTTTCTCCTGATGCTACACTCACACTGCTTCCTTCAAAGTCTTCGCATCAGGTCTTAGTTGTCCTGCTCAAATGTCCTGCTTAAACATTCTTCTAATAACACCATTTTTTTCATAATATAGCCTGGGGAAGCCGCTGTCCCTCCTGCTTCTTCCAAAGTGCAGTTAGGCTTTGGGGTAGAATGAGTGACTCCAGGAGAGAGAGAGAGAGAGAGGGAGGGAGGGAGGGAAACAGAGAGAGACAGAGAGAAACAGAGAGACAGGAGAGAGAATCTCCCGTGTGGCTGAAGTGGGGCTGGGGGGTCAGAGTCTCGGGACGCCGAGGGGAACGTGAGAGCTGAGCGGGGCCGGCCGTGATCGCGGGGCGAGGCGGGGCCTGCAGCGAGCTGGAGAGTGTGTCTTCTGCCTAGAGACACCTGCCGTCTAGCTGTTGTAGAAAACAAGATGACAGTCGGCGCTTAAAAGAAGAATGTGCTTTTATTAACAACTGCATGGAAGACAGAAGTGGACAGGGCCCCCGACTGTCCAGAGCTGGTCTGGGTTGGCCGAGCCGACGATGCTGTCCAGCGATCGGGCTCCGTGTCTCCTCACCCTGCCCGGCACGTGGGCTTGGGCTGCAAGCAAAGCGGAGGCTGAAACACGCTCTGCTCTGGGAGCCATGCGTGGCCAGGACGGCTCCCGCCCCGGGCCTGAGGCCGCCGTCTTTGCAAAGTCTGCCAGCCAGGCTGGCCCTTGTCTGGCGTCTGGGATCTGGGATTTCCAGAGGGTTCCCACTGTTCCCCACCTGACCAGGGTGGCTTGCTGTGTCCAGACTGTTTGCACAAGCGATTTCATTGACGTGGACACCTGCTTTCCCCCCGGGCGTCTGGGATTCTGGTCCATCCCAGGCAGAGGTGCCTACGTGACCACCTCCCAGTGAGCCCTGGGCGCTTGGTCTCTGCAGGCTGTCACAGTTCGATGCTGTGGGAATTAAGTTTGTCCTGCATGACTCCCCAGGAGAAGATTCTGGACACTTGCTGCTGGTCCCCTAGATCCCGCTCCTGTGCCCTTTCCCTTCGCTAGTTCTGCTTCCTGTCCTTTGCTGTCATAAATCAGAGTCCCAAGCACGACTGTGTCCTGAGTCCTGTGAGTCCTGCCAGCGAGTGTCTGCCCCCGGGGGTGGTCTTGGGGACCCTGACCCAGGGCTGCTTTCCTTCCCTGAGACCCCGTCACACCGTTTGGATCAGGGATTCATACAGAAGAGAGTAGCTCACGCACCGTGACCTGCCCACCTTGACCCGACGGTTTGCCCAAACCAAGTAGATGGAAAAGAATGAGAAAAAAGGTGACACCTGATGAAAAAGCCAATATAATTTTTTAAAAGTTATTTAAGTGGGGATGTGGGAAAAAAGTCTTTCCCTGGCCTTCGGGAACATGCCTGGGGGCACACACAAGCCTCGCCGTCTGTGAGGCCCGCAGGTGGCTCTGCTCTCCATCCTGGATACACCCACAGGCCATCCCCAGCAGATGCCCTGTCTGCAGGCCTCTTCTCTGGCCCAGAGATGTGACAGTGCACCGAGCCAGCTGTGCCGTGTGATGTGTCCCGGGCCCCACCCTCTCAAACTGTCCCTGTGAACACCCAGATCGCCGCAGGTCCCACGGCCTGAACTGTCCGGCAGACGGCTTCTCAGAGGACGCACTGGACTGGCTTCGGGTACACAACGGCATCCAATCCCCGTTTTCCCCGACCTTCTACTCAAGGAGCCTTCCTTCCGTCTGGAGTCATCTCGCGGAGTTCCCTGCATGACAGAGAACTTGACAATCAGAGCATCTCCTCCACAGGCAGTGGCTGAGCACGGCTCCTGTGTCCTTCTTGCCAGGCGTCCGCTCTTCGTAAAGTGTGCAGTTAACAGCATTTCAGGCAAGAATTCACAGCTTTCTGTGGCGTGTGGTGCCGGGGCTGGACGAGAGCGGTTGGAAGAGACAGTGATCAGGTTGCAGCTGCAGTCGAAGGGCCGCCTAAATCAAGGCTCTGCAAACCTCCTGAGCTTCCCTCAGCCCTCGCGCTGCAGTCAGTCCATTCTGTAGGGGGTGCCTTCGTTGCCAGCACGGTTCATACCTGCAAGTTCTACCTGCAGCCTGTATCCGGCAGGCAGCATCTTCCAGCCAAGGACCAGAAGAACCACGGAAGCTAAATAAAGTGCCCTGGACCCTGTGGAGTGAAAGGTGAACGGGCCAGGAAGACAGCCCCGCGATTTGTTATCGTACGTCACAGGCTGCAGCCCAGAGAGACGGAGGGAGGGACACCACCGTGAACCCGAGAGGACACAGCGGCTCCGTGAAAGCCAAGCAGTGACAATGGAATCCTGGGAGAGGTCGGGGCAGATGCTCATTGGATGACAGGAGGAGGTGGAGTCCAGGAAGCCCTGACGTTTCTGGACTTCTCGGGACTGAGCAGTGATGCTGGCAGAGTCCCGCTGTGGCTGGTGGGCCTGGGGCTTGGCCCTGAGGCTGGGTGTCGGCTCTGCCCCTTAGTTCCCTGGCCTGTGAAATGTTCGGATCGATGACCCTCAGGGCCCTTTTGGTTAAACCTTGTAAGTGAGACGTGAGCAAACTCTGAGACAGTCATCGGTCAACTAGGATTTCTAACAAATGCACGTTTCTGAAGCATCATAGATATCCTAGTGAGGCTGGGTTGGCACTGAATTTAGAGGAGGAAAGATCTGTTTTTTTTAGTGAGTCACAAAATGTTTATTTACAGTCTCTTGTAGGTTGCTAGGAAATGTTTGTCTTTACCCTTTTTTTGAAATAAATTTATTTATTTATTTTTGGCTGCGTTGGGTCTCTGTTGCTGTGCGTGGGCTTTCTCTAGTTGCGGCAAGCGGGGGCTACTCTTCGTTGAGGTGCGCAGGCTTCTCATTGTGGTGGCTTCTCTTGTTGCAGAGCACGGGCTCTAGGCATGCAGGCTCAGTAGTTGTGGCACGCGGGCTCGGTGGTTGTGGCTCACGGGATCTAGAGTGCGGGCTCAGTAGTTGTGGCGCACAGGCTTAGTTGCTCCGTGGCATGTGGGATCTTCCCGGACCAGGGCTCGAACCCGTGTCCCCTGCATTGGCAGGCGGATTTTCAACCACTGCGCCACCAGGGAAGCCCCTACCCTCTTGTTTTCGCTTATCAGAAAGACAGGTGTTTACTGACTTAAAAATCTAAGTATATACAAGCACGGAGAGGTTTTTCAAAATTATCCAACTTTGGGTCCACACAAGGTGATGTAGACCCGCCCCACTAAGTACAACTATCAACCCTGCAGGTAAAGCCAGAGGCAACCACAGCAGAGCTCTGAAAGTTGGGAGGAGACAGGGGAGCTGGTTAGGGACCCCAGGACTGAGGAGCAGGGTAACAGCAGGGCACTTTATGTTCCCCACCCGACGGAAGATGGGACCCAGATCCCAGTCCAGCCACAGAAGGCAGCTGGAGTAGGCTCATTCCTTCCCCGGATGGCTGGGGGTCCCTCTGATAGAACCAGGCGTAGCCCCACACCCAAGCTGGGGCACCGACCTGGAGTCCAGCAACGATGACCAGCCAGGGGGCCCAGCTCCTCCCCACTGCAGGGCCTGATTCCCCTGCCCTCTGCTCCCAGAGACACTCCCCCACCTCTAGCTGGGGTCCCAGCCAATAAGCTTGGGAATGCCCCCAGAGGGACCCAGCCACACCAAAAGTCTCTTTGGCCTGCAGGGTTGAAACTTCCCTGAAACGCCCAGAGACGCCAAGATAGACAGAGAGCTGCTTGCAAACGGCTGGGTGGGTTGGGGTTGGTTCACACAGGACCACAGAAATGATGCTCCAGAGCTGTATCCCTGCATCCCTGCCCAGCATCTAACCTCTCCTCCTAAAGGGCCAGAGCTGTATCCCTGCATCCCTGCCCAGCATCTAACCTCTCCTCCTAAAGGGCCTTGGTTCCCACTGCATCTCCTCTCTTCCCCTTTTGCGTACAGCTTTATTCAGTTGGTTACCTAGGTACCTCACCCACTCACTGGATAAACCAGCATTTTCTAGAGGCTCTTCCTGCAAGATTTTTCTGTTTTCCCACCCTGGTATCGAAGTAGGGGGAGGTTGGATATGTAAGCTTGACCAGTTGGGTGCTTTCGTTTGGAACTCTGAATCTTTGTGGAGTGAAGTAAGGGGAAAAGTCCACATTTGGGGAATATTTATTTCAATGGCAAGTTCCCAGGTTGGGGGATAGGAACTTTCTAGCAGTTCCAAAACTCTGGGGCAGCCCTCTGCTTTCTGAGTCTGGTTCTCCAGCCTTTCTTTTTTCTTTAAATGCAATTTTTAAAGGTTACACTCCATTTACAGTTATTACAAATATTGACTATATTCCCCGTGTTTTACAATACATCCCTGTAGCCTGTCTTCCAGTTTTTCTTTTCCTGTGTGTTTTCCACATCCTCCCCATAAACTCTCTTGTTGATGAAGTCGGCCACAGTTTGATTTCTTTTCTGTTGCCTGCCCAGTACAGAACCTAAGCTGCTGGGATAACGATGCTTCAGTCAGAGTTGAGAGAAGAGGCCAGAAGGGAACGGAGTGCAGCCCAGGCCGGGTGGGTTCCTTGGTGGGCTCCCCTGCACGGCTGCCCAGTGCTGTCTGACCAGCGTGTGCCTCTTGCCGGGGAGGCGTTTGTGTCTGACTCTCTCAGTCTGAGCCTGGAGAAGCAGTCGCATGTTGAGATGACCTAGGGAGCTGGTGTTTTCATACCTCTCGCAAAGAAGCTCACAGGAGACGATCAGAGCACCATGAATAAGCAATGTGTTCATGTC
This sequence comes from Monodon monoceros, assembly GCF_005190385.1. Taxonomy (NCBI): domain Eukaryota; kingdom Metazoa; phylum Chordata; class Mammalia; order Artiodactyla; family Monodontidae; genus Monodon; species Monodon monoceros. The sequence goes on along the minus strand of NW_021703765.1, from coordinate 85,325,756 downwards.
AACATGGTCCCGGTCTGGAAATGTTGCAGAAATCCTGTGAAAGAAATCTACAAGCGCTTGGGACAATTAGCTGGGGCAGTGTGTGGCGAGTGTGAGGGAGTCAACCAAACGGCACAGTCTATCAAATCGAATCCCGGTCGGCTGTCACATCGTGATCCGAGCCCTTGCTGTCATCTGGAGAGCTCTTTCTCCCTCTAGAAGGAACACGGGCAAGACGCTCCAGGAGAATTTTTCGGGTGCTCAGGTTCATGGCCGAATGCTCTGTACGAGCTTGTCACGGGATGTAAACCACATGGACGCAGAGAAATTAAACTCGGCTGAGGAGCCTCATCTCAGCAGCTGAGGCTGGTGACTTGGGACGAGCTGTGTTTCCATTATGGAATTTGAGTCCTTTGTCACTGTGAGTTGGACTCTTTCTTGTCGCCTTTAAACCTTTTATTTTGGACTTTGCTCAAGTGAAAGACATCCTTCTGCACCAGGACAAAGGTCTGTCCAGGTCATAATTTTGAAACTGAGCAGTAAGTTCTAGAATATCTCAAGTTCATAGCCTATAGCTTGCTGTGAAAATGTTCATTTCACGACATGCACACTTTCAGATAAGGTTTGGACGAAAGCCACCAACAGTCTTCCTACAAGAGAATAGATAACGCGGCAGAATCCCTTTTGGAGTGTGTTCCCTTTGCCTCTGTGTCTCCAGTCCCAGTGCCATCACAGCCATGAAAATCTGCTTTCCTGGATGGAGTTAGGAAATGAAGTAGATGAATGAATTCCTTCCCATGTGTCATCTTAGGCATCTCTGGAAACTCAGTGCTTCCTTTCTGAGACCTCTTCTGGGCAGTTAGTGGTGGAAAAATAGTGAGACGGTGGCCATCCCAGAAATTCAACATTCTCAGTGTTATTTATTTATTTATTTTTTAATTTGGGAGCTTTCTTTCTTTCTTTTTTTTTTTTGTTAAAGTAAAGTACAGGGACTTCCCTGGCGGTCCAGTGGTGCAGAGCCAGCACTGTTATAAATATCCCTTAAATAAAGAAAGCAGGCTCTGGAGAACTTTATTATTACCCAGTAATAAAGAGTCGCCCTTTAACCCATGTCATTGATACTGTACTTGGCTAAAAGGATCGCTGTAAGCTTCTGTGGGGATTACGTCACATTCATTTGCGTACTGAACATATAGTAGCCACTCAATTAAATGTTTCACTGGATTAATTAATGTGCTTCTCCAAAGAAGGGCTCTCCCAACAACAGGATCAAGTTCTCCTGTCTCTCCCCTTGAGACTCAAGACTGTTCAGCGTGTCTTTGCGGAAGCAGATCCGTAACTGTATCCCTAGTTCCATAGGCATAAAGAACCCAGGATGAATCGTGAGTGACTTTGAAGATAAGCGTTCTGTGCGTGCTCAAAGATAATTGTCTTACAGAGCTCATAAACCTCTCTCCCAACACCGAGGCCTCGAGACTGGGCTACATGATGCCTTGGAGCTCAGCAAGACTGTCACAAGAAAACTCAATTAGGAAATCCAGCTGCAAGCCAGGCTGGACGGTAAATTAATTTTTAATCCACGGACGTCGCGCACTTTTCAGCTTGACGGATGTGCCACAACCCAGCGGCTGCCAATCCAACAGGAAATAAAAGAGATAATCACATTCGCCATGAGTGTGCCCACTCCTCCCAACCTGGCGTGAGTGCTGGCCCTGGGGCTCCAGGCAGCTGGCAGGGTTTGTTCGATCCCACTCAAGGTCAAGAATGCTGGTGACCTGGACTCACTCTGCTCAGCTGGTGATCTTGATGATTGCTAGTGGCTCTTCTAGTTAGTTAAGTCACATCGTGACTGAACCTTGGCGGTAAGAGGGCTACCCAAGCCCAGTTCCCAAACTGGCTCACCATTTCAGCGAAGGGTGTGATGAGTACCCACCCGGAGAGGAGTGTGGCATTGCAGAAAATGTCTGAGTCAGGGTCTGGCAGGAAATGAAGGGCCCACTCAACTGGGGTTTTGGAGAGCCGACAGGGGACCGTTTATAGGTGTGTGGGGAATGATTAGGAGAACCAGTAAGAGGTGATGCAGCCAGGGTCTGGTGACGGCAGGAAGCCGTTGTCATCCGTAAACTCCAAGGGGGAGAGGCAGCGATGGAACAGCTTGGCTGACTCCTGGAGCCGAGGCCGGGGGATCTGACAGAAGCCGTGGGCACGGAAAGGGGAGACCATTGCCAGGACGGTGGAAAGCAGAGCAGGCTCAGAGGAATAAGTACTCTGACCTTTCTCTCTGACCACCCACTGATTGCCTGCCAGTGCCTCCTCTGGCTGAATCCAGTCGGACGGATGGACGCCTAAGGGTAAGGAAGCCGGCTGAGTGATGGAGCCCGCGGAGGTCAGCCCCCCACTCTAGGGCATGAGGCAGGGTGGAGGACGGAATGGGAATGGAGAGCCATCCACAGAGTAGGTAACATATGTGAGCGAAACGAGGACCTTATTACCGTTAGCAGGTTCTATTTTCCAAAAATGGCCGTAAGAATATCTCCCATTCTACCTGCTCTTTTGCAATGTGACCACTCCCTTCACGCCCAGAGCTGAGGTCCGTTTCTCCAGCCCTGGAACCTCGGGGGATCCTGTGACTGCTCTAACAGAATAGAGAGGTCATGCTGATTTGGGAGTGGTGTGTCTAACTAGCTCAATAGCTTCTAGTTCCTGGAAGTCAGAAGTGCGCCTCCTCTGAGTGCACCATGCTGAGAGGTGCAAGCCAAGTGGAAGAGAGACAGACAGACAGACCGAGGACCACCAAGGCACGGGCACGGGAGTGGGAGTGCAGCCTCTTCGCCCACCAGCTGTATTCCTGATGCCACGTGGAACAGAGGTGAACCACCCACCGTCTGAGCCCTTCCAAATGATCCTGAGCAAAAGATGGTTGCCTTAGGTCAGTTTTGGAGTTCTCCGTGATGCAGCAACAGACTATAGAAACCACGCAGGGAATTCGTGGAATGGGAGTGAAGCACACGTGAGAAAAGCTTTATTTAAGCAATCTTCTCCTTGTGCTTATTTAGTTTGATGGCTTTGCTTGCAAGGCATGAACAAAAACACATTTTCATGGAAATGTGTCCTTCCTGTCTAATGTATATATTTACAGTCAAAATATAACATTACTACAACATACATCATTAAGAAGCCTGTAGTAAGAAAACAAGCTCCTTCTCTGCTTCCATGAATTTTAAGGAAATGTTTACTCATCTTCCAGTTAAAATGAACTCCCTATAGTTTTCTTATTTCCCAAACTTTTAAATTCCTTGCTTGAAATCAGGTGTGATTTCACTACTTTTACTCTTAAAAATAATTGTGAGGCAATAAACTGTCCATATTTGAATTGGAAGTGTTGACATGTTTATACACCCATGAAATCATCACCACAACCAAGAAAGTGGAGGGAGTTTCTTTCTATCATCACTTTGCTAAGAGTTGTTATCAGAAATGGATTCTGTAATTTCTCACATGCTCTTTTGGGTGTCTATTGAGATGATCATATGATTTTTCTTTTTATTGTATTTTCTTACATCGACTGATTTTTAAATGTTAAATTAGCTTTGCATTCCTGAGACAAAGTCTGTGCTACCCTTTTTAGATATATTGTTGGATTCAATCTGCTAAAATTTTGTTTCTAATTTTTGTGCTTATGAGATGTAGAGTCCTGTAGTTTTCTTGTAATGTCCTTGTCTGGGTTAGTATCAGAGAATGAGTCGGGTAGTGTTTCCTCCTCTTCAATTTTTTGGGAAGACTTTATGCAGAATTGGGATTATTTTGTCCTTAAGTGTTTGTTAGAATTCCCTGGTGAAACTGTCTTTGACTGGAGTTTTCTCTGTGGGAAGCCTTTTACTAAAAATTACGTTTCTTTAATAAATGTAGAGCTGTTCAAGTGATGTGTTTCTTCTTGAGTGGACTTTGGCCATTTGTGTCAGGTTGCAGAGAGCAGGGGACATCATGATGATTTTCCCGATGGCACAGAAATATCAGGGGTGATGCTATAGGGGCTCCTAAAATGTGTGTCCGTATTTCATTTCACAAATGTTTATTGAGCACTTACTATGTTCCAGGCCCTGCTTGAAGCACTGGGACCACAGCAGCAAACAAAACAGAAAAGTCAGTCGTTCTGGCCTTCTGCACTTGGTGTACTGGTGTGTCCACTCTTCACAGTTTTGCCTACAGTGGGAGGGGATGCTATGGATAGTGGTCATATATGTGAGTTTTAGAGCCCTGTCGTCTGGGTTCAAACTCCAGCCTTGGAACTTCTGGGCTGTGTGTCCCTGGGCAAGGTTCCCTGCGCCGGTTCCTCGCCTGTGAAATGAGGGCTAATCATGCCCCCTACTGGATTTTGTGAGTATTACATGAGAAAATGCAAGTAACGCCCTTGGTATAACTGGCATACAGTAAGTGCTCAATAAATGTGGATGTCGTCTTTATGAACAGATTTGCAGAGATCTGTTTACTGCTGTACTGCCTGCTTGCTTCCACGTGGCTGTGAATTTAAAGAATAAACCAGCTGACTACTTAGAACTGTGTACAAACTAAGAGTCAGTAGGTGCTGAGTGAGGGTCTGACATGGGCTTCTAGGAAGCAAACTGCACGAAGTCGGGGACACAGTTTTGCAACGTCTGCTCTGGTGACTCAGAGGTCTTTCTAGTCGACTTTTTGTCCAGTACGGTGTGTTCAGACGGGCAAGGTAGTGCTGAAGCAGATTTTCAGAAAGAAGAGGTGTCACGCGGTATAAATATCAGGTTCTGTTGTGTTGGTAAATGCCACCAATTTCCATGTTGTGCCTGTAGAGTCCTTTTGTTCCGAAGCCCCGTGTGCACTTTATTTCTAGAACGAAAGTCTTCTCCACAGGCCTGTCGAAGACGTTTCCTCTCCTCTCTGGCCACCAGGGGTTTGCCCTCGTTGGCACCAGGGAGTCCTGTCTCACAGCCAAAATCTCGAGGTGACATTTTCCCTTTTCCTCATCTTTGGTGAATGAACGGGTACACCTGCTTCTAACACGACGAGGCTCTTGCCGTTTCCAAAGCAACTGCGGCTGTTAACTATTCAAGGCAATTGGAAGTGTTTGCCAAAACATGTGATTTTAATAGACTGAGTTTAGCTGAAGGATACAGATGAGGCTTGGGGAGGGTTTGCTGTGAGAAGCTGTGTGTGATGGCTTTGAGTGTAGCTCTGGAGCCGGGCTTCCTGGGGTCAAGTCCAGGCTTTGTCCCCAACTAGCTGTGGGTCTTTGGGCATGTTGTTTAACTTCACTGTGCTTTCAGTTGGCCATACGTGGTACCAGCTAGCGACTATCTTACAGGGTAGTTACAGGAGTAAAGGTATTAATAATACAGGTAGGGCTTCCCTGGTGGCGCAGTGGTTGAGAGTCCGCCTGCCGATGCAGGGGACACGGGTTCGTGCCCCGGTCCGGGAGGATCCCACATGCCGCGGAGCGGCTGGGCCCGTGAGCCATGGCCGCTGAGCCTGCGCATCCGGAGCCTGTGCTCCGCAACGGGAGAGGCCACAACGGTGAGAGGCCCGCGTACCGCAAAAACAAAAACAATAATACAGGTAAAGCATTCACACAGTGCCTGGCAGTGTATACGGTTTAATAGACACGAGCTGCGGTCGTTATTGTGGTTGTTGTTGCTATATATCATTTTCTTACTTACTGGGGACAGTAGTTTGCTCAGAACAAGCATTCACACAGTGCCTGGCAGTGTATACGGTTTAATAGACACGAGCTGCGGCCGTTGTGGTGGCTGTTGCTGTGCGTCACTCTCGTGCTTACTGGGCAGTCGCTCGCTCACGACACTATCAGGACACCCCAAACTGAGATGGAAGATGATCTTCAGCTAAAATTAAACCCAAAATATCTCTGCGAGTTTGATACTTCAGAACATTGGGTGTTCAGACTTTTGGACTGTGAATTACGGAAGAAATATACAAGGAGATGCAGTATTCACATGTACAAACACGCACACAACACACACAGGCACACACACACGCACACCCCTTAAAAGACAAGTTTCATGAAAGCATACCTGCCTTTCCATGTACAATCCAGTCTGGGAGCTTCTACTCCATTCCATCCTGTTTTATTCTCTTCTGCTTTGTTTACAAAATACTGGTCATGACCCACTAAACGGATGTGAGTTGTGACCCGCATTTTATAGGACACCTCCCTAGAAAGAGGCCCGTCTGAGAGATCTGTCGAATGGTGGTGAATTAAGATTGGGGTCAGGCATCCCCGCACAGCCTGGCCAGCAGAAAACCTGCCACTTTAGGCAAGACCCTCCGGTAAGCTGAGACTCACTCCGTCTTGGAAAGCTGAAGAAAGGAAGGTCAGAGCAACTCCTGTTTGAGCATCTACAATAGATGACTCTGCCCCACCAGAATGTTACGGGAATAAAAGGAAATTATGGGTGTCAAGGGTTTCTTGGATAAAGACACAGCCTTCTGGTATTACAGATCATCTTAGCAGCAGTATCATGGAGATACAGTGTGGAGCTAGAAGAAATTTCTCAAGCAAGCTACCATAAGAGAACCCTTATAACCTTAAAAGTCATTTAAAAACGATACAAATGAACTTATTTACAAAACAGACTCAGTGATTTAAAGAACGAACTTGTAGTTATGGGGGGAGGGGTGGGGGGAGGGATAGATTGGGATTTGGGGATGACATGTACGCACTGCTGTATTTTAAAATAGGTAACCGACAAGGACCTGCTGTAGAGCACAGGGAACTCTGCTCGATACTCTGTAATAATCTAAGTGGGAAAAGAGTTTGAAAAGGATAGATGCATGGAATCACTTTGCTGTACACCTGAAACTAACACAACATTGGTTTTTTAAAATTTAATTAAATTTATTTTTTATACAGCAGGTTCTTGTTAGTTATATCTTTTATACATATAAGTGTATACATGTCAATCCCAATCTCCCAGTTCATCCCATCACCACCTCCTCCCCATGCCAACTTGACTTTCCCCCCTGGGTGTTCGTACGTTTGTTCTCTACATCTGAAAGAATTTTTAACTTTTTAAAATTCATTTATTTATTTTTTGGCTGCGTTGGGTCTTCGTTGCTGCGCGCAGGCTTTCTCTAGTTGCGGCAGGCGCGGGCTACTCTTCATTGTGGTGCGCGGGCTTCTCATAGCGGTGGCTTCTCTTGTTGCGGAGCACGGGTTCTCCGTGGGCTTCAGTAGTTGTGGCTCACAGGCTCAGTAGTTGTGGCTCACGGGCTCTAGAGAGCAGGCTCAGTAGTTGTGGCTCACGGGCTTAGTTGCTCCGCGGCATGTGGGATCTTCCCAGACCAGGACCCGAACCCATGTCCTCTGCATTGGCAGGGGGATTCTTAACCACTGTGCCACCAGGGAAGTCCCCATAATGTTTTAAGATAAAGATAATAGCTACCATTTCAAAATTGAGAGAACTCACATAAAAGTCAGGATTTCCAAGTGCTGTCGAAAAATCAGAAAATGTGCCCTGCAAGACGTGCCCTGTAGATTGTCCCTGGGAGCACACAGCCATCCGTGTCACGCAGCCACCTAGCCTCCAGGGCATCTAAACTCTCCTCTCCTCATCTTCACCAAGGGCATACTTTCTGGCCTCTTCCGGGCTAAGCTTCACTTCCTGGTGAGAAAAGTTTTCATTCTTCCTCCCTGAAGTTGCAGAAGTGGACTATTGCATGGACCGTGTTCTTAGGCAATCCCGGGAGTAATAAGCTCCGTCTCTTAACCCAGAGATGCAGATGTGTTTATAATGCATCTCCAGGGTGCTTGGCACTCTGCCTGCCGTCAGGTATGCTATGGGGGACAAAGGAAACGCAACAGTTGTCCCCACGGATCTTCCCCTGAGCAGTGGCAGAGCGGCAGTGATGCAGCGCTGGTGTATGAATGTGGAAGGTGTTAGAGGGACAAGGGCAGGCTGCCGTGAGAGTTAGTAAAGAGACCGCTTGAACCTTCTTAGGGAGGGGAGATGTTCAGTGATTTCAACACGCACAAACGCACATGGTTACTATATGATGGGAATGTTCATTAGCTCAACTGCAATCATCTCACAGTATATATGTGCACTAAAGCATCAGCTCTGCACCTTAACTACATACACTTTTATTATCAATTATACCTTAAAAATTTTTTTAAATTGAAGTATAGTTTGTTTTTTTTACAAATTTCTATAAATTTTTTTTGAATTTTACTTTGTTTTTATACAGCAGGTTCTTATTAGTCATCCATTTTATACATATTAGTGTGTATATGTCAATCCCAATCGCCCAATTCATCACACCACCACCGCCCCCCACCGCTTTCCCTGCTTGGTGTCCATACGTTTGTTCTCTACATCTGTGTCTCAACCGCTGCCCTGCAAACCGGTTCATCTGTACCATTTTTCTAGGTTCCCCATACATGCGTTTATATACGATATTTGTTTATCTCTTTCCGACTTACTTCACTCTGTATGACAGTCTCTAGATCCATCCACATCTCTACAAATGACCCAATTTCTTTCCTTTTTATGGCTAATATTCCATTGTATATATGTACCACGTCTTCTTTATCCATTCGTCTGTTGATGGGCATTTAGGTTGCTTCCATGACCTGACTATTGTAAATAGTGCTGCAATGAACATTGGGGTGCGTGTGTCTTTTTGAATTATGGTTTTCTCTGGGTATATGCCCAGTAGTGGGATTGCTGGATCATATGGTAATTCTATTTTTAGTTTTTAAAGGAACCTCCATACTGTTCTCCATAGTGGCTGTATCAATTTACATTCCCATGAACAGTGCGAGAGGGTTCCCTTTTCTCCACACCGTCTCCAGTATTTGTCGTTTGTAGATTTTCTGAGGATGCCCATTCTAACTGATGTGAAGTGATACCTCATTGTAGTTTTGATTTGCATTTCTCTAATAATTAGTGATGTAGAGCAGCTTTTCATGTGCTTCTTGGCCATCTGTGTGTCTTCTTTGGAGAAATGTCTATTTAGGTCTTCTGCCCATTTTTGGATTGGGTTGTTTGTTTTTTAATACTGAGCTGCATGAGCTGTTTACATATTTTGGAGATTAATCCTTTGTCTGTTGATTCGTTTGCAAATATTTTCTCCCATTCTGAGGGTTGTCTTTTCATCTTGTTTATGGTTTCCTTTGGTCTGCAAGGCTTTTAAGTTTCATTAGGTCCATTTGTTTATTTTTCTTTTTATTTCCATTACTCTAGGAGGTGGATCAAAAAAGATCTTGCTGTGATTTATGCCAGAGAGTGTTCTTCCTCTGTTTTCCTCTAAGAGTCTTATAGCCTTTGGTCTTACATTTAGGTCTCTAATCCATTTTGAGTTTATTTTTGTGTGTGGTGTTAGGGAGTGTTCTAATTTCATTCTTCTACGTGTAGCTGTCCAGTTTTCCTAGAACCACTTATTGAAGAGACTGTCTTTTCTCCATTGTATATCCTTGCCTCCTTTGTCATAGATTAGTTGACCATAGGTGTGTGGGTTTATCTCTGGGCTTTCTATCTTGTTCCATTGATCTATGTTTCTGTTTTTGTGCCAGTACCATATTGTCTTGATTACTGTAGCTTTGTGGTATAGTCTGAAGTCAGGGAGTCTGACTGCTCCAGCTCTGTTTTTTTTTTCCCTCAAGACTGCTTTGGCTATTCGGGGTCTTTTGTGTCTCCATACAAATTTTAAGATTTTTTGTCCTAGTTCTGTAAAAAAATGCCATTGGTAATTTGATAGGGATTGCATTGAATCTGTAGATTGCTTTGGGTAATATAGTCATTTTCACAATGTTGATTCTTCCAATCCAAGAACATGGTATATCTCTCCATCTGTTGGTATCATCTTTTTTTTTTTTTTTTTCTTGTGGTACACAGGCTTCTCACTGTTGTGGCCTCTCCCATTGCGGAGCACAGGCTCCGGACGCGCAGGCTCAGTGGCCATGGCTCACGGGACCAGCCGCTCCGCAGCATGTGGGATCTTCCCCGACCGGGGCACGAACCCGTGTCCCCTGCATCGGCAAGCGGACTCCCAGCCACTGTGCCACCAGGGAAACCCTGGTATCATCTTTAATTTCTTTCATCAGTGTCTTGTAGTTTTCTGTATACAGGTCTTTTGTCTCCCTAGGTAGGTTTATTCCTAAGTATTTTATTCTTTTTGTTGCAATGGTAAATGGGAGTGTTTCCTTAATTTCTCTTTCAGATTTTTCATCATTAGTGTATAGGAATGCAGGAGATTTCTGTGCATTAATTTTGTATCCTGCAACTTTACCAGATTCATTGATTAGCTCTAGTAGTTTTCTGGTGTCATCTTTAGTATTCTCTATGTATATTATCATGTCATCTGCAAACAGTGACAGTTTTACTTCTTCTTTTCCAATTTGAATTCCTTTTATTTCTTTTTCTTCTCTGATTGCCGTGGCTAGGACTTCCAAAACTATGTTGAATAATAGTGTCTGGTTCCTGATCTTAGAGGAAATGCTTTCAGTTTTTCACCATTGAGAATGATGTTTGCTGTGAGTTTGCCATATATGGCCTTTATTATGTTGAGGTAGGTTCCCTCTATGACCACTTTCTGGAGAGTTTTTTTTATCATAAATGGGCGTTGAATTTTGTCGAAAGCTTTTTCTGCATCTATTGAGATGATCATATGGTTTTTATTCTTCAATTTGTTAATATGGTGTATCACATTGATTGATTCGCATATATTGATGAATCCTTGCATCCCTGGGATAAATCCCAGTTGATCATGGTGTATGATCCTTTTAATGTGTTGTTGGATTCTGTTTGCTAGTATTTTGTTGAGGATTTTTGCATCTATATTCATCAGTGATATTGGTCTGTAATTTTCTTTTTTTGTAATATCTTTGTCTGGTTTGGGTATCAGGGTGATGGTGGATAGAACGAGTTTGGGAGTGTTCCTTCCTCCACGATTTTTTGGAAGAGTTTGAGAAGGATGGGTGTTAGCTCTTCTCTAAATGTTTGATAGAATTCACCTGTGAAGCCATCTGGTCCTGGACTTTTTTTTGTTGGAAGATTTTTAATCACAGTTTCAATTTCATTACTTGTGATTGGCCCGTTCATATTTTCTATTTCTTCCTGGTTCAGTCTTGGAAGGTTATACCTTTCTAAGAATTTGTCCATTTCTTCCAGGTTGTCCATTTTATTGGCATAGAGTTGCTTGTAGTAGTCTCTTAAGATGCTTTGTATTTCTGTGGTGTCTGTTGTTAACTTCTCCTTTTTCATTTCTAATTTTATTGATTTGAGTCCTCTCTCTCTTTTTCTTGATGAGCCTGGCTAATGGTTTATCAATTTTGTTTATCTTCTCAAAGAGCCAGGTTTTAGTTTTATTGATCTGTGCTATTGTTTTCTTTGTTTCTATTTCATTTATGTATGCTCTGATCTTTATGATTTCCTTCCTTCTGCTAACTTTGGGTTTTGTTTGTTCTTCTTTCTCTAGTTCCTTTAGTTGTAAGGTTCGATTGTTTATTTGAAATGTTTCTTGTTTCTTGAGGTAGGCTTGTATAGCTATAAAATTCCCTCTTAGAACTGCTTTTGCTGCATCTCATAGGTTTTGGATCATCGTGATTTTATTGTCATTTGTGTTTAGGTATTTTTTGATTTTTTCAGTGATCTGTTGGTTATTTAGTAACATATTGTTTAGCCTCCATGTGTTTGTGTTTTTTACATTTTTTTCCCTGTAATTGATTTCTAATCTCATGGCGTTGTGGTCAGAAAAGATGCTTGATATGCTTTCAATTTTCTTAAATTTACTGAGGCTTGATTTGTGACCCAAGATGTGATCTATCCTGGAGAATGTTCCGTGCGCCCTTGAGAAGAAAGTGTAATCTGCTCTTTTCGGATGGAATGTCCTATAAATATCAATTAAGTCTATCTGGTCTGTTGTGTCATTTAAAGTTTCTGTTTCCTTATTTATTTTCATTTTGGATGATCTGTCCATTGGTGTAAGTGAGGTGTTAAAGTCCCCCACTATTATTGTCTTACTGTGGCTTTCCTCTTTTATAGCTGTTAGCAGTTGCCTTATATATTGAGGTGCTCCTATGTTGGGTGCATATATGTTTATAATTGTTATATCTTCTTCTTTCATTGATCCCTTGATCATTATGTAGTGTCCTGCCTTGTCTCTTGTAACATTCTTTAATTTAAAGTCTATTTTATCTGACATGAGTATTGCTACTCCAGCTTTCTATTGATTTCCATTTGCGTGGAATATCTTTTTCTATCCCCTCACTTTCAGTCTGTTTGTGTCCCTAGATCTGAAGTGGGCCTCTTGTAGACAGCATATAGATGGGTCTTGTTTTCGTATCCATTCAGCAAGCCTGTGTGTTTTGGTTGGAGCATTTAATCCATTCACGTTTAAGGTAATTATCGATATGTATGTTCCTATGACCATTTTCTTAATTTTGGGGGGTTTGTTTTTGTAGGTCCTTTTCTTCTCTTGTGTTTCCCACTTAGAGAAGTTCCTTTAGCATTTGTTGTAGAGCTGGTTTGGTGGTGCTGACTTCTCTTAGCTTTTGCTTGTCTGTAAAGCTTTTTATTTCTCCATCGAATCTGAATGAGATCCTTGCCAGGTAGAGTAATCTTGGTTGTAGATTCTTCCCTTTCATCAACTTTAAGTATATCATGCCACTCCCTTCTGGCTTGTAGAGTTTCTGCTGAGAAATTAGCTGTTGACCTTATGGGAGTTCCCTTGTATGTTATTTGTCATTTTTCCCTTGCTGCTTTCAATAATTTTTCTTTGTCTTTAATTTTTGCCAATTTGATTACTGTGTGTCTCAGCGTGTTTCTCCTTGGGTTTATCCTGTATGGGACTCACTGTGCTTCCTGGACTTGGGTGGCTATTTCCTTTCCCATGTTAGGGAAGTTTTTGACTATAATCTCTTCAGATATTTTCTCTGGTCCTTTCTCTCTCTCTTCTCCTTCTGGGACCCCTATAATGTGAATGTTGGTGTGTTTAAGGTTGTCCCAGAGGTCTCTTAGGCTGTCTTCATTTCTTTTCATTCTTTTTTCTTTATTCTGTTCCACAGCAGTGAATTCCACCATTCTGTCTTTCAGGTCACTTATCCATTCTTCTGCCTCAGTTATTCTGCTATTGATTCCTTCTAGTGTATTTTTCACTTCAGTTATTGTATTGTTCATCTCTGTTTGTTTGCTCTTTAATTCTTCTAGGTCTTTGTTAAACATTTCTTGCATCTTCTCGATCTTTGCCTCCATTCTTTTTCTGAGGTCCTGGATCATCTTCACTATCATTATTCTGAATTCTTTTTCTGGAAGGTTGCCTATCTCCACTTCATTTAGTTGTCTTTCTGGGGTTTTATCTTGTTCCTTCATCTGGTACATAGCCCTCTGCCTTTTCATCTTGTCTGTCTTTCTGTGAATGTGGTTTTTGTTCCACAGGCTGCAGGATTGTAGTTCTTCTTGCTTCTGCTGTCTGCCCTGTGGTGGATGAGGCTGTGTAAGAGGCTTGTGCCAGTTTCCTGATGGGAGGGACTGGTGGTGGGTAGAGCTGACTGTTGCTGTGGTGGGCGGAGCTCAGTAAAACTTTAACCTGCTTGTCTGCTGATGGGTGGGGCTTGGTTCCCTCCCTGTTGGTTGTTTGGCCTGAGGCAACCCAACACTGAAGCCTACCTGGACTCTTCCTTGGGGCTAATGACAGACTCTGGGAGGGCTCACGCCAAGGAGTACTTCCCAGAACTTCTGCTGCCAGCGTCCTTGTCCCCATGGTGAACCACAGCCACCCCCTGCCTGTGCAGGAGCCCCTCCAACACTAGCAGGGAGGTCTGGTTCAGTCTGCCCTGGGGTCACTGCTCCTTCCCCTGGGTCCCGATGCGCACACAGTACTTTGTGTGTGCCCTCCAAGAGTGGAGTCTCTGTTTCCCCCAGTCCTGTTGAAGTCCTGCAATCAACCCCTGCTAGCCTTCAAAGTCTGATTCTCTGGGAGTTCCTCCTCCCGTTGCTGGACCCCCAGGTTGGGAAGCCTGACGTGGGGCTCAGAACCTTCACTCCAGTGGGTGGACTTCTGTGGTGTAAGTGTTCTCCAGTCTGTGAGTCACCCACGCAGCAGTTATGGGGTTTGATTTTACTGTGATCGCGCCCCTCCTACCGTCTCATTGCGGCTTCTCCTTTGTCCTTGGATGTGGGGTATCTTTTCTGGTGAGTTCCAGTGCCTTCCTGTCCATGATTGTCCAGCAGCTAGCTGTGATTCTGGTGTTCTCACAAGAGGGACTGAGAGCGCGTCCTTCTACTCCGCCATCTTGGTTCAGGGCCAAAGTATAGTTGATTTATAATGTTTCAGGTGTACAGCAGAGTGATTCAGTTCTACATTTATATGTGTTCTTTTTCAGAATCTTTCCCATTGTAAGTTACTCCGAGATAGTGGATCTAGTTCCCTGTGTTTATCTCTTTTATATATAGTAGTGTGTATATGTTAATCCCAAACTCCCAATTTATCCCTACCCCCCCCCCCCCCCCGTCAATTATACTTTGATAAATCTAAAGAAACACACACAAACAGAGTCTCCTCGGGAGGTAACCCTTGGGTTTAGGCATCAGGGATGGGTGGGAATCAACCAGGGAGAAACAGAAAGAATATTCCGGGAAGAAGGAACAGCACAGGAGTGAACAGCTGCCCTCAAGGAACTGAGACCATTTGAAGGATTTGGAGTCTTTCCTAACCGAAGAGGGGGCCCTGGGAGGATTTTAAGCAGAAGAACAGAATGACTGGATTTGGGTGTTTGGAGTTCTCTATGGCTACAAAATAAAGAATGAAACCGGAGGTCAGTAGTAGAAGCTGCTGGTTGCCGATGGGGAGGGAGTGAGGGAGGGATGGATTGGGAGTTTGGGATGAGCAGATGCAAACTAGTATATGTAGAATGGATAAACAACAGGTGCTACTGTAGAGCACAGGGAACTATATTCAATATACTGTGATAAACCATCATGGAAAAGAATATGAAAAAGAATGTATATACATGTATAACTGAATCACTTTGCTGTACAGCAGAAATTAACACAGCATTGTAAATCAAGTATATTTCAATAAAATAAATTAAAAAAAAAGAGTAGAAGCCACTGTTGCCTGCTCTCCGGGCAACACTGCAGCCATCATGTTTTACCTGCACGCAGGCTCCCGTCTTACTGAGTTCCTGCCCCGTAAATCCTTCTCACACACGCAGCCCGATGGGTCCGAGCATCGGCCGCAGTGTCCCTGTTCTGTGCCCCCTCCATGACTGCCCAGTGAAACAATGCCAGAGGGCAGAGGCTGAGTGAGAACAGAGGGAATTCTGCTGCCTTCCATGCCCTTTGTTAACAATCTCCCTGGCACTGGGACTCAGGAGAAAATGTGGTTTCCAGATAACTCACACGGGGCTGGGTAGTAACAATTGGGGGCAAAGAAGCTTGCTCTGACTCAGCTGCACGGTGGGATTAGGACGTTACTAGCCAAGAGGTCACTGGCCCAACCAGTTCCTAGCATGTGCTGGCCACTCAGCCGTGAAGCGGTCACGCCATACCTTTACATTCCTGCATGTCTGTCGGAAGAGATGCTGTTGACGCCCATCCACACATCCTTGGTTCAGCCCCAAGTACACCTGCAGACACAGTGGACAGTTCACAGAGATGCTGCTGGCCTCCACCCCAAGCACGGCCCTCTCCCTGCTTCTCTGGCCCGTGGGGACCTGCCCAGCAGGGGCAGAACAGCCAAGAAAGGCTGAGACTCAACACCTCTGTACGGTTGCCAGATAAACAACAGGATGCCCAGTTCAATTTGAATTTCGGAATAACCAGTAATTTTTTGTGTATCTGTAATGGGTTGAATGGTGTCTTCCCCAAATATATGTCCATGCCCTGATCCCTAGAGCCTGTTAATGTGACCTTTGGAAAAAGGGTCTTTGCAGGTGTAATTAAGTTATGGAGCTCTCGACGGGATCATCTTGGAACGTCTGGGCGGGCCCTATATCCATGGAAAGTGTCCTTTCAAGAGGCAGAGAGGAGGCCACGTGAAGACCGAGGCAGAGACTGGCCCAGGAGCTGGAGGAAGCGAGGAGGGATCCTCCCCCGGAGCCTCTGGAGGGAGGACAGCCCTGCTAACACGCCTGGCCTCCAGGGCTGTAGGAGAATAAACAGAGAAGTGACCAGCAATCTTGGGCCATGGCGGGATTTTTATTCTCAGGTGTCCTTCAAAATACTTTGGTTGTGGGGTCTCTGAGGTTCTCTTTTTCCCACTTTTCCAGCCTCTAGAAGAGTTGGCAGACTGTGGACCCAATCCTGCCAGCCACCTGTGCTTGTTAATAAAGTTTTATTGAAACACAGCCACGCCCACTCACTTGCTGTCACCCAGAGCTGCCTTTGCTTTGCCGTGGTGGTGCTGAGCCCTTGTGCCAGAGACAGCCCAGCTTGCAAGACCTAAAAATATACGCATTCTCCGGCTTTTTACAGAAGATGTTTTGCTGATCCTGCTTTCTCTGGGGAATGGACTTTCTCTGATTCCAGCTCACACGTACTCTGCCCACGTGAGAGCCTGCAGAATCAGTCTGCAGATGGCGGTGGTCTGTCTTTCTATTCGCCTCCTAATTTTTAAAGTGAGTTCCTGCTTCTGGACTCGGGATCCAGGAAAATTAGGCTTAATCAGTTTCTTTAGGAGCAGAAACAAGCAAACCCAATGAAGTGGAGCCGCAGGCACGTCCCCCGAGAGACATCCCCTTGCTGGAGGTGGGAGTGTGGGCTGTCGTTTGTGAATGCTGGGTGCTGGCCTCCACGCTGCATCCTCCCCCAGCCCAGCTCTGCTCTAGGTGACCCCCTGCTTCCCCGCAAGAGGTTCACGGAGTGTGCCCTCAGCTGGGGGAGGATTGCTTTGCTCGTAAAATGGAAGATGGAGTCTTTACAATTCTAGCCTTTTCTGGATGATCTTTAACAATTGCATGGCTTAAAAGGTATCAGAGACAAACCAGAAGGTGAAATTCTCTGGCTGTTCCCAGCAAGGGTGGTCTCCAAAGGGACACACACCAGGTCTGTGTTCAGGAGAAATGCAAGGAGCTCCGTCTACAGACTCAGACGTGAACCTTTTATCCTTCTAACTTCAACTGCTGTCCTTCTTGAGTTGCAAAATTGTCAGCTTTGTCCCTAGCCATCATAGGCATGCTTGTCCTGATGAGCAAGGGCTGCAGAAAGCCCTGGAGGATACTGGAAGTCTTAGTGATGCTTTGCAGGAATTATTTTTCCTGCAGGGACCCTGATGGTGAAGCAGAGAGAGAGTGAGAGCCGCAGGGCACTTGTTGGTTTGGGGCTCTCTGGTCTCCGTGCTTTCTCACCGGCTCTCCAGGGAAGATGGTGGCTAATTAGGAGCAATTAAGCATGCTGTCAGCTGGGGGTGGACTTGAGCTTCCGCCGAGGGTGTAGGGATAACGTGCTTCAGGGTGGGTTTCCGTCTCCGGGGCATTCAGTGATGCGCTGAGAACTCTCATCACAGAGACAGTTTTCACTGGATTCTTTAACGGTGAGCTTCCCTTTGTCCATTGGCATGGGGGTTGCCTTCCTGGTGTAGGAGCTTCTACAGGAAAACTCTTTTCATGGGTTTCCTGTAAAGATTTATATCTTTATATGCTTGAGAACAGAGGTCCCTAAACACATCTGTACCCAGAGGGCATCAACCCACTGATGCCAGCATCCCTCCCCAGAGACTGCAGTTTAGCTGGTCTGGGATGTAGCTCAGGCTTTGGCTGTTTTAAAATGTCTCCCAGTGATTCCAGCATGCAGGTGAGGCTGGGGACCATGGCTTGAAGGCAGCCTGGTTTTCTCAGGGACTAAATTTCTTCATGGGGTGAATGGAGGTACCCGGGGCACTCAGACCAGCCTCATCCTCCAGGTTGCTCTCACCCAGATCTTTCCCTGGTGCCGGGCAGCAGGACCCTTTTGATTTTCCTTGGTCGCCTGGAGCCCCTGGTAACAGGGGTGCCCTGGCCAGTGGGGCTGGGGTCCTGGCTGTTTCCCTTGTCATCTGGAGGCTGTTGTTTGGAATTTCCACGCTTCAGTTTTCTCCTCTGAAAAGAGGAGCAGTAATTGGACCTACCTGGTAGGGTCCTTACGAGGAGTGAACGAGGTAAGGCGTGGAAACTTCTGGCACATGTGTAAGCTCTTAGCAAGTGGTAGCTAGTTTTTGTTACCGTTATTTTCTCATGATTATTTCTTCTTATTATTACTATTACTAACTTCCCAGCTTGGCTGATAGCTATAGGTGGAGGAAATGATGATGGTTAGAAATATTTGTCATAGGAATGAAGACACAGATGTAGAGAATGGACTTGAGGACACAGGGAGCGGGAAGGGTAAGCTGGGATGAAGTGAGAGAGTGGCATGGACATATATACGCTACCAAACGTAAAATGGATAGCTAGTGGGAAGCAGCCGCATAGCACAGGGAGATCAGCTCGGTGCTTTGTGACCACCTAGAGGGGTGGGATAGGGAGGGTGGGAGGGAGGGAGACGCAAGAGGGATGAGATATGGGGATATATGTACACATATAGCTGACTCACTTTGTTATACAGCAGAAACTAACACACCATTGTAAAGCAATTATACTCCAATAAAGATGTGGAAAAAGAAAGAAATATTTGTCATGAGATGGAGGGTTGGGTTGGCTACTGAGTTTTTAGAGATTTTAAAGCATCAGAGGATACAAAGGGGAGGCACTCTTGTCAGAGTAAACATGGCAATCAATCACCCCGCTCAGAAAACGGGGACCCACATGCCTTTCTGAGGGAGGAATGAGCCCCGAGTTGACACCGTGTGTTCAGGAATACGGCTGCTTGGGTCCGATTCTTCTTTCTACCTACCTGCCAAGTGACACTGGGCAGCTTCCTTCCACCAGGGGTTCTCAAACTGGGGGGTGCATGGGGTCACCTGGGGGGCCGGTCAAACCCCAGGCGGCTGCCCCCATCCCAGGCTCTGACTCCTTGGTCCGGGTGCGGCTGAGCAGCTGCATTTCGAGCAAGTTCCCGGCGATGCTGCGGGTGGTGGTCGGGGAACCCCACTTTGAAAACTGCTGCTTGAAACTGTCTACACTTCAGCGTCCTTGTCGGTAAAACGGGGTTAACGACAGTATCGAGCGTGTGCAAAGTGCCCCCCACAGCGCCTGACATATGGTGCGTGTTCAGGAAATGTTGTTTGTTATTATTGCACATGAGAATTTGCTATTTGAAACTGTTTTCTTTTGAAGTCGGCAGCGCAAGAAAAGACCATTCCATAAAGGGATTTGGGCTCGAGCACCTGTCAACCTGAATTGAAGAGCATATGCGTTAGATTCTTTCCCCAGACCTCACCCCAAAATAAATGGCAGATGGACTAAAGATCTGATGTCACAGAATAAAACCCTCAACCTAGGGGAATGCTGAAGGAATTGATGGGGCCGCTTTTCCAGGGAGGACAGTGAATGCTGGAGTCTTGTAACAGGAGGAAAAGAAGCTGGGTGGGCTCTGTGCCATTGGCCCCCTGCCACCTGTGGGGAAAGCTGGGGAGACCACAGGATCTGCCTTCTAGAAGCTTCTGGAGAGATGAACTGTAGGGTTATGAAATAGCAGGCTACATACAGCCCAAGGCAGCACGTAGGGTGCCTGTTGAGGGTGGAGGAACCCACAGGAAGGCGAGCTCGTGCGCTGGGGCTTTAAGGATGCCTGGGGGGATGGTGAGGTCCGGTCCACACAGATGCCGCAGAGGGCATCTCAGGTGGCATGCCAGGGGTGTTCGTGTGGGTGCCCAGCTCATCCCAGTTCCCCCCGAGACTTACCAGCTTCAGCCCTGAATCCGGGGTCCACCCCTAGTCCCAGGCAAACCAGGACGGTCAGTCAGCCCTGTTCGTGGGCAGGGCCTGGCCCACCCAGCTGGCGTGTGTGGTGTTTGTCAGCAAGCTGTGTGGCTAAGGCGGGGTTGACCGGGTCCTGGACTCACCAGGAATTACCTGCCTGTGTTGAAGGAGCAGAGAGGCACGCTCTCCATCTGGTTTAGGCGCTGACCCCTTCCTCTAGCCGGGATTTCAGAGGACTCTGGTTGGAGACGTGTGGAGCTTTTTTTGCAGAAGGAGAAGTGATTCCTTGGGTTCCTAAATGAGTGCTTTTCACTGAGAGCTATTAATATTTCTTTTAAGAAAAGTGAGTTTGTTTCTACTCATCTCAGCAGGAGAAAAACACCACAGAACAAAGAAGTGTGTGTGCGTGTGTGTAGAATCTTTTGTTTAAGGAGATCACTGTACGTTGCTGGGATGAGTAGGGTTGGTGGCCCCTGTGAGGGTCTTCCCTGCTTCCTTGCTGTTACTGACTGGAGCTAGATTATTAAGGGAAAGTCCAGATAAGAGTATTGATGTTTCAATTCCTGGTTAGCAAGTCTGATCTACTTTCAGTCACCAACTTTCGCAGAGAGGGCTTAGGACACAAGGCCAAGCTCCCAAGCATTTAACCCGGGATGCTCTACACAAAGCCTGGAGGAGATTAACATCGGAAGGAATCCCTGACTTTGCCATTGCAAATCCCACCTCCCTGGGACCTGCAGGTACCAAAGGAGAATTTTAATCATATTTGGGACGCCACTTTCATCAAAACATACATTGCATATACGTTCTGTGAGCTCAGCTGTGTGGTTGCCTCGGTGGACGCCTAGGGGAAACTTCCTGGAGCTCACTATTTCCTTTGGGAATGAAACCAGAAACTCCTGTGTTAAACTGACGACGGGACAATAGATGTGATCAGGTGACAAAATGACCACGCTGTGAAGTGAGGCGGCTCCAGATGCGTTAGGTAACATCAGTGCCGTGTATTTCAATGACTCCCTCTTGCGTCTCCTGCAATCTTTCTGATACTGAAAATGACAGCATCTCGGGTTGGTGCTGAAGCATCATTACCGCCTCTCCCACGAGAGTCAATCTCCTTTCGGCTCTGGTGTGAAGGGCAGGTGTTGGGCGCAGTGAGTGGGACAGGCCAGGGGTTTAGCTAAGACCTGATAATGTTCGGGTTTTCTTGTATTTATTTTCATGGTTACCATTTAGAATAAATGCTACTTGTTCTTCATTTCAGTGTAATGAAATCAGGTCTCCTGGAAAGTGAGTTTATCTGAGAAAGTGTTAATAGAAAGTGAATTGACCTAAATACAAAAGATTTCCAAATGAACAGCACAGGTGGCATGGGGATACGGCACCGATAGGGAAGGGGGAGCTGCCTGCCTGCAGGCTAGGAAACACTGATGTGGAGCTCAGAGCTCGAGAAGGGGCTGGAGGCTGGAGGGGGTGGAAGGAAGGCTTCTTGGAGGAGGTGGGACTTGAGTGGGGTTGTGGAGATTGGAGAGGAGTTGGAATGGTGGGCTAGAAAGGAGGAGGGACATTTCAGGCAGGGGCTGGGGGAACAGTGGGTGCAAAGCCTTGGTGATAGGAATGGTGCTGGAATGTTCTGAGAGCTGAGCTTCTGCCTGGGAGACACCTGCAGGCTTGTGTGGGAGGGAAGGAGCGGAGAGATGATTCGTGCCTGCAAGTGTGCTGTGGGCAGCTGCCAGCCGTCTGGGTGTGACAGCAAGTGGGGGACATCGCTTCCCCCTGACTCTCTCCATCTTAATGTACAAATTCCCCTCAGGGCTGGACAAAGCTATGAAACCCAGTGATTTTGTAAGAGACGGTCTATTGCATATCCCCTGGTGGATCACTGAAAGGGCTTGTGGTCATTTTAAAAATGACTTTCAAAATAACTTTAAGCTGCTTAAACACATTTCAGAAAGACTGAGGAAATCGATAAATAGAAAAGCAATTAGCCGGTCTCCCACTCTCTACTTTGGTCCATTTTTTCTTGGTCTTTTCTTATTGACACTTTTTATTGTCTCGGGGTTGCAAGCTCTAAAGCTTAGGCGGCCGGCTCAAGGGAAATGAGTGAATCAGGCGAAACGCGGAAGAACTGGTACAGGTGCAGGCACAGCAGGGATTGGTCTTCCCTACAGAATTTTGTGAGCTCAGTGTTGCTACATCTTTTTGATCCCAAGACCCATGCCCAGGGCAACAGCTGTAGTGGAAGACGAGATGGGTGGCTCTCCCAGGCTGGGAGAGGAAAGTACAGCCCAGCCCAGCCCAACCAGATGGACCCAGAGAGGCCAACACGGGGCCAGAGCCGGCCACGTGGGCTTCTCCAGCTTTTCCTGAGATGGTGCAAGAGGGTCTGGGCCATCCTTCGCTCCTTTCTGTGCTCGTCTCTGTCCAAAAGCTCTGCCCACCCAGCCTCAGCCACTCGTTCAGGCTTTTTTTGACACAAAGATCTTTGCTTCCAGGCATGGCACCTGCCCGATTGCAGTGGAAACACGCCGTTTTGCAATCTCTCTCCTGGTGTGATTCATTTAGGACTCGGGGCTTCAGTTGATGGCATGTGGAGAGTGCATATGCCTCTCGGCTCCGCAGCAGGGCTCCTGGGCGCTCGCAGCAGCTGGTGCTAAAGAGCTCCGACCGTCATCCTGCCCTGCCAGCTCCGTCTTAATCCCTGTCCCGCTCTGGTTTCCATACCCAGAGAGATGCACATTTATCCACCACTTGGCCGGGGAGACGAGAACAGTTTGGTTCGATTTTCTTTTTTGGGTGATTTCTGTGGTCCTGGGTATGAACAAGCACACACAGGGACCCATCTTCTTCCCCCTGGAGAGGGGAAGGATGCACCTCCCCGGGGCTGCTCAAGGCTGGGATGCTACCCTCTGAGCCGCTCCCGCGGGCCAGTTGCTTAAGGCTCTGAGGGTTGCGGCCAACCTGCTGAGACCTCAGACGCATGGGGGGTGGAAGCCGCACCCCAGAGCATCTCACGCATTCAGTAGCGAGCCACTTATTTCCTCCGTGAAACTCCCATGGCCCTGGACATGAGACTATGCATTTTCTCCTTTCGTTCCCTTCGCCTCCCTCCCTCCCTCCCTCCCTTCCTTCCTTCCTTCCTTCCCTTTTTTGTCTTTGCTTTGGTCTTATAGCTTTAAACTATACATTTAAAGATACAGGACTGTCAAAGAGATGTCTCCACACTCAGGATAAAATTCAAAGCTCTCGCATTGTCTACAAGGCAGCCTGCAGCCCTTCCTCCTGCACTTCACCTACCCACCCCCCGCTCCATGCCACCCCAGCCGATCAAGCTCACCCGCACGTCAGTGCCTTTGCACTGCAGTCTCTTCTACCCACAATGCCCTTCCTAACCATTTCACTCCCGCCCTTACTCCCTCTCATTCCCAATTCTGTCTCCGTCCAAACATCCAGGGGGCTTCTGGTAAACCACCTCCTTGGGGAAGAAATCCCACCCACCCCAAAACTCTGGTTTGTAGCGTTTGCCCATTTCCATGGTGCAAATACTTCCACTGGCATTGTTTTCGAGTTACTGGGTGACCTCACTGAACACAGGGCTGGGAGGAGGTGCGCAGACTCGGGTCTCGGGAACCTGAGTGACACATCACTCCTCTTTAATTCATTCTTTACACTGCTCTGTTTCTATAGTACTCATCACTACCTGGCCTGCTACGTCGATTTGCTGTGTGTCTCTTCCCTCCATGAGAACAGGGGCTTTGTATGTTTTGCTCGTTGCAGGATGCACAGTGCCTAGAACAGTGCCCGACTGTTGCAGGCATTCAAGGAATGGGAAAGAACTATTAACCATAAATAGATATAATGTAGCATTGTTTGGAACAGTAAAAAAAAAAAAAAAAAAAAGAACAACCCTGGAAACATCTTGTATTTTGATTGATAGAGGACCTGGCTTTACCTTGTTTGAAATTAAATTTCACATGTGTGCTGCTTAGAGATTCACATAGTTGGCAGCTAATCCTGTATCAGCCTGAGAAGTTTCGATCATGCTGCAGTAACAAACATCCCCCAACTTCGGATGCTTATTTGTTGCTCAAGCTGCATGGCTGTCCTGGGATGGCAGGACTCTGCTCACTGTGGCCCCTCGCAGCCACCGTCTGAACCGTTGCTGGCTGCCCTGCAGAGGCATACAAGCTGGGAGCATCTGGCTCCAGTTGTTGAGTCCTCTGGTCCAGAAAGTGGCACCTGCTACTTCTACTCACAACTAATGGGTCAGAACTGGTCACGTGATCCCACCCAACACAGGGGTCCAGGAAGTTCAGTCTTCCCCGTGAGTGGAAGGGAGACCGGGTTGTAAGGTGGGGCTGCTCGTGGCTTCCAGGTACCCCCTGTGGTGTCCAGGAGGAAAGTCACACACCAGCTGTCACACCTTCCCTAGGTCCCCGGCAGTCTGAATCCCCGTGTGCCACTGAGGGTGCAGCTTATGAAACCTCTTTCTCACCTGGACTCCAAAAATGCAAATCTGCCTCTGGGGCTGGGCTTAGAGACCCTCAGTCTGAACCCAGACGGGTGCACCTGGAAAGGCACATTGCACGTGGAGCAGTGCATCGCCGTGCATCGTGCACACACATGGGGAATTTTATTTATGTAAGAAGTAAAACGATGGCAATAACAGAAATGCTCTAGGAGGAAGTAATTTGCCCCAGAATTCCCCTAGCTCTTTTGGGAACAGAATGAGATGAGAATTAGACTCCCCAGTGTGAGGATTTTCTTCCGTTGGCAGGGGCAGGGACGTTCTTCACCCCCCCGTCCATGTTTCTGGGGAGTTGGTAGCTCATCCACTTGGATGTTTCCTCCCGCAGGGAGGTTCACCCTTGTTTTCCAAATGCTGCATCTTGATCTTATATATCTCCAACCTGAAACAATGTGGTGTGTATGACGGGATTTTATCTTCATCCATCTGATGGATTTTCCCCCTCATTTTGGTGATGTCCCGTTGCGGAGCACAGGCTCCGGACGCGCAGGCTCAGCGGCCATGGCTCACGGGCCCAGCCGCTCCGCGGCATGTGGGATCCTCCCGGACCGGGGCACAAACCCATGTCCCCTGCATCGGCAGGCGGACTCTCAACCACTGCGCCACCAGGGAGGCCCTAGAAATCCTTTTGAAGGGCGAACAATTAAGCTTGACCTTATTATAGGAGCGTCACGTGAGCATGGTGATAATCCGTTTAAATGAAAACTCACAAGGAGACGGCAGAGCTTCGATCTCTGCTTGCCATTTTCATTCCCTTCAGAAATGGCAAGCCTTTTTTCTCCTTTCCTTCTGAATTCCATCCCGTGCCTGCAGAGTCGTGGGCAGAGGCTGGAAAGAGAGCCGGGGGCGACTTGAGCTGAAGGGGGATTTCTGCACTGAACAGTCGGCCCCGAGTCCGGGCACAGCCCCAGAGAGGTTTCAGAATTACCCCCATCTCAAGTTGAGCAGCGCTGGGCTGCGTGCAGCGTTTCTCTGCTTGCGCCGCCTCCACTGCGCTGCTCTGTGCCCGTCCTCAGCTGCTTCCCGTCACCAGGGACCGGAAATGGTCACCTGCCCCCAGCAAACACGCCCAGCCTCCCTCCTCCTGCCCTGTGCCAGAGCCAGGTGTCCAGATTTCAAAGAAAAGGGCAAGGGAGCAAAGGGTGAAAAAATTATTTTAAGACCCATTGCTGGGCTTCCCTGGTGGCGCAGTGGTTGAGAGTCCGCCTGCCGATGCAGGGGACGCGGGTTCGTGGCCCGGTCCGGGAAGATCCCACGTGCCGCGGAGCGGCTGGGCCCGTGAGCCATGGCCGCTGAGCCTGCGCGTCCGGAGTCTGTGCTCCGCAACGGGAGAGACCACACCAGTGAGAGGCCCGCGTACCGCAAAAACAAACAAACAAAAAGGCCCATTGCTGATGGCTGATTAGACTCAGATCCTGCAAGTAATTAATTTATTTATATGGCTCATGTTATTAGCTCACCTAGATCTTCAGTGAACACGCACACACAGATTTATCTTTAAAATCATTATACCAAAAATAAAGAGCATTTTTATTTTTAAAATTAATTTTATTTTTAATTGAAGTATAGTTGATTCACAATGTTTCAGGTGTACAGCAAAGTGATTCAGTTATATGTATATATATATGATTTATGTATAATATAATTCATATATATGATTCTTTTCCATTATGGGCTATTACAAGATATTGAATATAGTTCCCCATGCTATACAGTACTTCCTTGTTATTTATCTATTTTATATTTTTATATTATTTATTTGTAGGATATTTTAATAATAGTTATTATTTATCTACAATTATAATAAATAATATAATTATTTATTGCTTTAAATATGTAAATATTTAGTTACATAATATTTTTATATTATTTATTCTACTTATCTATTTTATATATAGTAGTGTGTATCTGTTAATCCCAAACTCCCAATTTATCCCTCCCCTACTTTCCCCTTTGGTGACCACAAGTTCGTTTTCTACGTCTGTGAGTCTATTAAAGAACATTTGTAAATAAAGGAAAGTATTTACCTCTGATCCTACCCCAAATCAATAATTGATCCATCAGTTTTGCTTTCTCATCTCCTCTCTGCTCTATGAGTTTCTTCATGTAGATACGATATGAAGATTTTCTTTTCCTGGCAGAGCTGTCCCCTGCAGCGCCGCGGTTTTGCTCTGCTGCTTTCCTAGGCGTTGGCGTCTGCCCGCTCCGTGCCCGTGTGGGAGGCCCTGGGCTCCTTTACTGCCTCTGCTTGGCGGCGGTTCGTGTCAGCCCGCGAGGAAGGGGTGCTGTGGACAGTTCACCTGCTCTCGATGCAGCAGGACATCTCTGCAGCGGAATTTTGGGGTTCTCACCACTTGCTCTCATGCCCCTCCCACCCCAGTCCCACCACGAGCTCCTGCCGTACTTCCGATTGAACTTCTAGGTTGTCAGACAAAGCCCCTCCGGCTGCTTACCGAGCCCGGTAATGACTGTGGTCCAGTTCTATTTCCGATGGCATTTTCCTCTCGGTCTCTGCTGCCTATTCAACTCTGAGCTCCAGGAGGGCAGGCGCTTTGCCTAGTTTCCCCCCATTTTTGTGTTCCCAACACCTACAGCAATGCCAGTAATAAGTATGTGCTAAATAAATTAGTAATTTTTCCACCTACTGAAAAAAACGAGACCCTGACTACTGTTAACCATTACTCTTCCCATTTAATTGCTGCTGCCATTTTTATTGTGGGACTTTTGTTGATCTTTCCTGTACTAAATCATCACCATGATGAAAGTGTGACGAGTGCTCAGATCGGGCCAGACGCGTCTCATTGAATTATTAGAACTGTATGTGGCGTAGGAACCAGCACAGGGAGAGGTGAGCATGTGAACGGGTTAGATACCTTTCTGACGCTCCCTCACAGAGCGCCTGTAGGAGCTCGCACTTCCGTTCAAGCCTCTCTCGAATTCCAGGGTCCCACCGCTTAATTATCCCATGATATCGTTCCTTGTTTGATGTTTCTGCAGGTGTTGACATATCAACGTTTTTCTCCTTCCTGATGTTTATTCCAATAAGAGGTCTACAAGTTCAGGTTTTCATGAGTCACAGAGAGGGCAAAGAATAAGGTGTCCAGCAAACCTGTGCATCCTCTTCCTTAGCGTCTGAGTTTTAGAAACGACTGAGATATGTCATTTTGAGGCCAACGTGGTGGCGTTCTCTCCCTGTAAAGTTGTGTGTAAAACGAATTCGTGTGTGGCAAAGTTGGTTTTTAACAAGGTCATTGTTTCCATAAACCGTTCAGTAGATGCCTTCTGATCCAGGCATCAGCCCGGTCATGTCCAGTTTCCAGAGACTGGATTTGTGTCCACGTTGGGATCCCCTGCTGCAGGGTCCGTGGCTTAGCCCTGACTTGTGCAAGAGCATCAGTGGGGTGCAGTGAGTCTTTGGGGGCTGCACAAGGACCAAGGAGAGGGAGCCCTGGAATTCTGTAGTTAGGTGGTTGGAGGAGATGCTTTATTCTCTAAGCCAGTGGAGGTTTACTCCGCTCCTGAAGGCTCCCTCAGTCGTCTCTTTAGGTATGAGGTGCCTGCCCTTTAGGTAATGATCAAGGTCATTGTGCCTCACGAGTGACATGAGAAGAGCCACATGAGACTGTGGCAGGTGTCCGCAGGGTCGGCCTACCCTAGGCTAGCAGAGCGCTGACCGCCTCTGCGGTGTTCCCAGTGCATCATTTCATCTGATATGAACAATATTTTATACGTGGAACTGAGACAACTATAAAATACAGGGACGCCTGCCCAAGCTGCTGTGTAGGGTTTGCAAAGGAAGTAGATGGCCAATAGATGTCCCCATCATCAACAACTGGCTTGGATGTTTGGGCTGGCTGTGTAAGGACGGTCGACGGCATTTTAGAAATCAACCCCAGGACCGTCTCTGTTTCCCCATTGGATAACACCCTGCTGTCCAGAAACAGTTTTATACCTGTGCAGACGCCTGCTTGGCACGCAGGTAACTCTGCCCACAGAAGAGGATCCGGCTGGAAGAGAGAGCGTACAAGGTAGTTCGTGTTAAGTCATTTCCATAAGACATGTGTCTATGGGGTCAGGGAACTGGAAGGGTTTTCGACAGATGTTTCAAAGCAGAGCGTTTAGCTTTAAGCACCTGGGAAGAAACGTGCATATCAAGTTAGCAAGAGGGTCTCTTAGTGTGACAGCTGCTCCGACTGTGATGGGGTCTCCGGAGCCCGTCTCTCTGTTCTTCTGAGTTTCCCACAAGGCAGCCTGTCACCTTCACCTGGTATGAAAAGTTAGGATCAGAGGGTGCAGAGTTGAGCTTACAACAGTTCCCCGCGCTCAGGGACTGGCCCTGAGTTGGTGTAGGGACCACGAGACCCGTCCACTTGCTGGAGCAGATCTGATCAGAAATACCACGGATCCGTGCCTGGCCGTCAGATTTGGGCTCCTGGGAATTTACTGTTCAGAGCGGAAGGTCTCGGGGTGCTGAAGCAAGGAGCAGCAGCCCTCCGGGGAGAAGGTTCTTGGGCTCCTCTTGCTGGGTCCCCTGAGATATCCTGGGTTTGTCGTCTGGCAAGGTTGGCTGCTGAACTTGGCTTTGGGTGTTTCGAGACCCCACCATCCCAGCTGACGGTAGCCCGAGGCTATTTCTGTTGCTTGCAAAGGAAGAACCTTGACTAACGTGCAAGGGAGGGAGATGTTAGATTTCAAATGATTAGGAATTCTTTTGGCTGATACATGGCATAGGACGACAGTTCTGTGACAGCAGTTCTTCTTTTCCTTCCTTGACATATGGCAGGTGATCTTGACAAGATGGCTCCAAGGCACGGATAAGAGGGACTGAGGCTTATTTGTATCACTAGGGGTCGAGTCAGGAGATGGAGACCACACCAGTTATTTCAACACAGAGAATTATATATGTATATACACATACGCAGGCAGAGCTGTTAATCAGGTATTAGAGAATGACAAAGGCAGAAAGGGGGATGCTGAGTGGCTAATATTATGAACATTCAGAGGCAGGTGGATGGGACCCAGAGCCTCAAGTGAGGGCTGCTGATGGTTGGTTGTTGGTCCCCCAGGGGACACAATGATGGGAGAACTCCAAGTAGGCACCAACTGCTGCTCTTGGAACAACCTGCCCGTGTCCAGTTAAGTGCCGGGGCAGGGACAACAGTGACGGAAAGCCTAAGAGATGATGGATGCCCTTCTCCTTCCTCCATCCTTCCTGTCTCCCTAGCACCCCCTACTGGCGGAGTCAGACAGGGAGCAGAGGAGAGAGGGTGGGCTTGAGTGCCAGACAGCACCCCTTCCCGCAAGGATACCAGAATGCACAGGACTGTCAGTCGTAATACAGTGGCATCATAAACCCTAATTTATAAGAAAAGAAACAAACTAATAAATGTCCACATACTTTATTAGTAGTGACAGATTGATTGTAGGACAGTTGACCTTGCCTTATAATCATACACCTGTGTGCCAGACCCCCTGCCTGAAAACCTCAGGTCTAGAAACATGTTTTTGTGTCTTTAAATCACCGTTGTGTCTTATGAATCTACAGGATGTGTAAGTATATTGATGTGAATACATTCTCATTATAACATTTTCAACAGTTTAGATATTTCAAAAGATCCCTTTGTTGTAAAGAATTTTTGTTCTCCTGGACTGTATTTTGTGTTTCAGACTTTTCCAAAGTGAACCACTGTTTACATAAGCAAGTTAAATCTGGTCGCAACTCTTTTATTTTTTAATTTTTAAAATTCAAGTATAGTTGATTTACAATGTTGTGTTAGTTTCAGGTGTACAGCAGGGTGCTTCTGAAAAAGGATGTGTGTATTTCAGATTCTTTTCATTTGTAGGTTATTACAAGGTATTGAGGCTAGTTCTCCGTGCTCTACAGTAGCAGGTCCTTGTTGTTTATCTCTTTTATACACGGTAGTGTACATCTGTTAATCCCAAATTCCTCATTTATCCCCCCACCCCCTTTTCCATTTGGTAACCGTAAGATTGTTTTCTATGTCTGTGGTCACAAATCTTTATACCAACTTGCCTCACTCCTATTAGTCTCTTTATACTCCCCCTCCCAACTCCTTCTGCCCTAAAAGTATCTTCTGTCCTCTCCTGTTCTGTACACCTAACCCCGCCCTCACTGCCCGAGTTGTAGGTGTAGCTGTAGGTGTAGGTAGTTCACAGACTTAACTCTTCATTGATGACAGATTCCACTGCATGGTGCTGAGCAGGAGCCTGTATTTGACAAACTGCTGGATACAAAGTGCGTTGTCTCCAGTACAAGTTTTCAGCTGTTTCCCACTCCTCGTTGAGAGTCAAAGCAATATTACTTAAAAGCCCATCCAATATGGCCGTGGATCGGTTCCTTCTCCCCGTCTGTCCAGCACAGTTGGGGCGTTGTGTGGTTACAACCTGGAGAGACACGGTTTCTATTTATTTCATTAACTATTCTTCTTCTTTTTTTCATTAATTAATTAATTAATGACTTTTGGCTGCGTTGGGTCTTCGCTGCTGCACGTGGGCTTTCTCTAGTTGCGGCGAGCGGGGGCTACTCTTCGTTGCGGTGCATGGGCTTCTCGTTGCGGTGGCTTCTCTTGTTGTGGAGCACAGGCTCTGGGTGCGTGGGCTTCAGTAGTTGTGGCTCGCGGGCTCTAGAGCGCAGGCTCAGTAGTTGCGGCGCACGGACTTAGCCGCTCCGTGGCATGTGGGATCTTCCCGGGCCAGGGCTCAAACCCGTGCCCCCTGCATTGGCAGGTGGATTCTTAACCACTGTGCCACCACAGAAGTCCCTGACTATTCTTCTTGTGTTAACTTTTGTGCTGCTGTGTGAACAAGTGTGGCTCCAATAAATAAAAAGATCTACAGAGTGAGGCCCCGTACATGTTTTGGAGCCA
This sequence comes from Monodon monoceros, assembly GCF_005190385.1. Lineage (NCBI taxonomy): Eukaryota > Metazoa > Chordata > Mammalia > Artiodactyla > Monodontidae > Monodon > Monodon monoceros. The sequence goes on along the minus strand of NW_021703765.1, from coordinate 85,294,540 downwards.
AAAAAATTTAGAGAGAGGAGGAAATGGGTCTGCTTTGTAGCTGAGATATCAGCAGAAACACTGAGTTATCCTACAGATATCAAGAAAGTGGGGAATGGCTTGGTGCTTTTCTAAGATGAGAAAGGCCGGTCATCTCCATGTTTATTTAATTTACAACAATTTATTGAGCCGCTGTTCTTTTCCAGGCCCTGCTGTAGGTGCTGGGATCCTTTGAAAACAAAGCAGAACTCTCCCACAGAACTCCCATTCTACTGGGGACAGACAGAAAACAATAATACGTAATCAAAAAGCAAGAGAGTGGACTTGCTGGCTCATACGATAATTCTGTGTTTATGAACCTCCAGACTTCTTCCACAGTAGCTGTACTGCTTCCCAGGCCTGCTAGCAATTTCTGCACATTCTCACTGACACTTGTAATTTTCCTTTTTTTTTTTTTTTTTTTTTTTATTATAACCATCTCAGTGGGTGTGAAGTGGTGTCTCCTTGTGGTTTTGATTTGCATTTCTCTAATGACTAAGGATGTTGAGCATCTTCTCAGATGCTTGTGGGCCATTTATTGGACTATATGCCACCAGGTTGTTTATGTTACAAGGGTTAATTTTATTTTTTGTGAATCTCACCTCAGTTTTTAAAAAAAACTTTAAAAGAGGTCAAAGATGTTGCATACTTTAATGGGAAATGTTTTGGAAAAAAATATAGTGTTTAGGGGACCAGGGACACGAGATGGGGAGGAGCTGGCTGGAAGGAAGTTGGAGATTTTTTTTTTTTTTTTTTTTTTTTGCGATACGCGGGCCTCTCACCGCTGTGGCCTCTCCCATTGCAGAGCACAGGCTCCGGACGCGCAGGCTCAGTGGCTATGGCTCACGGGCGCAGCCGCTCCGCGGCATGTGGGATCTTCCCGGACTGGGGCACGAACCCACGTGCCCTGCATCGGCAGGCGGACTCTCAACCACTGCGCCACCAGGGAAGCCCAGAAGTTGGAGATTTTTGAAAAGGTGGCAGGGTGGCCTCGGCAAAGAGATAAAATATGAGCCAAGACTGGAGGGGTAGAGGAGTTATAGCCAAATAGATTTCTGGGAGAACAGCTTCCCAGGTAGGAAGGACAGCCAGTGCAAAGGCCCTGAGGCCGGGAGTGCCTGGCATGTTTTAGGAACAGCAGGCACAGCTAAAGCAGAATGAGCGGGGAGGAGGGGGGTATGTAGCAGGAAATGAGGTCCAAGAACTCAGATCATACAGACATTTGTAGGCCTTGGAGGAGTTTGGCTTTTTTTGTAGAATTAAATGGAAAACCTCACTACAAATAACTCAATTTCATTTCTTTTTATGGCTAAGTAATATTCCAGTGTATATATGTGGTGGATGGACCTAGAGACTGTCATACAGAGTGAAGTAAGTCAGAAAGAGAAAGACAAATACCATATGCTAACATATATATATGGAATCTAAAAGAAAATGGTTCTGAAGAACCTAGGGGCAGGACAGGAATAAAGATGCAGACGTAGAGAATGGACTTGAAGAAACAGGGGTGGAGAAGGGTAAGTTGGGACGAAGTGAGAGAGTGGCCTGGAGATACATCTACTACCAAATGTAAAATAGATAGCTAGTGGGAAGCAGCCAAATAGCACAGGGAGATCAGCTTGGTGCTTTGTGACCACCTAGAGGGGTGGGATAGGGAGGGTGGGAGGGAGACGCAACAGGGAAGAGATATGGGGATATATGTATACGTATAGCTGACTCACTTTGTTATAAAGCAGAAACTATAAACACGACATTGTAAAGCAATGATGTAAAAAAAAAAAGAAAGAAAGAAATGGAAAACTACTGCAGGGTTTTGAATGGAAAAATGATGTAAGCTGACTTACAGTTTCAAAGGAGCCCTAGCAGCTGTGTAGGTGGAGGGAGATATGGTATTACGATAAGGCAGGAGGGATGCTGGTTGTATATACACCCCAATTACTACTCAGTTTGCATAGGGGATGATTTAACCATGGGTTTGAAGCAGCTGACCTGGTTTAACTAACATCATGGAAAAAATAATTGCTCTCATATAGAGCCCTGGCTGCAATAAGGTATACTTGTTTACCCTTTCAAAGGATATTAGCATTTACTATAAAAGCTCGCAACACAGACTCAATTATGTTACCATTTTTATATTTTATTCCCTGTTTACCTCCTCTGTTCATTCCTTTGAATGACATCATTAGTAACTGGCGATGAATCCCAGACCTTCTATTAACTTTCTTTTTTCTTTGCTGTACGTGGGCCTCTCACTGCTGTGGCCTCTCCCGTTGCGGAGCACAGGCTCCGGACGCGCAGGCTCAGCGGCCGTGGCTCACGGGCATGTGGGATCTTCCCGGACCGGGGCACGAACCCGCGTCCCCTGCATCGGCAGGCGGACTCTCAACCACTGTGCCACCAGGGAAGCCCTCCTATTAACTTTTGATCTGGAAATTCAACCCCATTGACATTCAGACACACATTTGATCTTTCCTTGCATTTTGCATTTGAACCGATTCAGCTTCCTCATGTTCAAGCTAATTATTGGACTTGGAGCCTGAGATGTCACCTAGGTATCTTGTTGAGAAAAAGCCTCAGTGGGAGCCTAGGAACATGTTCCAAGCGTCTGGCAGTTCACTTCTTTGTGGAGGAAAAACGTACCGTGGTTTAAAGGGCACCGGAAATATTACAAAATCCACTGGGTGGGTCCTTTCGTGTCACCTGCACTTAAGACTTTTAAGTGGTGTTTGCAAAGCCCTCTTAGATTTAGAACGGAATACAAGGTAACAGTTTTTCCACGCATGCCTTTTGTGCCGCGTGAGTGGGTTTACAGCTTCTAGTTTAGTCCTGGGTTAGACAGAAAGATCAGATCAGCCGAGTCCAGAGCGGACTCCACCAGCTCTCAGTCACAGCAGGTCACACGGTCAGAGATTTCTGTTTAGATTTTATTAAGTGCACAGCGAGTTACTCCTGGCCCAGCGATTTTCCTCTGCCTTTCAAATTCCCTGCACTCTGGCAGGTGCCCAGTGGAATTCTGACAAGCTGTCAGACCCAGGCGATTCCTACGGAACGGACACGACACCTGGTTGCTTATTAACATCCGTTTCCACCTCCCCCCACCCACTTATTCCTGCCAAACCACTTTCCAGGTGGCTCCCATGCTGTCAGTCTGTGCGCCCACCCTGCAGCCAGGGTCCATCTCCCCTGGTTTTAGAGCCGCCCAAGTCCTCTTGGGCGGGGGTGGTCCTGATGGGGGATGTGGTACAACTGCGGCCCTTAAGGGTGAGGAGACACTTGCAGGTAGCTTCTAGAAAAGGTTTTCCTCTCTCCTGAGCAAGCTTCAAGAGGTACCCCTCCTCTTGCTTCTCCTGGACGCTGTTACACAAAGGTGTCTTGCTGAACCCATCTTGATTGCGTCTGAGGGTGGATTGGATACCTGGGAGCGAGGAGAAGCAGGCTGTCATAGGGTGGGACCCTGGATCAAGTCAGCCCTGAAGACTGCTCCATCTTCGACTTGCGGTTACAAGAGCTCATGATCCTCCTTTTAGATTAAGCTGGTTTAAACTGGTTTTCTGTTTCTTGTAGATGAAACCCCATGCTCCCAAGGATTTTGTAGAATTATTGTTCCTTGTGGATAAAGCACTGTGTTTCTTGGAGGGTAGCTTTGAAGTAATTTGATAAAATTCAATGTTTGATAGACACAGATGTTTCATTTGTTGAGTATTAAGGACATACTGGGCTAAAGGAGGAGAAGTAAAATGTAACAAGGTTTACAGACTCAGGATGTGTGCGCTCTACCTGTGTCTTCTTTCATGCTTCATTTCACAGGTAAAGGTGCCACCCCTTTCGTAGGGTTTGATAGTTTTCAGTTGTCTTCTTTTGTACTTTTTTGTATGTAACTTTAAAATTTTCCAACAGTGAGCATATATTACTATAAAATCATAAAAAGTTATTAGTAAAAGATAAATTGAAGACACTTTCCAAACTCTGGAGAATGGAAAATCGTATTTTCCATAAAGAGGTCGCGAGGGGAAGTCTTAGGTTTAAAATGAATACAGGAGCAACACCTTCCTAGTATTGCTTCCACTGTTTTCTGAAACTTTTTATTACATTTGGTGAATGTTCATCCCTTAACTGAAAAGTGAGCTGTGAGATGTATAGTTTGGAGGTACCCAATGTCCACTTGTATTTAGTGGTCAGCTGGGAATTATAAAAGTCTGTTTTCTGCATTTGGTTTGCTGGAAAAATCACAACTGATGACACAGGAAGGACCCGCCCCAGGGACCTCTGTGTCAAGGAAGTAAAGGCTTCAAAATGCCTGCGTTAAAGAGGAAAATGATTATGAGGTTTGGGGTTATTAGGGTTATAATTACCTATTATATTACCTAGTCATATTACCTATTATTAGGTTTATTCCTGTTGGTCAGGAACTATTGATTCCATACTTTTGACCACGTTGACCTAGTTCTGGCCTCCCTAAATATGTTCAGTTGTAGCCCCTGGATTGAGAGCTCAGAGAAATTAACGAAGACCTAAACTATATCAGACGATGGGAAAATAAGTGCCTTTGTATATTCATTTGCCAGGGCTGCCGTAACACAGAGCACTCTAAACTGGGGGCTCTAATAACAGCAACTTTCCCTCTTGCGGTTCTGGAGGCTAGAAGTCCAAGATCAAGGCGTTGGCAGCTTTGGTTTCTTTGGGGACCAAGAGGGAGGATGTGGTCCACCCTCTCTCCTGGCTTCCGGAGCTCTGCAGTCCATACACCGTCCTCATTCTCTGTCTCCATCTTCACGTGATGCTCTCCCTGTGTCCGTGTCTGTGTCCAAATTTCCCCCTTTTATAAGGACACCAGTCATGCTGGAAGAGGGAGAACCCTACCGCAGAATGACCCCATCGTAACACAGCTAATTATATCTGCAATGGCCCTATTTCCAAATTAAGTCACATTCTGAGGTTCTGAAGATGAGGAAGGATTTCAACCTATGAATGTTGGGGGGGGGCACAATTCAATCCATAAGAAGAAAGCGTCAGTGTGGGCTTTTAGACCCAGAGCAGGAAAAGTGATGAGATATTTCTGGCAGAGTCTAAAAGGTTGATTTATACCAGTTGAACACTTCTTTTGGAAGCAGGTTTACGTTTCGTGTAGGGCAATGTAGTTTATGAGTTGCTTTCGTGAGTCATTGAGATGGATCCAGGATGGGACAAATTTGGCGATGAAGAGAACGACTGTTGCTGTAGATTCCTCGTTCTCAGAGTGGGGCAGGGACAGCCGGTCCTGCCCCCAGGGGACATTTGGCCTGCTGAGTGGTGGTGGGGTCCTACTGGCGTCTAGTGGATAAAAGCCAGGGATGCTGGTGAAGCCCTGCACCTGCACGGCACCCAGGAGACCCTCCCAACAAAGAATTATCCAGCCCCAAATGTCAGTCACGCTGAGGTTGAGAAACCCTGGCTTAGATGCCCCCTCCCTCAAAATAAATGTGCAATGAAGTTAAAAAGGGAGATGAAGGTAAGGGAGAGAGTTGCTCAGAATGAGAGACTGGATCTGGAACATATGAGTGCTTTTACACATTCACTAAACATAACAGGGAGCGTAGAAATTCCACCTCAGCCTCAATCATGTTCTCCTTTTAGGACAACTTTCTAGCCCATCTCTGAGAGGTATAATTCCCACGTCCTGTATTAACAAAGCCTCAGACATTGCACTGTGTTTTGTCTGAGTTCCCGTGCTGCCGTGTATACCAGCTGTTTGCCCCAAAGCAAATTACCCCCCTCTCCAAGCCTCAGTTTCCCTCTCCATAAAGTGGGCGCAATGATCGTGTTAAGAGCTAACGTTCCATGTGTGTTTACCATGGTGTAAGTGCCCTGCATAGATTTCCATACATGGATGATTAGCTCCACGTATGGAACAACTCCACGTGCACAACTCCCCGAGGCAAATATCCTTTTTCATTTTACAGTTGAAGCATCTGAGGGGTAGAGCAGGTAGGTAGCTCGCTCAAGGTCCTCTAGTTGGAAAGTGGTGGAGTTGGTGAGTGTCTATAGACAGGTAAATGGATAGAGAAGGCGTATGTATACTGTGGAATAGTATTCAGCCACGAGAAAGGAGGAAATCCTGCCATCTGCAACATAACGGACCTTGAGGACATCACGCTAAGAGAAAGAACCAGAGAAAGACAAATACCGTATGATACCACTTACACGTGGAACGTGAAAAAGCCAGATTCATAGAAACAGGGAGAAGAAAGGCAGTTGTCAGGGGCTGGAGGGGTGGGGATGGGTGAAAGTGGTCCAAGGAACAACTTCCATCTGCAAGGCGAGTCAGTTCTGAGAATCTAATGTGCAGCGTGGTGATCAGAGTTAACAGCACTGCATTACATAGACTTGGAAGTTGCTAAGAGAGCAGATCTTAAATGTTCTCATCACACATACAGATGGTAACTATGTGAGGTGATGGAGGTGTGAACTAACCTTATTCAGTAATCATTTCACTTTGTCTATACATGTATCAGATCATCATTGTACACCTTAAGCTTACACAGTGTTACATGTCAATTCCATCTCAATAAACCTGGGGCCAGGGAAAGACAGCAGTGGAGTTGAAATTTAAGCCCTCGCTAGTTTCAGGGTAGTGAGACTTCCAAGCCGGAATCCTTGGTCACTGCCCCCCTTCAGCCTCAGAGCCGTGAAGACTGAAGGTCTCGTGTGAGTCAGGATCCCACAGCCGTGCTGAGTGCGCGGTCTGCCCCTGGCTGATGGGAACTGTGGTTGTTAAGAGAAGTCTGGGTTTACTTGACAATTTCAGTATCATGACCAAGTAGATAAATTATTTGAAAAGATATAGTGTGGATGGTAAAATATAGCAACATTTCAGCAAGGGAAAGTATTGACCCAGAAGGTGGCTAGAAACGCAGAATCGCAGGCTCCTTCCTACCGCCAGTAGATCAGAATCTTCTTTTTCACAAAGCGACTCAGTGGCCCTTTGGGACTTGGGAAGGGCTCCTGTCAGGCCACCTGCCCCTTGCACTTGAACCCAGAGCAGTGAGTTAAGGTAGGGCTGACTTCACCGCTGCCCTGTCCCTCCTCTCTCAGACTCTCCATCCTTAGGTTGACAGGACATACTTCTACTTGGGTCCCCGGAGCCGGCTCTGACTCTTTTGCTACAAACCTGCTTGATGAGTACTGGACCTCCATAGGCTGCAGGTGGCCAGTGGCGGCTCTCCCTCCGTCACCATCTCTGGGAGGAAGGGAATTCATGCCTTTAATCTCAGGAAGTGGGAAAGCACAGCTCCACCCCAGCAGCTTTGTTTGTTTGCAGAGAGAGGTGTGTTTGTCGGGGATCACAAAACATTATATGATACCATACGTCCAAACTGATCGTAACCGTGGAGGTGTTTATTTTCAGACTTATCTGGGGTGCTAATGGCTCCCATGTCGTTAGTGAGCTGTTCTCCGTGAGACAATGAGAGAGAATGATTCGGGTGGGTTTGGTCAGCTGAAAAAACGCTCAGGAATGGCCCCAGGAAAATGGACTGTGCTGTAAATTTGTTTGTTTCATTCCTGGGTGAACAGAATCAAGTCATCGGCAACCTAATGATGGTAGCAATAGGCTAGTAGCCAGTGAGCGCGTGCTCTGTCCAGGCCCGTTCTGAGCTCTGTCCTTGGTACATACTTACCCCTGTCTGCTTAGTTATCTATCACAGCGACCCCATGACATAGGTGACATTGTCACCCGCACTTTTCAGAGGGGGAAATGGAGTCACGGGGGCTAAAGAGATTGCTCAAAGCTGCTACCACATGGGCAGGGAGAGGGCAGCTGTGGAGCAATGTCATGGTACTGACCACACACAGCTCCAGGGACAAAACGTAATTAAAAATGTAGCTTTTTATCAGTCTCTCAAGGTAGCCGTATTAGTCACCTACTGCTCTGTAATGAATCATCCCAAAGTCAGTGGCTTGGGACCACACACACTGTCTCACAGTTTCTGAGGGTCAGGAATCCAGGCTCAGCTTAGCTGGGTCTCTGGCTCAGGGTCTATCATGAGTTTGCAGTCAAGCTGTCCGCTGGGGCAGCAGGCATCTCACTGGGGTGAGATCCTCTGCCCAGCTCACTCACCTGGCCGGGGGCAGGTCAGGAGATCACTTCTAGCTCACTCACCTGGCCGGGGGCAGGTCAGGAGATCACTTCTAGCTTATTACTCACCTGGCCGTGGGCAGGTCAGATCACCCCCAGCTCACTCACCTGGCGTGGGCAGGTCGGGAGATCACCCCCAGCTCACTCTCCCAGCTGCTTCAGGCTTAGCTCCTTGCTGGCTCTTGGTCGCAGACATCTACATGGGCCTCCCCACGAAGGCCTTTCGCCACATGACAGCTGCTTCTCCCCAGAGTGAGGGACGCAAGGCGAGAGAGAGAACCAGAGACGCCCTACAGTCTTTTAATGACCTAATCTTGGAAGTGGCATGCCATCAACAGTGCGAGTGGTGAATAAGCGGGGGATATTGATACAATTTTGGACAAAAAACCCAGAGAGAGTTACTGAGCTACGTCCTCCCACTTTAAAGACCCCAGCAGACGGGGTGATGGGAGCAGCCGCGAAGGAAGAGGTCCGGTGACCAAGGCGCCACAGTGTTGGGGATTCAGTGCGGACTGCTGCACCGTGTCTGAGGCAAGATGTATATGAGCGTGGGACTGGGGGATGGAATCATAGACACCGCAGGGGCCACAGCTTTCTGACCTTTGAACTTTAAGCCCAAATTTTAAGTTGTGCACCCAGACCTGGCCTCACTGCACACGTTCTCAGGACCTGCCTCTTTCCGAGGCACTTTTATAAAGGATCTTCAGTCTGCAGTGGAATGGCTTGGGTGGAGGACACCATTTATTCCACCAGCTCTGGCTGGAAAAGACTGGGTCTTCCAGCACTGATCAGCTGGTCCTCTTGGGGCCTGGGTGCGTGACACCCTCCACCCAGGGAACTCTCGCGCCCCGGCAGCACTGACCCCACCCCAGACCACGCTGGAGGACCGGCTGCTGACGAGGATGGAAAGGTTTCTGTTAAAAGAGCAATCATGAAAACAAACATTTTTGCTGTCTGAGTGGCCCAGGCTCAGGGCTGAGAGGAATCCTGCCTTTCTGGCGACCAAGTCTATCCTCATTTGACCAGTTAAAAATGCACCTGGCTGTAACACGGAAAGCCAGGGATGGAGCCTGGGAGGTCATTTCTTCCTGTGTCCTCATGATCGGCTTATCCAAACTCCTTAGCCGTAGAAGATGCTTTCCGCCACCAGCAGTCTTGAGTCTTTGCTGGGCAGGCAGCTGTGTGGAGGCAGCTAGGAGGGCAGGCTGGGCATCAGGCTGCCCCGTTTATACCCGACTTCACCTGCTGCTCGCGTGTGACATCGGGTGAGGGACCCTCTCCCTGTGCCCTGGTTTTCCCACTCATAAAATAGGGGTAGGGCTTCCCTGGTGGCGCAGTGGTTGAGAGTCCGCCTGCCGATGCAGGGGACACGGGTTCGTGCCCCGGTCCGGGAAGATCCCACATGCCGCGGAGCCCGTGAGCCATGGCCGCTGAGCCTGCGCGTCCGGAGCCTGTGCTCCACAACGGGAGAGGCCACAGCAGTGAGAGGCCCATGTATCAAAAAAAAAAAAAAAAAAAAAAATAGGGGTAACAGTAGTGCTCGCCTTATGGTGTTTGGTAAGTTAAAATAGATACAGATAAAAGGCTTAGAATGGCACCTACTTAGGGGTTCAGTGCTTGTGAGTTATTGTTCCTGCTTCTCCAGTTGGACAGAGGGTAGACAGGAGAGCTGATGTCTCTTACACAGTCAGAGAGAAAGAATCCATTGAAAATATTCTATCATCTGTCTATCTATGTATCTGTCTCTCTTGTGGGAGGGTTAGATAATAAAGTAGGCATTTTATTGTTTTAAGGAGAAATACATTCCGTCCCATATTCTCTGACCCAGACATTCTTCTATTCCGACCTGGCGTCGCCCACACTCACCGATGCAGTTTACTGTCCCTGGTGCTTTTCTCCTGTCTTTACCCAGATCCACAAACTTTCCCTGCCTGCATGTTCATAGCCAGGCTGGTGGTGCGTGTGTCGGTGTGCTAGGGCTGCCATAACAAAGGGCCACGAAGAGGGTGAACTAAACAGAAATTTACTTTCACACAGTCCGGAGAGCAGGAGTCTGAGACCACGGTGTCTGTCAGTGGGGCAGGCTCCTTCCGGAGGAGGTTGAGAAGGGGCTTCTCCGGGCTTCTGGGGGTAGCTGGCAATCCTTGGCTCACAGAGGCATCACCCCGCTGTCTGCTTTCATGTTCCCCTGGCGCTCTCCCTGGGTGTGTGTCGATGTTCAGGTTTTCCGTTTCGTAAGGACGGCAGGCGTATTGCATCTGGCCCACCCTTCTCCAGTATGATCTCATCTTAACTAATTACATCTGCAAGGACACCATTTAAAAATAGGGTCACATTCTCAGTTTCTGGGTGCTAGGACTTCAGCATATGAATTTTGGGGATACACAATTCAAACAATAACAGGGTAAAGCCATTTCCTCTGGGTCAGCACACTGAGACTCAAAGAGGTGATACGTCTTTTAAGCCTTGGCCCTTGAGATCCAGTAATGCCCGGTCACACCCGATGGTCTTGTGCTCTGCGTTCTCCCCTCCTGACCTCCTGACCCACTTTCAATCCTCTCCATCCCATCCCGTGACCCCAGGAACTGATCCTGTGCACTGCCCCACCTGGGCTCCCGGCCCTGGACCTTCCAGGTGGGTTCGTCCAAAGAGATGAACCACCCTGAGGTTGAAGGGTGGTGGGAGAGAGGTCAGGGGTTTCTTTCCCTCCCCTTCCCTCCCTGGGTGCGGTATTTCTGGCCGGGCTGCACCCTACCCTTATGGCTCCAGCTTGTCCCCTTGTCCCTTCAGGCACAGGGCTGGTAGTGGCCTCCCACGGTGCCTGAGCACGGGGTCCCTGACCCTCCCTTGTGGGACATCCACCCTACCCACACCCTTCTAAACAGTTCCTTCCTTAACTCTTTAAAAGCTCAGCTGGAGGAGCCATCTGTTTCCAGATAGCACCCTGATTGATACCACTTCCTAAGTTCCCATCATTTGTGTTAGACACATGGTAAAAGAAGAATGATGCAAAGAGCTAGAATGGATTACAAGTCTCCAGGGCTGCTTGGAAACCCCTTGATCTATTGGCTGTGAATTTATCCTGTGCAAGCAGTGAAAGGAGCAGGTCATGGCTGCATTGCTTCTTATTCTTAATGAAGATCTGGCCAAACGGAGTGCATGTATATGCCACCAGGGCAGTCCTGCTGCGATGTGATGACAACACACACACACACACACACACACACACACACACACACACACACGCGCGCACACATGCCAAAGAACCCTACTTTTTAAAAATAGAATCTCTTGAAGCCAGGAACCAAAGTACATCAGGCCTTGAACCCTAGTCAGAATCGAATACACTGCGGTTAATTCTGTTCATTTTCTCTCCTCCTTTCCAAAGTACAAGGGGGCCCAGAAACTCACCTGCGGTGCCTTGCGGTTGCCATGACAACCACTGATGTGCCTGTGGGTGCTGCTTCCTCTGTGTGCGTGGCAGTGCGCCGGGCTTGTTGAAATGCATTTCTGGGAGCTGGCCTGCACAGTGGCCTTTTATGATTATCGCTCACAATGGAACCAGATGATTGTTAAGTTGCGCCGGACATGGAGCATTATTTTCAAGATCTCAACCAATCTCCCTTCTCTGGTTTATGTGGCTTGGCTTTGCATGGGCAGCTTTGTGTCTTTGCCGTTTTATATAGAAATCCTTCCAAGGTCAGAGTCATAATAGCATCATAAAACGCCTCCCGTAAATCAGTGGTGAGGCTGTTGATTGAATATTGGTCCTCCCTCCACCCCCCCCCCCCTAAGACAGGTCCCCCGTTAAATTATAAGCCATTTAAATTGTTTTCTGGGGAAATAGATATATTTACACTTTTGTTGGTTGCCACATCGTGTATTTCTCTGTAATATGATCATGTCTTTGCCATCAAATGAAATGCAGTGGTGTGTGCTCAGAGCTGTATTTATGATCCTTGAGTTCATTAAGTGGAATAAACTTCAGAGGCTCAAATATAAATATTAAAGGTCATTTGTGTCCAAGACAGTGAGGGATGTATAATGCGAAGCCCTTGCTGTTCCTGATTTTGTCTAACGGCTGCCATAACCAGAGGCTGAAATGGGCTCGTGGAATTTTTTTTTTCCTGCTAGTCCTTTATGCCGAATCTTTCCTGATGTATCTTAACAGAGGGAGGAGCTCGCCAAGAGGACCCAGGGCAGGGTAGTGGTGAAGCGCCGAGCCCTGGAGCAAGGTTACCTACTTGGGTTCAGGTCCCGGCTTTGCCTCTCTGTGACATTAGGCAAAAGCCATCTTACCTGCTGCGCCTCAGTCTTTGCTCTACGAAATGGGCATGGTGATGGCACCTACGCCATAGAGTCATTACGAGCCTTGAATAAATCCGTGTTTCTAGAATGGTCAGAACAGCACACGATAAATGAATCTGAATGTCCAATGAATAAAATAAATATTTAAGAATGCTGTTCACACCGGGGATGCTGTACACAGAGAGGAAAGACCAGTGAAGACACAAGGGAGAAGGGGGCCATCTGCAAGCCAAGGAGAGTGGACTCAGAAGATACCTAACCTATGGACACCTTGATCTTGAACTTCCAGCCTCCAGAACTATGAGAAAATGCATTCTGTTGTTTAAGCCACCCAGTCTGTAGTACTTTTGTTATGGCAGTCCTAGCAAACTAATATTGTTGCTGTATAAGAATACTGTAGAAATGAAATTTTAAAAAAAGAATGCTATTCAGTAGTGCCTTCACTAATAACTTCTCTCGTCCAGTTTTATTCTTCAGCCTAGGAACTGTCGTTGAGTCATGAGAGTGACGTTAATATGGTCACGTTAAGAGGACTGTGTATTATATCCATTTTCCATAACCACAAACATGAGATTTCATATCTAGTTTATATCCTTTCTCTACCAGGTTGGTTTTTTTTTTTTTAATCTCAGGAGAGTCACTAAAGACACTTGAATGATGGAACAGGATGATAGTAACTTCTAGTGTTTTCTCTGACCACTTGCTATGTCCTAGGCATTGTAACAAGTGTTTAATCGGAATTATGAATTTTTTAGGGCCCAGAAAAGGCCTAGGAGTTGGGTAAGAATTGAGGAAACTACAGCTGACAGCAGTTGTGACTGATCCAACATTGCGCAGCGAAGTAGGAGGTGGAGTGGGGATTTGAAATCGGGATCGCTGTATCTGCTGTCTTTTGTCATTACATGTGTCTTCTCTTTTTTGGTCTGTGTGCAACTCTCTGCTCCCCAAGATCAGTGGGTTAACAGACTGTCACCTGTTCATACACTAAACTCGGAACGCGGCTGGTCCACGATAACCATTTGCTGGACGTATGAACGATTATTGATCCCTTTCCACCTTGGAACTTTTACTGTGATGTCATAAATCTGGAGTCCTTAAATTCCATATATTTTCAGTATTCTTAGATCCCACCACCAATCAAGTGAATTTAAGTATAGTTTCCTCCCAGCTTCTCCATCTTGGTGTAGAGTTTGGGGGAGAGACAGGTTTTAGTTCAGGTCCCAGAACTACCACTTGGTAACTTTATGACCTTGGTCAAATTATTTAACCCCTAACATTCAAATTCCACATACTAAAATTGGGGTAATAATACCTGTCTTATAAGATTGTCTTATAAGATTGTTAAAGAGCAAACATTGGGAAAATATTCAGCACAGAAGCTGACACACAGAGGCATTCAGTAAGTGTTAATCAGTATCATATTAACGCTAGTTAGATTTTATCAAATGCCTCTTTGGTGTGGATCTAGCCAGACATATGTTGTCCTTTCTCTCTGCGCTTTCCTCAAATCTACTCAGAAATAACTACTGTTACAGAATGGAATGGCCTTGGCCATCTTCTAATCAGCACCTTGGACAGTGCACACAAGGGTCCGTCAAGTTTGGGGGGCAATTTTCAGTTGCAATGATCAGTGCAGACCAAAGACAAACTTCATGCTTTTTAATCACTGAGTTGTCTACTGACTTTTTTATGAAACAGGCAGAATCAACAAGTTGATTGGTTATGAAAATATGACCTTGCTGTATTAATTCCTAGTGTCAGGATTAATGATGGCCTTTTCCTTATCAACTCACCAACAGCTTTTAAAATGTCATATTTTAGCAAGTATTATTTTGGAAAAGAATACTCTAGTTATCTTTATTGCCATTATTATTTCCCCTTACATTTTAGACACAAATCTTGTCCTCATTTACTGCAGTTGTGTAATTGTCTCAGAAAATACATTAATATGCTAATTTTATTTCATGAATTTATTTACTTATCAAGCCCCTTTGGAAGGAAGAGATGCTTTGTGTCAAACGTAGCTCTGCGTATGCGATTGTCACATTAAATAATCTTTTTCAACTGAGACTTTGCACACTGCCCCCTCCCCCCATCCCCACTAACCAAAACGATTTCAGAGAATGTGGACTTCATGGGTTCTCCACTAAAACACGTGAATCAGTTCTTATGTCTGCATTTATTAGAGGCTGTGTTACTGATTTTTATGTCACTTCCATGAATTAGCATCATACCAGTGAACACATCTTACAGGTGTTGAAGCAGTTATTAGCACAAGCAGCCCATTACCCAGTTCAACCCATGCCTTGGAAACTCCTTTAACAAGGGTTTAATGATTCATGTAATTAATGTAGGATCTGAAATTACTGGATGTGCTTCTGTCATTTGAAACTTTTTCTTTTAAGCTTGTATTTCATAATTTACTGCTAACATTAAATGAAACTACTAGACCATTTGGTATCTGGTGGGGGGTTTAACGTATGAATAAAATCCTGTAGGATAACTGGAAGGTCCCTTTGTGGAAAAGGATTACCGTTAACTGGAAATCTTACTTGAAGCATCCTCTAGGTCTTTGCAACACTGGAGGGACCCACTGGAATGCTTACATATTGGAGTTCTTGCTCCGTTTTCTCTGGTCCCTTTCTTCCCTGACTATATTCATGATTTTTTCTTCTGGTCAAGAATACATACTTCAGTGAATTGGACATACACAACTATAGTCACTAGGCCTGACATCACTCCTACAATTCACCATTAGACTAGCAGACTTTGCCAAAGCAATAAAAGAAGAAAAATAATTAATAAATAGAAGAATTGGCAAGTAAGAACAAAATTATCATTTTTTTGCATTTTATTATTTTAAAAATAAGTAAGCAAAACTCATTTATTTTTTAAATTAACAGTTCTTATTCATACAAAATCTGAGTGCCTATGGACATGTACACATGAACACAGATGGGAGAGATGAAGTGAGAAATATTGTGTATTAATTAAATCATGCGAAATATTTTGTGGGGTCCTGGGGAAATGACACAATCATATAAATTCTCTTTCTGGCATTGAAGCTCCTCTCTGGTTTGATTCCAGCCTATTGCCAGCTATCTCTACAAATGTGACTTGCCAGGCCAACTGGCAGAGACTCTATTTCCTCCACACCTGGAGGTCCCACTCAGGTCATCCTCTTTTTGTAATTCCTGATCCATTCAATTCCCTGTAAACCCTTAGCATCTTCATTCATTCATATCCAATCCCTCATGCAATAAAAATTGACTCAGTGATTATTGTGTGTCAGGTGATGTGGGAATCAGAAGTGAAAGGCACGTTGTAAACACCACCATCTGGGAGGTCACAATACAGCGAGCCATCGTTTTAACATGTGCACACATGCTTTTTCCCATTGAACGTATTACACCCACTTTTCATCTCAGTAATTCTGTAATAAGTCATGTGCAACCTTGTAATGTCAGTTATGTTCCATTAACATCAGTTTTAAACATTTCCTGTATTTCTGGACTCTGTTTTTCCAAGTATACTATAAAGTTCTTCTGGACAGAGGCTACTTCTTGTACATCTTTTAGAATCTCCTACCGAACTTAATACCTTGCCTTAGGTGTTTATTTGTTAAATCATAGACTAACTGGCAGAGAACAACCCACGTTCTGTCTAGCATTTTATGGTTTAATTTTTAAAACCTTTTAATTCTGGAACAAGTTGAAACTCATATAGACATTGCAAAATTAGTACAGAGAGTTCCTGTGTCCTTTTTTAAAAATTTCGGTTTATTGAAGCATAGTTGAGTTACAATGTTGTGCTCGTTTCTGCTGGATCCTGTGTACTCTTCACCCATCTAACTCCAGTGATTACATCATTCCCAACCGCCGAGCCCTTATCCGAGCCAGGAAACTGACGTCTCAGCAGCGATGTTCCCAGAGCCCTGTTTCGGGGTTTTTTTTGGGGGGGGG